>NC_091439.1:136278639-136605894 GCF_964237555.1 Oryctolagus cuniculus | reverse complement strand
CTATTTTGCAGTAGTTGAGATAAGGGATGTTCAAAGTCTTTGGATCTCAAAGTTAATTTCACTTCTTTTTGTTGTTGAGAAACTTACTTAACTTTAGAGAAGCACCCAAGAGTAATACAGTTTTGTGAGCACTTAGATATAACTGTAGCTTATTACTTAAGACATTAAGAGAAAGTAAGTCTTTGGGAACAAGTTTTGTCATTAATAAAAGTGCCTAAGAAAACAAATAATGGAATTGGACATGTTGGCCTAACTAAAATTTATGAGACATGAGTATATCCTCCAGTTAATACACTAAAATGGGATAAATCTTTGAGAACACATTTTTTTGCTAACTCTCCTAATACAGCTATTTGAGGGCAGAGGTCCTGCATGGGAGGTTGGTGCACATTGACTCTTGCTGTTAATTTAACAATTAACACTCTTATGTATGACCTGAATGATCACCTGGGGCTCTTGACATGAGCTACCTAGGCTATAGAAGCCTTTTGAATCCACAAATTCCATCAGTATTTAGACAAGGCCATCAGCAAAGTGGACGTTCTCTCCTCCCTTCAGAGAAAAGTACTTCCTTCTTTGATGGCCACTTATTTCCACTGGGTTTTCACCCCTAGGTCTGTAATATAGGACATTTTTTGCCATAGTGTCTTGGCTTTCCATGCCTGATATGCTCTCATGAGCTTTTTCAGCCAGACTAGAAGGCCTAAAGTGCTGATTCTGAGGTCAGAGTGCTACTTAAAGTGATTGTCATTCTATGAGTCTGCAGTATAGACTGCTTCCTATGTTGAAGCATTCTCTTCTTTTTAATTCTACCTATTATTATTATTTCTAAACACTTATGCTTATTTATATGATCATTTTAACACTTAATCCTTGAACATTCAAATTCATGTGTTTTAATTTCTCTCTTTTTCTCTTACTGTTACCTATTTCTTTCTCTATAATTTCTGAATCTTGCTCTCTTTGCTCAGATGTGCATTTATTTATATGTTAACATTTAACAAATACAAAAGACACAAAACAAACTTTATTGATCTCCACATATTCTAGTGGAAACAACACCTCAATGCAGAAATCTACATAGTTTTGGTTTTTTATTCAACACATTTGTGTAAAGATAAATTAATTTGTTTGAATTTCAACCAAATAAATCACAAGTACTTTGTTGTATTCCCAAGGTTTTCAGTTTGGTGTTTAATATTCGTCATGAATTCTGAATTTTGCCACAATGCCCAGTTAATTACTGAGGTTAAAATTTTTTCTTCTCTACATAGGGATATAGTATGATATTTCATCAGTCATTTTTATGAATAACTATTTTATCAGCTTTTCAGACATTATCATTGAAGTTTGCAATGCTTTCAATAATTGCTTCCAAAATTCAGTCAGCTTAGTCCCTCATGTTTTGTTTTCAGACACTCCATCCAGGTCTCCCACCTGAGTGACATGGACCTGAGTACCTGGGCCATTTTCCACCACCTTCTCAGGGGCATTAGCAGGAAGCTGGATTACAAGCAAAGTATTCAGGAATTTGAACCGACACTGATGTGGGATGTCAGCATCACAAGCAGTGCCTTAACATGTTTTGCCACAATGCCAGCCTCAGATGTTTTTTATATTGCATAAACATACAGATTATTGCAACACAGTATTAGATAACTACCACTTAATGTTAAATACACACACACACCTTAGTAAGCCTTTAAATAGAATGGAACAGGGTGCCTGTTCCTGTCTGAGCCACTCCACTTCTGATCCGGCTGGCTCTGAATGGCCTGAGAAAAGCAGCAGGACACAGACCGAGTGTTCTGGCCCCTGCTGACCACATGGCAGACCCAAATGAAGCTCCTGACTTTGGCCTGGCTCAGTACTGGGTTTTTGGCCATCTGGGGTGTAAACCAGCAGATGGATGATTTCTCTCCTCTCTCTCACTTCCTCTCTCTGTCTCTCTCTCACTCGCTTCCTCTCTCTCTCTCTCTAACACTTCTTTTTAAATAAATGAATACATCTTGATTTTTTTTAAGACAGAGTATAACAAAATACTGTGAAATATCATGAAGACATTCAAAAAACTCACATTAATGATTGGGTCTTTTAAGATAGATCTCAATGTTAAACCATAAAACCCAAATGTTTTATAGAAACTATATAACACTAAATAACCCTTAAATTGTGAGTTAGTCTTCTCCATGGAAATCAAAAGAAAAGTCAGATTTTATATATATATATATATATATATATATATATATATATAAAATCAAGGAATCTTTTTAGATGTTCAGCACAGTACCCACAGTATCCTGTGGAACATTATATATATATATATATATATATATATACACACACACACACACACACACACACACAGATCAAAACTCCCAAATTGTCCTTGGATATTGGGAAGCATAAGTTAACCTCATTGCACAGAGTATTAAAAGTCCAGTTAAATCAAAGTTGTATGTAGAAAGTCTTTTTGTTTAATCTAGTTCTACTACACTGTGATACAAACTGATGAATGGACTTTGATAGTACTTAGCCAGTATTCAAATCCTCATTCTATAAACAAAATGAAGTAACATTCAAGCAACAGAGCTAGTGGGGGAAAACCAGAATTGGACAATCTTTTCCAGACTCTCAGAGGACAGATCTCCCATTGTTCCACATTAGGGGAAGGAAAGCTCACCAATACAAAACAACATCATCAGGATAGTAATAACTAAAAAAAATAAAAATAAAACTGTCTGGGACAGTAATCTCCATGTGAAGATAACAACAGGATACTCAAATAAGAAGACAAGTAACAATTTTGGGGGCAAGCCAAAATGTACATGATTAACTCATCTGCCAGGAACAGGAGACACTGACATTTTATATATAAAAAAAAGACAAAATGAGGAGGCAGATTATCTTTAAATACAGGCTTTGGCTAAAATTTATGCTAAAATCAAGAGCTTATAGCCACGTGAGTCCTTGAAAATATCGTTTAGACTACAACTCAGTCCTTCATGCTTACCTGACAACGGTTTTTATGAGTAGCTTAAGAAAACATTAAATAATAATGTGATTAGATGCCAAATAAATATTTCATTAATTGATTTACAACCTTGAAGTCTATCATTTGATGATTGGATAAAGAAAATGTGGACTATATACATGATGGAGTATTAGCTATGCATAAAAAAGAATGAAATTCTGATGTTTGCAAAAATATGATGTAGCTATAGATCATTATTCAAAATGAAGTATGCCAAACACAAAAGACAAATACCATGTCTTCTTTTAATTATGGTAATTAATATATAAATACAATACAAAAAGTATGTGTATTTCATATCATTTGGAATATACTTATAAATATTGCTATACTGAATAGTACTACATGAGTGAAAATCACTGTTCCTATATAAAAATGAAATGGAGAAATATCAAACATCAAATATTCATAATGAAAAGGATTTGGGGGAATTAGTTTCATGAATTATTTTTATGAAATAGTTAATTAAGAAAATCAAGTCAATAATGTGAATAGGTATTGGGTAGATTCAAGATATTTCAAATACACAGACAGGCTCTTTGTTGAACTCAAAATAATTGAAAATTTTATCTAATATATCCATCAATGATAAATATCATCCATATGTATAATCATTTTAGGGTTGTATCTTACTCTATTCAAGAAAACCCCTTGGATATTATTCTTCTAAGAAGTAAAGACTGTATGGATCGGAGAGCAGCAAGATGGTAGAATAGGTAGGGAGCACACTGATAGTCCAGGGAGAGACAGTTTAATAAAAGTGGAGATACTGCAGGTTCAAGTAAGAGTAGGGGAAGAAACAGCAGAGGAAACTCTTCCAGAACTAGTGATTCACAGTGGACCTGCATGCAGAGCATGGGAGCCCACGGTTCGGGACACCAGCGGCAGAATCAACACAGCAGCGCTGGAATGCGAGGTGAGCTGAACGTCAATAGCCTGAGACACTGGCAGGCAAGTGGAAAGAGGAGACTAGAGGGAACGAGACCTGAAACCCGTGGCGAAAAGTTCACCAGGCTAACTAGACGAGAGAGGAGAAAAAAAAAGTGACCCATACGGCCGCAAGTTTCTCTCTCTCTGCTTACCTCTCAAAGGTGAGCAAGACAAAGAGCTGGCGCCATTTTGGACATACGTCATAAGCGGGGTGACTTCAGGTCTGCACCGGCCCTCAGCCAAGCAGAAAAACCTGACTCTGGGGGGAGTGAAATAACAGGAGATTAGGACCTACTGAATGTGTGGTGCTGATGAATTGAGACTGTGAAAAAGAGACGGTGGGGAGAGAACTCAACGGAATTCACATGAGTACTCTCCAGAGATGCTACAATTTGGTAATCTTGGCAACCCAGTGGGAGACTGCAGGAGAATTTGAGCCCGCACTGAGGGCAGAACAGATTCCCTGTGTAGTCCTTGGGAAAGAGCTTCCAATTTCTGACTCCTGTGGGTATATCATTAGCCTGCAAACTACCTTCAATTCTGCTCAGCTGTGCAGAATTACTTCCCTTCTGAATCAAGAAAAGAAAGAGAGAGAGATTTACCACACCTAACCTGGGAGTGTCACCTTTGGCACACCCTTAACCCTGAAGAACCAAACAGAGCTCTCAGGCCATACCCATCTCAAGCCTCCTACACATCAAAAGCAGACAGTCCACTTAATACAGTCATAGTATAACAAGAAAAAACACCACAGCGAGGGAAGAAGAATCCAAAGAGTATCTCCACAATGCCAGGCAACAAACGCAGAAACCAAGGAAACAAAAACAAGGAAGACATTATGACACCCCCAAATGAATAAGACACCCCAAGCCAAGATTATGAAGATGATGAGATGGAAGAAATGCAAGATACTGATTTAAAAAAAATTATAAGAACAATTAGCAGGTTTCAAAAACAAATGGTTGAGCTGTGGAAATCCCTACTGGACAGGATAGAAAATCTCCTTCGAGAAAATGAAATCTTAAGGAGGAATCAAAATGAAACGCAGAAACTAGTAGAATAGGAAAGTGTGATAGTGAAGAGAAATCAAAATGAAATGAAGAACTCAATAGATCAAATGACAAACACATTAGAAAGCCTTAAAAACAGAGTCAGTGAAACAGAAGAGAGAATATCGGAATTAGAAGACAGAACACAGGGAAGTATACAGTCACACCAAAGAAAAGAAGAGGAAATTAGAAATCTAAAAAATATTGCGTGGAATCTACAGGACACTATTAAAAAACCCAACATTCGGGTTCTAGGAGTTCCTGAAGGCATGGAGAAAGAGAAAGGATTAGAAGGCCTTTTTAGAGAGATACTTGCAGAGAACTTCCTGGGTTTGGAGAAGGACAGAGACATCCTAGTACAGGAAGCTCATAGAACCCCTAGTAAACACGATCAAAAGAGATCCTCACCACGACATGTTGCAATCAAACTCGCCACAGTGAAACATAAAGAAAAGATTCTAAAATGTGCAAGAGAGAAATGTCAGATTACTCTCAGAGGATCTCCAATTAGACTCACAGCTGACTTCTCATCAGAAACCCTACAAGCTAGAAGGGAATGGTGAGACATAGCCCAGGTACTAAGAGAGAAAAACTGCCAGCCCAGAATATGATATCCTGCAAAGCTCTCATTTGTGAATGAAGGAAAAATAAAGACCTTTCATAGCAAACAGAAATTGAAAGAATTTGTCACCACTTGTCCAGCCCTGTAAAAGATGCTTAAAGATGTGTTACACACAGAAACACAGAAAGATGGTCATCAATATGAAAGAAGGTAAAGGAAGGAAACCTCACAGCAAAAGTTCACACAGGAAGTTCAGAGCATATCTTTGTCAAATGGCAGGGCAAAGTTACCACTTATCATTAGTCACATTGAACGTGAATGGCCTGAACTGTCCAGTTAAAAGATACAGATTGGATGATTGGGTTAAGGAACAAAACCCATCTATTTGCTACTTACAAGAAACATATCTTTCCAACAAAGATGCATACAGACTGAAAGTGAAAGGCTGGAAAAAGATATACCATGCCAACAGAAATGAAAAAAGAGGGGGTGTAGCCATCTTAATATCAGACAACATAAACTTCAACACAAAAAATGTTAAGAGAGACAAAGAGGGGCACTATATAATGATTAAGGGATCAATTCAACAGGAGTATGTAACGATTATCAATGTATATGCACCTAATTACAGGGCACCGGTTTATTTAAAAGCTATGTTAAGGGCCTTAAAGGGAGACTTAGACTCCAATACAATAGTACTGGGAGACTTCAATACTCCACTCTCAGAAATAGATCAACAGGACAGAAGATCAACAAGGAGACAGTAGATTTAAATGACACTATAGCCCAAATGGATCTAACAGATATCTACAGAACTTTTCATCCTACACAGAAAGCCTTTACATTCTTCTCAGCAGTACATGGAACCTTCTCTAGGATTGACCACATACTAGGCCATAAAGCAAGTCTCAGCAAATTCAAAAGAATTAGAATCATACCATGCAGCTTCTCAGACCATAAAGGAATGAAGTTGGAAATCAGCAACTCAGGAATCTCTAGAGCATATGCAAACACATGGAGATTGAAAAACATGCTGCTGAATGAACAATAGGTCATAGAAGAAATCAAAAGAGAAATCAAAAACTTTCTGGAAGTAAATGAGGATAACAGCACAACATATAAAACTTATGGGATACAGCAAAAGCAGTGTTAAGAGGAAAGTTTATATCAGTAAGTGCCTACATCATCAAATTGAAAAGGCAGCAAATAAATGAGCTTTCAATTCATCTCAAGGATGTAGAAAATTTGCAGCAAACTAGACCCAAATCTAGTAGGAGAAGAGAAATAATTAAAATCAGAGAAGAAATCAACATGATTGAATCAAGAAAAAAATTACAAAAAATCAGCCAAATGAGGAGCTGGTTTTTTGACACCCCATTGGCCCAACTAACTAAAAAAAGAAGAGAAAAGACCCAAATCAATAAAATCAGAGATGAAAAAGGAAATGTAACAACAGACACCACAGAACTAAAAAGAATCAGCAGAAATTACTACAAGGACTTGTATGCCAGCAAACAGGAAAACCTATCAGAAATGGATAGATTCCTGGACACATGCAACCTACCTAAATTGAACCAGGAAGACATCGAAAACCTAAACAGTCCCATAATTGAGACAGAAATTGAAACCGTAATAAAGGCCCTCCCAACAAAGAAAAGCCCAGGACCAGATGGATTCACTGCTGAATTCTACCAGACATTTATAGAACTAACTCCAATTCTTCTCAAACTATTCAGAACAATCAAAAAAGAGGGAATCCTCCCAAATTACCTTAATTCCTAACCTGAAAAAAGATGCAGCACTAAAAGAGAATTACAGACCAATATCCCTGATGAACATGGACGCAAAAATCCTCAATAAAATTCTGGCCAATAGAATGCAACAACACATCAGAAAGATCATCCACCCAGACCAAGTGGGATTTATCCCTGGTATGCAGGGATGGTTTAATGTGCGCAAAACAATCAATGTGATACACCACATTAACAGAATGCAGAAGAAAAATCATTTGATTATCTCAACAGACACAGATAAAGCATTTGATAAAATACAACACCCTTTCATGATGAAAACTCTAAGCAAACTGGGTATGGAAGGAACATACCTCAATACAATCAAAGCAATCTATGAAAAACCCACGGCTAGCATCCTATTGAATGGGGAAAAATTGGAAGCATTTCCACTGAGATCTGGTACCAGGCAGGGATGCCCGCTCTCACCACTGCTATTCACTATAGTTCTGGAAGTTCTAGCCAGAGCTATCAGGCAAGAAAAAGAAATTAAAGGGATACAAATTGGGAAGGAAGAACTCAAACTATCCCTCTTTGCAGATGATATGTTTCTTTATTTAGGGGATCTAAAGAACCCTACTAAGAGACTCTTGGAACTCATAGAAGAGTTTGGCCAAGTAGCAAATCAATGCACAAAAATCAGCAGCCTTTGTATACACAGACAATGCCATGGCTGAGGAAGAACTTCTAAGATCAATCCCATTCACAATAGCTACAAAAACAATCAAATACCTTGGAATAAACTTAACCAAGGACGTTAAAGATCTCTATGATGAAAATTACAAAACCTTAAAGAAAGAAATGAAGACAATACCAAAAAATGGAAAAATCTTCCATGCTTATGGATTAGCAGAATCAATATCATCAAAATGTCCATTCTCCCAAAAGCAATTTATACATTCAATGCAATACCAATCAAGATACCGAAGACCTTCTTCTCAGATCTGGAAAAAATGATGCTGAAATTCATATGGAGACACAGGAAACTTCGAATAGCTAAAACAATCTTGTACAACAAAAACAAAGCTGGAGGCATCACAATACCAGATTTCAGGACATACTACAGGGCAGTTGTAATCAAAACAGCATGGTACTGGTACAGAAACAGAGGGATAGACCAATGCAACAGAGTAGAAACACCAGAAACCAATCCAAATGTCTACAGGCAACTTTTATTTGATCAATAATCCAAACCAATCCTTGGAGTAAGGACAGTCTATTCAATAAATGGTGCTGGGAAAATTGGATTTCCACGTGCAGAATCATGAAGAAAGACCCCTACCTTTCACCTTACACAAAAAACCACTCAACATGGATTAAAGACTTAAATTTATGACCTGACATTATCAAATTATTAGAGAGCTTTGGAGAAACCCGGCAAAGACTTCTTGGAAAACGCCCCAGAAGCACAGGCATTCAAAGCCAAAATTAACATTTGGGATTGCATCAAATTGAGAAGTTTCTGTACTTTAAAAGAAACAGTCAGGAAAGTGAAGAGGCAACCAACAGAATGGGAAAAAAATATTTGCAAGCTATGCAACAGATAAAGGGTTGATAACCAGAATCTACAAAGAAATCAAGAAACTCCACAACATCAAAACAAACAACCCACTTAAGAGATGGGCCAAGGACCTCAATAGACATTTTTCAAAAGAGGAAATCCAAAGGGCCAACAGACACATGAAAAAATGTTCAAGATCACTAGCAATCAGGGAAATGCAAATCAAAACCACAATGAGGTTTCACTTCACCCCAGTTAGAATGGCTCACATGCAGAAATCTACCAACAACAGATGCTGGCGAGGATGTGGAAAAAAAGGGACACTAACCCACTGTTGGTGGGAATGCAAATTGGTTAAGCCACTATGCAAGTCAGTCCGGAGATTCCTCAGAAACCTGAATATAACCCTACCATTCAACCCAGCCATACCACTCCTTGAAATTTTCCCAAACGAAATTAAATTGGCAAACAAACAAGCTGATTGCACATTAATGTTTATTGCAGCTCAATTCACAATAGCCAAGACCTGGAACCAACCCAAATGCCCATCAACAGTAGACTGGATAAAGAAATTATGGGATATGCACTCTATAGAATACTATGCAGCAGTCAAAAACAATGAAATCCGGTCATTTGCAACAAGATGGAGGAATCTGCAAAAGATTATGCTGAGTGAATTAAGCCAGTCCCAAAGGGGCAAATATCATATGTTCTCCCTGATTGGTGACAACTAACTGAGCACCAAAAGCGAAACCTTTTGAAGTGAAATGGACACTATGACAAACAGTGACATGATCAGCCCTTGTTCTGACTGTTGATGAACAATTTAATACTTTATCCCTTTTAGTTTTTCTATATTCTAGTACTATTGGTTGAACTCTGTAATGAACACACAATTATATTTAGGTGTTTATATTTTAACTGAAAAGTGATCCCTGTTAAATATAAGAGTGGGAATAAGTGAGGGAGAGATGTACAATTTGAGCATGTCGCTCAATGGACTTGCCCCAAATGGTGGAGTTAGAAACGTGACAGGGGATTCCAATACAATCCCATTAAGATGGCATGTACCAATGCCATCTCACTAGTCCAAGTGATCAATTTCACTTCACAATTGATCACAATGATAGGTCTAAGAGTCAAAGGGATCACACAAACAAGACTAGTGTCTGCTAATACTAACTGATAGAATTAAAAAGGGAGAGAACTATCCATCATGGGAAGCGGGATACACAGCAGTCTCATAGAATGGCAAATGTCCTAAATAGCACTCTGGCCTCAGAATCAGCCCTTCAGGCATTCGGATCTGGCTGAAGAGCCCATGAGAATATTTTAGGCATGGAAAGCCAAGACACTCTGGCAAAAAACAAATAAACAAACAAAAAAACACCTAAATGGAAGATCTCTACGAGTGAGATCCCAGTGGAAAGAACGGGGCCATCAAAGAAGGAGGTACCTTTCTCTGAAGGGAAGAGAGATCTTCCACTTTCACTATGACCCTGTCTGAATAAGTTCGAAGTCGACGAACTCAAAAGGCTTCCATAGCCTTGGCAACTCATGCCAAAAGACTAGGGTGATTACTGACTCCTTAAACAAGAGTGTCAAATTGTTAACTCAACAACAGGAGTCACTGTGTCCTTACTCCTCATGTGGGATCTCTATCCTTAATGTGTTGTCCAATGTGAAATAATGCTATAACTAATACTGAAACAGTATTTTACACTTTGTCTTTCTGTGTGGGTGCAAACTGATGAAATTTTTACTTAATATATACTGAATTGATCTTCTATATATAAAGATAATTGAAAATGAATCTTGATGTGAATGGAATGGGAGAGGGAGCAGGAGATGGGAGGGGTGCGATTGGGAGGGAAATTATGGGGGGGAGCCATTGTCATCCATAAACTTTACTGTGGAAATTTATATTTACTAAATACAAGTTAAAAATAAATAAATATATAAATGTATAAAAAATAGAAGTAATAAAAATTGTATATAAAAAATAAAAAAGACTGTGTGGATCTATAATAGAAATGTATCTGGACTCTAATTATGAAAGAGGTAGAACCATGAGATCTTGGAAAAAATCTGGAGAAAGTAAACTAGTCCTCTGTCAAGAGGGCCACAGATATGTCATGGCTTCTCTCCTCTCCTCCTCAGCAGCAAAAACGTATGCCTTAGGCGGTCGTCGAGGTTGTGTTCAGGTGGAGAGATCCCAGGAGAAAACAGAACAGAGTTACATGAGTTTCTGGACAAGAAGAACATGTAAGCTAGCAGGAGGTAGCCTATCGGTAAATCTGACTTTTTTAAAGATTCATTTATTTATTTGCAGGCAGTTATAGGGAGGGAAGGAGAGACAGAGAATCTTCTTTTTTTTTTTTTTTTTTTTTTTTGACAGGCAGAGTGGACAGTGAGAGAGAGAGACAGAGAGAGAAAGGTCTTCCTTTGCCGTTGGTTCACCCTCCAATGGCCGCCGCTGCAGCCGGCGCACCGCGCTGATCCTGGCAGGAGCCAGGAGCCAGGTGCTTTTCCTGGTCTCCCATGGGGTGCAGGGCCCAAGCACCTGGGCCATCCTCCACTGCACTCCCTGGCCATAGCAGAGAGCTGGCCTGGAAGAGGGGCAACCGGGACAGAATCCGGCGCCCCAACCGGGACTAGAACCCGGTGTGCCGGCGCCGCAAGGTGGAGGATTAGCCTATTGAGCCACGGCGCCGGCTCAGAGAATCTTCTATCCCATTGGTTCACTCCCCAACTGGCTGCAATAGCCAGAGATGGGCCAGGGCAAAGCTAGGAGCCAGGGGCTTCTTCCAGGTTTCTCACATGGGTGGCAGGGACCCAGGAACTTGGGCCAACATTGGCTGCTTCCCCGGGCCATTAGCAGGGAGCTGGATCAGAAGTGGAGCACCATGGACCTGAACCGTTGCCTATATGTGGTGCCAGTGCTCCAGGTGGTGGCTCGATCTCTGCTCTGCAGTGCTGATCCTGGGTGATTTTAATTCTATCTCAGTAGCAGACATTAAGAAATGGGCTCACTCAGCACACATTCCAATTCCTTCTAGCAGCTTCCATTTACTGTAGAAACCCAAGTAATTATAGGTAGAATGATGGAGTCACTAGCTTTGCCTCCCGGAGGAGGTTGTTGAATGGACAGTTTTTTTATCTGGAAGTTGTTGCTGATCTTTTGCAAGCTTGCTTTCCATTTGGATACACTTGATACCACACGAGTGCTGTGGGTATTGATCCTGGTAGTTTCAAACTCTGGGTTTTGGCATAGATTCACAAGGTCTGGACCAACTAGTAACAGCAGATTTTCAGCACAAGTATTTAACTGTGTCCTATAGTAGGTCCAGCTTTCCTATTACTGTTGTATCCTTTATCGAATAGATATTATAAAGAAACAGATGTGTGTACAGTGTGGGTGCATGTGTGTTCCGAAGCAGGGATTCAGAGTAAGGGAGTCCTTCAAGGAAGTGGATGAAAATGGCTCATTTGAGAGAATTTCAATGAAAACAATTTAACTAAAGTAGTAGTATTTGGATCCTATCATTGATAAGATTACATGATAGGAATAACATGCAATATTGGTAAAAGTAACATTATATCTGTTACTTTGTTCAAAAGAAATAGTGTTGAATGGGCACAGTTCACATTTTGAATATTTAAATCACAATATAAACTTACATTATTCATTATTTCTAAATTTTTAGTATGAAGCAACTGGCCCTAGAGAAAGTCCACATCACTTGAAGACTTTTACCTGAATAAAATGCAAATATTTGGATTAATTCATAGGTATTTCATTTTGTTTATTTTTCTTATATGATTTACATAAAATACAATTTACAAAATGTGAAAGAATGAGATTTTCAGCTGGACGTAGTCAAAACATGTGGGTTCATGTTGTGCAGGATATGCAAGGGGAGTGTGGGGAGTGCATAAACGTTTGGCAGATGCAGTTGTAATGCATCCCTCCAGGTTGGAGACCATGAAACAGAGCAGCAGCTATGGTTTTGCAGGTTTCTGCAGAAGCCTTTGACTGTTCAGAAGTAGGAGAAGGCAGACGGCACCGTGTAACTTGGTTCAGAATCAGTAGAGCAGGGAGGATGGCAGGATGGAGACGAGAGGAATAGCAGAAGGTGGACACTGTCACTCCTGAAATCTGGCTTTTCTCCAACTACACTCCTTCCAAGAAGAAGCACTTAATACAGAAGTTTATTTTGGTCTTATTATCCGGTAACGTTAAATATGAGGCCAAACTGGGTAAACAAAATCTGGCCTAGGATAACTTCTCTAAAAGCTGTGGTTTTGTTTCCTTCTCAATATTATGGGTGTGGGACTAGGTTTGTTACATGCTTACAGCTCTTTTTTTAAGATTTATTTTATTTATTTGAAAGACAGAGTTACAGAGAGAGGTAGAGACAGAGAGAGAGGTCTTCCATCCACTGGTTCACTCCCCAGATGGCCACAACAGCCAGAGCTGTGCCAATGTGAAGGCAGGAGCCAGGAGCTTCTTCTTGGTCTCCCACACAGGTGCAGGGCCCAAGGAGTTGGGCCATCTTCTACTGCTTTCCCAGACCATAGCAGAGAGCTGGATCAGGAGAGGAGCAGCGGGACTAGAACCAATGCCCATATGGGATGCTGGCTCTTCAGGCCAGGGCTTTAATCCTCTGCGCCACAGCGCTGGCCCCACTTATAGCTGTTTTAACATTTTGGACTTTCTTGAAGAAGAAAACATGGAAAACTTACTGTGACATAATTCTAGATTGTCTTGAAGAAACCACATCCATGGCAGAGAAAAAGCAGCCAGACTGTAGGCATTGATGCGACTGCATTTCCCTAGCAGGTCATGTGTGGCTGACACCCAGGGGGACAAGACCTGCAGAGAATGAGGACTGATGCTGAGCTTCAAAGCCTGGGGCTTCACTCCAGAAAAAAAGCGTGCACATTTTGATGTTGGAGTTAATTCCTTTGAGTTCCAAATTAAACATGAACAAACTTCACTCTAATAAAATGATTTCTTTTACTGAATTCCAAGTTACAAAAATTACTTGAATTCCTCTCTGGACCCTTAGAAAGGTAAAGGTAATGTTCAAATCAATTATCAGGCCGGCGCTGCGGCTCACTAGGCTAATCCTCCACCTAGCGGCGCCGGCACACCAGGTTCTAGTCCCGGTCGTCCTGCCATCAGATCAGCGTGGTGTGCTGGCCGCGGCGGCCATTGGAGGGTGAACCAATGGCAAAGGAAGACCTTTCTCTCTGTCTCTCTCTCTCTTACTGTCCACTCTGCCTGTCAAAAAATTAAAAAAAAAATTTAAAAAAAGATCAAATCAATTATCAAATATGAGAGTACTCTTAAGAGTTTAAAGGTGTTGATTTTTGGTACAACTTTTATACAAACTCGTGCATTAGTTTTACTAGATGCATTTCCATGAACTGTTTGAAGTACACTAGTATGCATGGATTTCAAACATTTTTGGACCAAAATAAACTTATCTTTAATTTTAATTCCACTTTCTCATAAATTTCTAAAGTAGCATCACATAACAGTATATTTGGAACACACTACTTTAAATATTCTTTTAGTTGATTATGTTGATTTTTATTCAGATGATTTTCAATATTACAAAATCAGCAATTTTAACTGGGAAATCAATGAATAAATATATTTAGCCCTGGATGGAGAACTTGTCTCCGTAGAGTGGTTTTTCATTTCCTTTTCTGGGACTCAACAGGTGTGAGAATTCAGGGCCCAAATTTTATAATTGTTAGAGATATTAGTCGTAGGTAGCAATCGGCAGAGCATAGCTGCACCTTTTCAGTCATCTATGCCGTGACTCATGTGTACAAATGGTCACTCAATTATTTCCTGTGCCTTCAGGATCTGATATGGAAAATCCTTGTTACTTCAAATATCTTTACTTGTATTCCTGAAGCTGTTGTCTAATAGCCTCAAAGTTTTAGGTCTCATATTTAAGTCTTTATTAAGTTTTCAGTTTATTTTAACATGATAAAATTCTATTTTGATTCATTAACATGTCAATTTCCACTTTTGCCAACACTATTTATTAAAAAGACTATCCTTTCTGCATTGCATGTTCTTAGCATTTTTGTCAAAGATCAGTTGGCTATGCATGAATGTGTATATTTCTGGGGTTTCTGTTATTTTCTGTTGGTCCATGGATATGTGTTTATGCCTGTACCATGCTGTCCAAACATCTTTGTAATATACTTTAAAGTCAGGTAGTGTAATGCCTTTTGCTTTGCTCTGTGTGTGTGTGTTTGTGTGCAAGCGCGTGCACTAAATCACTTTATTTTTAAGGTCTTTTGTGATTCCATACAAACTTTTTTTTTTTTTGACAGGCAGGGTGGACAGGGAGAGAGAGAGACAAAGAGAAAGGTCTTCCTTTGCCGTTGGTTCACCCTCCAATGGCCGCCGCAGCCGGCACACTGCTGCCGGCGCACCGCGCTGATCCGATGGCAGGAGCCAGGCGCCAGGTGCTTTTCCTGGTCTCCCATGGAGATGGAGTGCAGGGCCCATGGGGTGCAGGGCCCAAGCACTTGGGCCGTCCTCCACTGCACTCCCTGGCCACAGCAGAGAGCTGGCGCGGAAGAGGGGCAACCGGGACAGAATCCAGCGCCCCGACCGGGAGTAGAACCTGGTGTGCCGGCGCAGCTAGGCAGAGGATTAGCCTAGTGAGCCGCGGCGCCGGCCTGATTCCATGCAAACTTAATCATCATGTTTTTCTACTTCTGTGAAACGTGTTTTTGAGATATGATTGCACTGAGTCTGCCAAGTGTTTTGTAGTACACATTTTAGTGATATTGATTATTGCAATCCATGAACATGGGTTGTCTTTTTATTTCTTTGTGTTCTCTTTAATTTCTTTCATCAGTGACTTACAGTTTCCATTGTAGTTTTCACTTTTCTGGTTAAATTTACCCCCAGGTACTTTATTAAGTTATTTAGTTATTCATTTGTAGCAATCGGAAATGCAATTTTTTATTTCTTTTTCAGATGATTCATTATCGGGTTATAACTGAAATGTGATCCCTGTTACACATAAGAGTGGGAATAAGAGAGGGAAGAGATGTACAATTTGGGACATGCTCAAGCTGACTTGCCCCAAATGGGAGAGTTAGAAACATACCAGGGGATTCCAATTCATTCCCATCAAGGTGGCATGTACCAACGCCATCTCACTATTCCAAGTGATCAATTTCAGTTCACAATTGATCATAATGAAAGGACTAAGAGTCAAAGGGAGCACATAAACAAGTCTAGTACCTGCTAATACTAACTGATAGAATAAATAAAGGGGAGAGTGATCCAACATGGGAAGCGAGATACTCAGCAGACTCATAGAATGGCGGATGTCCTAAATAGCACTCTGGCCTCAGAATCAGCCCTAAAGGCATTCCAATCTGGCTGAAAAGCCCATGAAAGTATTTCAGGCATGGAAAAACATGACACTCTAGCAAAAAAAAAAAAAAAAAAAAAAAAAAAAAAAAAAAAAAAAAAACACACAAACACCACCTAAATGAAAGATCTCTGTGAGTGAGATCCCAGTGGAAAGAAGGTACCTTTCTCTGAAGGGAGGAGAGAACTTCCACTTTGACTATGACCTTGTCTAAACAAGATAAGAGTCGGAGAACTCAGAGGGCTTCCATAGACTTGGAAACTCATGACTGGTGCATAGGGAGATTACTGATGCCATAAAAGGAGTGTCAATTTGTAAAGTCAACAACAGGAGTCACTGTGCACTTACTCCTCATGTAGGATCTCTGTCCTTAATGTGCTGTACATTGAGACTTAATGCTATAACGAGTACTCAAACAGTATATTTCACTTTGTGTTTCTATGGGGGTGCAAACTGTTGAAATCTTTACTTAATGTATACTAAACTGATCTTCTGTAAAAAAAAAAAAAAAAAAAAAAAAAAAAAAAAGAAGAAGAAATTATCAATTCCCAACTTGACTCTCACTGGGATTAAACATGACAATAGGTCTGATCTGATTTCTTCATCATTTAAAAAATCATCTATTATTTTTCACTTTATGTTTTTGTGTGGGAGCAATCTGTTGAAATCTTTACTTAATATATGCTAAACTGATCTTCTGTATATAAAGAGAATCTAAAATGAAGCCTCATGTGAATGAAAGGGGAGAGGGAGTGGGAAAGGGGAGGGTTGTGGGTGGGAGGGACGTTATGGGGGGGAAGCCATTGTAATCCATAAGCCGTACTTTGGAAATTTATATTCATTAAATAAAAGTTAAAAAAATTATATTTACTGATTTAATTTTAGGTTTATAAAATTTTAACATTTCTTCATATATTATCTGTAGATACTTTATGCATGTATATACATACTATTTTATTGAAAATAGGATATTAATATCACATAATGAAATGAAATGAAAATGATCAAGTCCTGTGCTCACAATACCATGCCAGGTCACATCCAGAGCCCTCAGCTCACCAAGATCAGCCCTGGTTTGGGGTAAAACTGAAACTCACCTTGTATGGTCTCTCAGCTGGTAAAGTGGTCTCAGTGCTCCATGCTGATGTGATGCCACTGGAGATATTAACTATGGCTTAATCAGGGCCATTTAACTCTGTTGAGCATTGAGACAGGTCCAGAGGTCCACTTTGGGCAATGGCCTGTGAACCACGATCATTAGGATCTGGTCAATGTTGAGTTCTATTGGCTTGGCACTTAGTCCCAAAACTGTTTTATAGTTTGCTGTCTGCTTGAGGCTGTAAGACGTGTGATAAAGGCAATCTTTCAGCTACTTAGGCAGGTTCTAAGAGGGCCTTCTAGGGCTGGCACCGCAGCTCAATAGGTTAATCCTCTGCCTGCGGCACCGGTACTCCGTGTTCTAGTCCCAGTCAGGGCGCCGTATTCTGTCCCGGTTGCCCCTGTTCCAGGCCAGCTCTCTGCTGTGGCCAGGGAGTGCAGTCGAGGATGGCCCAGGTCCTTGGGCCCTGCACCCCATGGGAGACCAGGAGAAGCACCTGGCTCCTGCCATCGGATCAGCGTGATGTGCCAGCCACAGCGTGCCGGCCGTGGCAGCCATTGGAGGGTGAACCAACGGCAAAGGAAGACCTTTCTCTCTCTCTCTCCCTCACTGTCCACTCTGCCTGTCAAAAAAAAAAAAAAAAAAAAAAAAAAGAGGGTCTTATAGTCCCCAAATACTGTTCGATCTAGGGAAATATGCCAGGACTATGAGAGACTGATTATCATGCATGCCAAAATACGTGTATCTCACCAGGGATGAGGTGTCTGCCTTATGCTTGGGCAGTCGAGATTGTCCACAGGCACTTACCTAGGTAATAGGAACCATTAAAATCTGCCCAGGCTTGGGGTTTACCAGCCCAACACTGAGTCTAAAGATGCAGTCCATGGCTCCCTGCTTTCTAGTCAGGGTTATAGTACATTCTGGCCACAGGCTGGTCACGCTTAAAGACAGTCAAGGGTCCCTTCAAACTCCTGAGCGTGTCCACCAATGCCAACAAAATCAGTCCAGCCTCCTAAAGTGAGGATCTCTACCTCACTCCAGGCAAGTCTAAACGCTCTAGGAGCACTGGACGGGGACTAGAAACCTCACGTCTTTCTCAGCTGCTGAGTCTTGGCAGAGTAGACGCGGCTCTGTGCTTTGAGACAGTGTCCTAAGTTCCTTCTCTTGCCCTCGTGCTGTAGGTTGGCTTTGCAATCATCTTGGAGGAAGGGTGGCAGAGGCCACCAGGCTGTGGAAGAAGCTCCCGATTTTCACTCCATAGGTATGGAACTGGGGGGACGTGGGCTTGGCGCTAAGATTCAGTTTGCTCGTTCTCTCTCTCTCTCTCTCTCTCTCAAGCAGAAGGCATCTCTCCTTGTGGTGCTCCTGGGAACAAGGGAGGGATGATGCAAGCAACTGTTTCCTTCTTGCTGTCTTCAATGTGAGTCACTGCAGTCTCCCACTTGGCTCCGATGCCTCCTGTAGAGGCGACTTCGTGTGTGTATGACAGGTAGCATTGGTGTCTCTGTGTGGAGGTGATCACCGATGTCTGTTACTCAACAATCAAAGATAAAACTCCATTGCCCTCTTCTCTGGGAGCTAGCAATGACTTCTGTAATAAGACGTGATGGTGTGGGCTTGGAAGGGAGGCAAGTGTCATCTGGCACGTGTGCGTCATGTAAGTCAGGTAACGTCACCCTTTATTCTTTTTAGTCCTTTTCTTCCTTGCTTTCTTTTCAATTGCATTTTCCTGGACTCTCCCCATGTGTATCTCTAACAGTTCAATGCAGAAAACCACTGAGGTATTTCAAGGCGAGTTAGGTGATGAAATATGAATGGAAAGTCTGGGTGAGGGGAAGTATGGGAATCCCCGCCCCTCTCATGCCAAGATCCCAGGACCCTTGCGGTATTCTGGCATGGAGGGAAGCTGCCGCTGAGTGAGTTCCCATCACTCCTCCTTCACATGCATGATGCAGGCATCAGATCATGGAAATGGAGCCCAGTCACCACAAATAACACAGTCTTGATTTGCTTGCCAGTCAGGAGTTGTGTTTCTACCATTTCAGTCCCTGCTGCAGGAGGAAAGACAAGACTACATGTGATTAGGAGTGAGCAAAAGACGCAATATTTAGTTCCTATATTCATTATATTCAGCCTGCCTCTATTTCTAAAGTTAGATGTTTCTTGGAAATATCATACCTAGCATTATTTTTTACTCTGAGTCTGACCGCTTGTCTCTTTTAAGAGGAAAATTCAGCCTTTATATTTTTGAAACATAATAAATCAACTAACTGGTTCATTCCCCAAAAGGCCACACAGGCCAGAGCTGGGCTGGTCTGAAGCCAGAAGCTTCCTCTGGGTTTCCTATGTGGGTGCAAGGTCCAAGCATTTGGGCCATGTCCACTGCTTTCCGAGGAACATTAGCAGGGAGCTGGATGGGAAGTGGAGCAACCAGGACTTGAGCTGCTGTCCATATGGGATGCAGGTATCACAGATGGAGGCTTAACCTTCTATGCCACAGCACTGGCTCCTAATTTTCTCACGCCTTGTACAATCCAGTTTTCATGGGTGACTGAACAGTGTCCATCATCTTCATGCAAAGTACCACACAACACATTCAATTTCTACATGAAATTCAGTATCACAAGTGGTAAAATTTTAATGAGTATCAATGTTCAGTTGTCTAATAACACATTGAACTAATATTATACTTAATCCTCTTGTGTTCCATGTAATCAAATGTAAGCATTGTCCTCATATAAGTCATTTAATTTCTAATTGATATCTATAGGCAAGTTGAGATCATTTAGAAAATATTTGTTAAGGCTTAGAAAAATAAAACATATTTTGCAACAGGATAAATTTATAAAATATATGTATTAATATCTGGTAGATAGTTTCTATAAAATGTGTATTTGGAAATGTTATCTGTATGTTAGTAAGAAGGATAAAATGTATGAAAATAAATAATATTTATATGACTAAAAACCAATGTTAATTATTGGAAAGTACTTTCAAAACTCTGTAGTGCTTCTTAGACATTTAACATGTTAAAAATTATATCCTATACCTTGATGTCATATTAATGAAAAATTGTTTGGAATTTTATATGAATTTTATATATGCTTACCAGTTTGAACTATATACTTTCCATTGCTACTGATTCTCTGAAAATTTAATTATTAGTTTGGAAGCAATAACCTAAAGCTCATGTGGGTTTTGATAATATTTCTTAAACCTGACTTACATTTTCTTTACACTTACCATCTGTCCATAATGCTGTTAAAACTGTTCAAAACATTATGATACCCAGAGAGAAATCGTAGACAGACAACAGAAAATTTAAAAAGATACTTTGAGAAAAAATATGGGCATTTATTTAAAAGAATCTTCATTTTCTTGTATTTCTGTTTGCTTCTTATAATTATATATACCACTAAAGACATTCCATATCCTATGTATCCTAATAATTATTTTACAATGAGTTTCTGTGTTTGTATACTTGTCATAGTTTTAGTATAAGTGTGGATATGTCCCCAACTTCTGTTAATAATGAATTATTTAACAAAATTAACCTTGTTCATTGATGTTGGATATCAATAACAAGCCCCAGAGAGATAATTTTTAGGTTTTATTTTATAAACCAGTGGAAACAGAATAAAAGAGCCCATTGCAGCCAAAAATATAAACCCATCTTGAGGGACAGCAATAGAGATAGGATTTATGGGAAAATAAACATTTAATAATACTTATGACAGTGACCATTTGTTTTATATATGACCGTAGATTTTTAATGCTCAGGCTTCTCATTGATATTTTCCACATTATGCAACTCATCATCCAAAAAGTCATCTCACAAACTTGTTTACTGATTGTCCTGCAGGTAAGGCAACCTCACCAGTCATAGGCATTTCCATAAGAATTAGCTCTTAATGCACTGAAAACGAATATTGAATAAAACGATTCTCCAGCCACTGTCTGCTTCACATCCAGGTATTTAACTTATCCTCAGGAATCATATTCAATTTGCTTATTTATTTCCCACAAAACAATTTTATTATTATAACATGCATCATAAGGAAAATTTTATCATATTTATATTTTGCTATATAAATTTTCCAACACAGTGCATTTGTTCTATCATATAGATAAAATCTATAAATGGGTACTTTGTGGCAGAACATGAGAAACATTGCAGACATTTATGGTAAGTGTCCAAATAAGCCAAAATACCCATCAAAGTAGATTGTCAGAAATAATTGTACCTGGAGAATTCAGTATGTCAAACATTTTGTAATAACAATTCCATTTAAAATTAAATAAATGGTTATGCTGTAACATATGTGTGAATGGAAGAAAACACAACACTTTATATTTGGCTTTATCAAATATAAAAGGAGCTATTGTGACAATAATTTTATCCTGAAAGTTATTGAATAATTAAACTTTGTCATTATTTATACTATAAAATTTTTAAAAAATGGTATTTGGGAAATAAATGCCAGTATGTGAAATGAGAAATGGAAACTGTGAAGTCTTTTCAGTCTTCCTCATATATTGGATTATTAGAAAACTACTACTAATGGAAATAAATGTGGACTACTAACCAAGGCAATGTAGTTAGACTTTGCTTCAGTAGTATTCTACATTTCATACTGTCCAAATCCAATGTAATGTGAACGTATGTAATTTAAAACTTTCTAGTAGCCGCAATAACAAAAGCTAAACAAAATCAGATGGCGTATATATTAACAATGCATCTTATTTAAACCAGCGTATCTAAACAAGTTTCTTTTGAAGTGTAATTTATGTAAAATGATAGAGATTTTACAGTATTTTGTGCTTAACTATCTAAATTCATAGCTCATTTCACTTACTGTATCTCAGTTCTTTTGGAAATATTCCAAGTTCAACAGCATCATCTGGGTTTAGGATATTGACTTGGGTGATGTAGCTCTTGCTAAATTAGGGGAATCCTACTTTAATCCTATAATGACAGACATTTGTCCTTATTGTTATGGGAGGATTGTCTAGCTGTTGAACGTTGACAGTAAAATATGTAATAATATGTCCACAGTAGAAATAGGAAAAGAATCAAAACAAATGAAATTTTTTATCACTGTTAAAGCCAAATTATAGCTGGATGGTAAAACCTGGTGCTGAAAGTCACAACCTGGTGGACTAATCAATAAAGAAGACTTAAAAATAGATATTCACTCATTTATTGGAAACACAGAGTGACAGAAAATAAGAGAGTGGAGAAAAGACCGGGGGTAGCGAGAGAGTGAGAGAGAGTAAGAGACAGATTTTTTCCATCTTTTGATTCACATTCCAAAGGCCTATAGTATCTGGAGCTGGGCCAGACCAAACCTGGGAGCCTGGAGCTACAAATGGGTCTTCTACATGGGTAACAGAAACATGAGCGCATGGGCCACCATCTGCTACCTTCCGGCTGCATCAGCACGGAGCTGGATTGAAAGCACAGAGAAGCTGGCACTTGAACCAGATACTCTGATATAGGATGCAGGCGTCCCAAGCAGCAGTTCAACCTACGACAGCACGTGTCCCCATTAAAGCACTCATACTTTAAGCAAGGATCAAAGAAACGATGAGTCATAGGAAAACATGAGACCTCACTGATTCATGAAAAATAAGATACAAGTCATTTCAGAATGAATTATTGGTCAGTGTACAATAGAAATAGAAGCCATCACAAATGCAGTAGATAGAAGACTCTGCCCCAAAGTATACAGAGCATAGCTTATAGTACTAATATCCTGAGTGATGAGGGACTGCTTAGTCCAAGTCCAAACACTCGCTTAATGCAGTGTATTGTCTCCTTGGCAACAAGTTGACAATTAAGATGATGTAGTTTAATATGATTTTCCTTTAGAAGTATACCAAAATGATTTTCCTATCTTGATTCCCAACTTTGGAAATGTCTAAGCACATAATATCTTGAAAAGAAAAGAATGCAAGAAGTTTGGTATACATATTTCCAGTCGGAAGTAAATAATTAAACAGGAAATTTAAGTAACTAATTATATTTCTTTAACTCTGTGAAAGTTCTTCCGTGTTTCCTGTCTATTTGGCTCCGAGCTAAGCTCTGTGGGGTAAACAAAGACGAATAAATGCATGTTTCTACACTCAGGATCATCCAGCATGCAAATTAATATATTTGATCAATATGGTCATAACAAAGTATACAGAAAATGGAGCATTTATATAAATTATACTCTTTGCCTCCTTATTTCCTTCCTGGCTAGACGTTATTAAAGGAAATAGTGAAATGTCTTCTCCTATGCGCTTTATTGTCTTCAATCAATGCTGCGGAACCACGCAGGAGAAAAAGACAGCCAAAGCAGGAATGGGAAAGATTATTTTTTTGTTTGCCAACTACCACCAATGCACTAATACTAGCTTTCTGGATTGCAATCACAGAGATAGTGATAGGGACATCAATACAAACACTTTAGTTGGTTTGACTCCAGATTTAGAGTGTTATTATTTTTCTGCTATAGTCCAGTGTTATGAACATGTGTGTATCACGGAAAGAGATGAAGAAGTGCAGGTTGTGAGTGGGTAATTCCAGAGTTTCAGTGAAGGAGACGGGACAGGACTGTGATGTGGAAACACAATAGAATATTTTAAAAATTAATTAATCAAATTGAAAGGGGGGAGAGAGATACGGAGATAGAGATATGGGAGAGAGAGAGAGAGAGAGAGAGAGAGAGAGAGAGAGAGAATGAATGTTGGTCATACCTGATGACTCATTCCCAGGTTCCTGTACCTGTGTCTAGGTGCCGTATGGCTGATTGCAGGGGATTGGCACTGAACTAGGACCTGGGAACTCAACAAGCTCTCCCAAGTGGGTTGAGTAAATCAGTTAACTGCACCATCACCACTGCCTCCCAGGATTTGCTTTAGCAGGAAACTAGAGTCAGGAATCCAATGCAGGTACTCTGATATGGGATGCAGTTACCTTAACCCCTAAGCTAACAATTCTCATAAAGAGAATATTTTGTTCATAAAATATGATACACTATAAAGCACTGTGATGTTTCAAGTCTATGTTTTGTTCTGTTAATCCTTATTTTTTCCTCTCAATATTAGAAAATAAATTGATACCTTCAAGAAATTTTTGGAATTTACAATATCTCATTTGAGTATATGTTGCCAAACATCTTTGGGGGATAGTATTGGTAAAAGTTTCATTTAATGACTTCTTAAAAATGGAACAGGTAGCATATTTTCTCCATTCTATATCCTTTAAAAAACGCTTCATAAACAGAAAACATTAATCATTTAATAGCTGGTCTTTCTTCTAATTCAATAGTGTGCTTTATTTTTGTCTATGTTTTTGGGTAACCCGTGCTAATTCATATTCCTGCTTACATAAGTGCTTTTAGTAAGTCCATAGGTGTAATTGGATGAGCACTGTGTGGCTCTCTCTAATTAGAATGTTCAGTGAGTTGAGCGGGAATAGCTTCTCCTCTGATATGCATGTGTAATTTCCACTAAAGTAAGCAAGCATAACTAAGGGCGATGTTTTCCCCTCTGAGCACTTTGAATTCTATCCACTGCAGATGCCACGGAGGCTTCTGTGTCTACTCCTTTATTCAAACTGTTGATTTGTCATGGCTATATAATTCCTTAGGAAATCACTTTTGTTTGTTTAAATGAAGTTTTAGACCCCTCCAAAGTGATGTAAGTTCTGGTTATGGAGGCGTTAACTTTTCGATGATGGAAGAAATATTTGCTAAGTGAAATGAAAATATTTGTCAAGCCATCATGCTTCTAGCTTGATGGTTCTGGACAGGATGCTAATACTGGCTGGCAGGAAGATATGAACATCCCTGCAGATTAAAATGCAAATGTTATTGCTGAAAACAGCAATACACAGAAAGGCCATGGAGTCTTCCAGCTCTCTGACAGCAGCTTGCAGAACCAGTGCACTGAATCCCTCAATATCTTTAAGTGTCTGTCCTATTCTGGAGCTCTAATAAACATCTGCTCGCACTGTACTCCTGCCAAGTGCCAGTTTTAAGAATATACAGACTTCAACATTAAATAACTGTTTCACTAAGCATTTTCTCTGGAGGAGATGGTGATATACTTTTAATTAGAAAAAACGTGGGGTCAAGTTGAACGTATTATAAAAAGAGATCTTAGGTCTTAGATATATGAGAGTTCTCAGATAGTTCCTGGGGAAGGTTTATTATGAAAAAAAAATAGTATCAACTTCAAAAATTGTTTCACCTTTATAAACTTCTTTTAATTCCATCTTCCAGGAGCTGTTTGAAGTGCCCTGTTATAATACTAAGATAATATAAATCACAATTTGAACTTGAATTCTATTGAATGTGGATGTTATTATGCATGTCAAAATTGAGATGTTTAATTTTTTAATAAAAACAGATGATTCACGGGATTGTTCAGTCAACACTTACTAGTTGTCCTTGGATAGAAGAACCCTGTAATGCTGAGCAGATACAGAGGGTACAATGGAACAGGCCATCCTGCAGACACTGAGAGTTCAGCAGGTGCATGGCCGGCTGAACAATTAATTCTGGTGCAATGTTGTAACACGTTGTTGAAACAGCATGTTCTGGACTCAAGATTGATTTTTTTTTGTCTCTCAGTATGGAGAAGGAAGACTATCTTCCATAAATGGAAAACATTTGGTCCTTGGAGAGTCATTTACAGGACACGGAGTTTAACAGATAATCAGATAGTTTAATGCTGTCATCATATTATAATGGCCAGTTGTGTTTAGAATCTAGCTACCAAAAATATCAACCTTGATCTTGGCCATTGCAGGAAACAAGGTCATGAATTCAGAGCTCCTTTGTTTAGTGTGCTTCACGATCACTCATATTTGTTTATTTATTTTTTTGACAGGCAGAGTGGACAGTGAGAGAGAGAGACAGAGAAAGGTCTTCCTTTGCCGTTGGTTCACCCTCCAATGGCCACCACAGCCTGCGCACCGTGCTGATCCGAAGCCAGGAGCCAGGTGTTTCTCCTGGTCTCCCATCCGGGTGCAGGGCCCAAGCACTTGGGCCATCCTCCACTGCCCTCCAGGGCCACAGCAGAGAGCTGGCCTGGAAGAGGGGCAACCGGGACAGAATCCGGCGCCTCTACCGGGACTAGAACCCGGTGTGCCGGCACTGCTAGGCAGAGGATTAGCCTATTGAGCTGCAGCGCCAGCCCACTCATATTTATTAAAGGGTGGATTTTGAACACTTACTGGGCTATTTAGTTTTGATCAGAAACCCATTAGTGTATAATTGATTGGAAAGGATTACTTCTAGCTAGCATTGATTTCATCTCTCAATATTGAGTGCTCTGACATTACAGATGGAAGACATCTTGCTGCTGTTTTGGTTTCTGAAATTCACACAGTGCGAAGCTGAGGCATCACAGACGATTTAATATTAATGAATTTTACTTTTACGTTTTTTCTTTGAAGCAAAGTAATTTTAGCTTAATATAAGTCACAAACATATTCATTTAATATGATAAAAGTATAATTATGTTTTAGGGTCAAAATAAAAACGATTAGTGGGGATTTTGTTTCATAGATATTTATTTAAAATATATTCTGCATTCCTATGTTGTGACATAGCAGGTAAAGCAGCCACCCGCAATGGTGGCAATCCTCCAAGTCCCAGCTGCTCCACTTCTGATCCAGGTCTCTGCTAATGGCCTGAGAAAACCAGCAGAAGGTGGACTAAGTCCTTGGGCCCCTGAATCTATGTGGGAGACCCAGAAGAATCTTCTGGCTCCTGGCTTCAGCCTGGCCCAGCACTGGACATTGTGGCCATCTGCAGAGTGAAACAGTGTATGGAAGATTCTCTCTCTCTCTCTCTCTCCCTCCCTCTCCCTCCCTCCCTTTCTCTCTCTCTCTCTCTCTCTCCCTGTGTGTGTGTGTGTGTGTGTGTAACCCTGACTTTCAAATATTTTAAAAATTATTTATCCCTCTGCTCTTCTTCATCACTTGGAGTAATCTGAGGGTAATTGCATTTATATATATATATATTATATATAATAATAATTATTATAATATATTATAATATTATATATTATATAACATATTATATATTAAATAATATATATAATTATAATAATTATTATTATATATTATCGTATATTTACTTTCATTCATGCATACTTTGGTTTTGTGTTTTTCTCTTTATTTTCTCTAACTTTGAAATAAAATTTCAATGGCATTTTACGTAGCATGAGATAGTGTACTTAATATACCTGCTTGTGATTTTCTTACAGTGATATTTTTGGCTAATAGTTTCCTATTATATAAGCACTGATTCTGAAAAACCATCAAACATGTATCTGATTTTTATAAGCTCATTTTACATGTAACAATTTTTCATGTTTTGAATAACCCAAAGAAAGGCTAGAAAATAAATGCACATTAATGCTGTTATTTTTTAATATGTAAGAATAGATACATTTTCCTTAAAGGTGAAAAAAGATGGCCATGAAAATTGAAAAGGCTGAGGACTTATCTAAAATTGAGAGGAGAAAATGACATGAAAGAGTCATCACATACCAATGTTGATTTTGTTTATTTTTTCTGTGAGGGAATTCAAATATTAGAAATTAACGAATGGCATCTTTATGCATTAAAGTCTACAGTAAAACAGTGCATGCATGCACTAGTTGCTTACAGTACAGTCTTTTTTTAAAGACTTCATTTATTTATTTGAAAGTCAGAGTTACACAGAGAGAGAAGGAGAAGTAGAGAAAGAGAGAGACAGAGAGAAGTCTTCCATCTGCTGGTTCACTCCTGAACTGGCGCAATGGCTGCAGCTGTGCCAATCTGAAGCCAGGAGCCAGGAGCTTCTTCCGGGTATCCCACATGGGTGCAGGGGCCCAAGGACTTGGGCCATCCTCCACTGCTTTCCCAGGCCACAGCAGAGAGCTGGATCAGAAGTGGAACAGCCAGGACTCAAACCAATGTCCATATGGGATACAGACACTGCAGGCAGTGGCTTTTACCTACTACGCCACAGCGCCAGCCCCCACAGCACAGCCTTGTTTCTTAATGGTTTTTATAATTAAAACTGTTGGAAGGTTGCATTACGGCTCAGCAAGTTAAGCCACCATCTGCAATTGCAGCATCCCTTACTGAAGTCCGAGTTGGAGTGCTAGCTGCTCTGCACCCAATCCAGTACCCAGATAATGTGTCTTGGAAAGGAGCAGGTGGGTACCCAAGTGCTTCAGCCTCTGCCACCACATGGGAGATTTGGATGGTTTTCTGGGCTCCTGGCGCCCTGGAAGACATTTTCTTTCTCTCTCTCTCTCTCTCTCTCTCTGTATGTGTGTGTGTGTGTGTGTGTGTATAAAATGAATAAATAAGATTTTTTAAAAAATAATTAAAACTGTTGAATAAACAGAGCAAGATGCCTGTAAGTGACCATGCAATGACCTCAAACATACAGTCATCTTTACAGGTCTTTCTACGAAGACAAATTTTCTAAACATCAAGGACAAACCTAAGTTAGAAAACTATTAACAATTTTGATATTTACATATATTTGATAATCAAAAACGGTTATGTGAGAATAAAATGCCATCTCTCAGCTGATGATCTGTTCCTAAGAGGTTAGACTTGGTAGGAGTCAGAGAAGCTACCCACAGAGAAAAACCCAGCAACTCCTGCACATACTTCCATGCTTTCATTTAGTATCTGTGCTCCCTAAATTTCTAGTGGCGATTTGTAACTAGGCATTGCTATCCTCTTTCATCCAATTAAACCAACTGAAAAGACGACTGAGGGCAAGCATACAGTTACTGCAGAGTTCATGCTTCCAAAGGCACTACAATAGTCCTGATTACATTCCAGCAACTGTAGCTCTAATCATGCAGTTGTTACAAGTCGTTGACAGAGAAGAACACATGGCTGAAACGTTGAGAATGATTATTCTTCCATGTTTGTCTTCGGGCTCTGAAGGCTGTTCATTTTCTCTGTCAAAGCTTCTCTGGAAATATTCTGTGACTTTAATATTCTATTTCACTTTTATTATATTTAGAATAAGAAATATATATCATATTATCCTATTTTGAAGTGCATTCTGAGAGGGGTGATGCCATGTTGACATTTACCCATAAAGTGATATATCATTTGGTAAATTATGAAGACAGAATCACATTTATCTGGTCAACATACTCTGCAGTGGAATTGGAGAAACAGGTTGAGCATAAGTATAAAACATACATATTTACATATTTTAAAAGGAATTGCAGAAATAAGTTGTAGCACACTTATTTAGTTTTTTTTTTTTTAATTTTGCCTGGATCATCTCCACATTTTGTTTTCCAGGAAAGTATTAGACACAATCTAGTTTCTACCTTGCCCTAGCTAGCAGCTGATGGCAGTAGGGGTTATGTGTGTAGAGGCTCTGTGTGTGCTTCCTGAGTTTGTAAGTTAATAAAAATGAAAAATTCTTGCAGAAATCTCATTTTCTCCATCTGATCAAGCATTTCTTAATGCTTAATTTCTAACTAAAAGTGTAAAGATTTATTTGTTTGAGATTTATTTTTATTTGTTTGAAAGGCAGAATTACAGAGAATGAAGAGAGAGGGAGAGAGAGTCTTCCATCCTCTGGTTCACTCCCCAAATGGCTGCAATTGCCAGGTCTGGACCAGGCTGAAGCTAGGAGCCAGGAGCTTCTTCTGGGTCTCTTACAGAAGGCAGGGACCCCAGCACTTGGGCCATCTTCCACAGCTTTCCCAGGCACATTAGTAGGGAGTTGGATTGGAAGTGGGGCAGCTGGGACTGGAACCGGCACCAATATATGATGCTGGCTTGGCAGGCAGTGGTTTAACCAGGTATGACACAATGCTGGGCCATAATTTCTTGTTAATTTTAACTATTTTCTTTATGTATACATCCAAGTTGGTCTTTGAAATCAACATTTGGCTATTTTTGTAATTTTCTATCTGGACTAAAATATTTCATTATATATCTAACCTTATTTGTTGTTCAGAGGTTTCCAGTTAGGCATCTGCATAATTCAGAATTATTTAAAAAGAGTATGCCCAAACAAGAAGGAATGCCATTGGCGAAATGCCCTTGACGACTACATATCAAGCAACATCCTCTGGGCTGGCAAAGGTTACGACTGGCAATTACCTCTGCTTGCTTCTCGAATAACACTGAGCATCCTGACACTTATTTGTCTGATTTCAATGGAATGAGAGTTTGAGTACACAAAGCAATTACCTGAAAGCTGAACAGATTGGATTGGACATTGCAAGCTCATCAGAATTCAGCAGCAGTGTGTGTAAAAGAATGAACATAAGCATACAATGAAGAGGAAATAAAATAGTGGCATAGGAAAAGAGGAATCCATGTGTTCCTTAACTGACACGAGGAGAAATTGGGTCAGTATGACCTGGGACCTTCTCTTCCCACTGCTCTTTGGGTTGGCATATGGCTATGAACTTAACTGCTCTGAATATTTCAAGTTATCATTTAAGCAATCCTAAAGGAAACCAAGAATGTCAGGAAGGACACAGGTGGATAGGGTACTGCCCCAAACCCTCCTTTGGACATTGGCACCATCTTGGTTCCCAAAAGCGTAAGACTCCAGGATTAAAATGGATGCAAAAAAGAACACATCACCTGCCATTGAACTATGCAGAATTTTCCCATAAACTATAGCTATATATTCAGTAATGATCTCTTACAAGTTCTTTTAGATGATCACATTAAAAGAGGAAGAAATTGGAATAAATGACACTCATATGAAAAAGTTTTTTTTAATTGTTTACTAAGAAGTGGATCAATGCCTCACTATTTTACATATGACTATTTCCTGGAATCAAAATAAATGATGATGAGTAGTAAACACAAGATACACTACAATGACTTTTTTTTTTTTTTTTTTTTTTTTTTTTTTTTTTTTTTGTGACAGGCAGAGTGGAGAGTGAGAGAGAGAGAGACAGAGAGAAAGGTCTTCCTTTGCCCTTGGTTCACCCTCCAATGGCCGCCGTGGCTGGCGCGCTGTGACCTGTGCACTGCGCCGATCCTAAGACAGGAGCCAGGTGCTTCTCCTGGTCTCCCATGCGGTGTAGGGCCCAAGCACTTGGGCCATCCTCCACTGCACTCCCGGGCCACGGCAGAGAGCTGGCCTGGAAGAGGGGCAACCGGGACAGAATCCAGTGCCCCAACCGGGACTAGAACCCGGTGTGCCGGCGCCTCAGGCAGAGGATTAGCCTAGTGAGCTGCGGCACTGGCCCTACAATGACTTTTGATAGGAGCTTCTTTTGTAAACATCATGAGTTTCTGTTATGAGATAATTTAGACATTTAGAAATAGTTTAGATAGGTAGCATTGAACTTGGCAGGATATTGTGGGAGAATTTCACTAGTGAGTTAAATTCAATGTATTTAGAATGTAAAGCTGGTCTTTGCATATATAGAAAGTAGAGAGGGAAAGTCAACATGAGATGGGTTTCGATTTAACAGAGTATACTGTGTATAAAGTTAACTGAAAATAGATTTTAGTACATATAAGAGTGGGAATAGGAGAGGGAGGAGGAAGAAGGGTAGGAGAGTAGGAGGGTGGGTAAGGTGGGAAGAATTGTTATGTTCCTAAAGTTATATTTGTGCAATGCATGAAGTTTGCATACCTTAAATAAAAGCTTTCTCAGGGGAAAAAAAAGGATAAGAAATGCTTGTTCCTCAGGGTACAAGTTACGGGTATAAAACGAAGCATAGAAAGGTGTACACAGATATTCTTTGTGGTATTCTTGGTAATAGAATAAAATATAACTAAAAATTAAGTATCCATTGACATATTACTAAATAAATTGTGAAATACTCATCATGAGGAATAATATATAACTATGAAAAGTAATAAAGACCATTCATAGGCAGTTATCATGAGCTTTTATAATAATAAATGCATATTGTAGAATTGGGTTTGTAGTGTGGTTCTGAATGGATTAAAATAATAAAAATAATGCGTTAAAGTTAATGATTACAAATTTAAATATAAGTTTTAAAGTCAGAAAAAGATTGCATTTAAATACTAATTCTAATATTCCCCTTATGCTCATATGAACTGTGACACTTTATAAAAATAAAATCCCGTGTTTATAATCATAAAATATATTTTTGAAAAGAATGACTTCTCCATCTCTTTTTACCACTATATTTCTTCATCTTTCATAAAATCTAGCTTAGTGTATGCACATGTTTGATCATTCAGGAAATCCAACATACTTTGAGGGGATATTCCAAGGACTTGCTGTTTGCTTCTTTATTGTAACTTGAAAACAAATATATTGGCTTATAAGAAAACATCCATGTCTAATGTCTGAGTAAGAAGCTGGTTTCTGGAGAAAATATTTACTGTCCTGATTTCAAATCAATCAGAATAGCAATGATTTACACTCAATATCATCTCTCTTGGAAAGCAGGTACAATGTTTCCTTAAGAACATTATAAGCTGGCCAGCGCCGCAGCTCACTTGGCTAATCCTCTGCCTGTGGCACCGGCACCCCAGGTTCTAGTTCCGGTTGGGGTGCTGGGTTCTGTCCCAGTTGCTCTTCTTCCAGTCCCATTCTCTGCTGTAGCCTGGGAAGGCAGTGGAGGATGGCCCAAGTGCTTGGGCCCTGCACCCCATGGGAGACTGGGAGGAAGCACCTGGCTCCTGCCATCAGATCAACACAGTGCGCTGGCTGCAGTGCGCTGGCCATAGCCGCCATTTGGTGGGTGAACCAACGGAAGGAAGACCTTTCTCTCTGTCTCTCTCTCTCTCACTGTCTAACTCTGCCTGTCAAAAAAGATATAAACTAAACTCATTTTCAATATTCTGCATTATTTATTCTAATATTATTTTCAAATAATACTCTTTTTAAAACTATATTGTAAAAATTCTACAAGATGTAAAAGAAATCATTTACATTTTAGGATACATACTTAACCAAGTGAGGAAATAATTAAAATGATCCAATGGAGGTATATGATAAGTGAGGAAAAATGTGAAATGGAAGCTAGGGAGAGAATAGTAGAATTGAAATGCAAGTAGTCTTTATTGTGTTTGGATTACCAGGGGAAAATAGGGAAAGAAAACAGGGGGGAAAATAAGGCACCAAGATTTGAAAAAGCCCTAGAAATTGACTAAGGAAGAGTAGTAAGGCCGAGTCGAAAAGTTCGGAGCTTCCTCTTGGTAATGAAGGAGAGGGGCATTTAAGATGAATTATGGATCCAGACTGAAAATGTTGTGATTAGATCTTCCTATGTATATGATTTCTTGTCTCTGTTCTCTTCTTAGGCAATATGTGTGAAATCTCTTACAATAGTATTTGTTCAGAAACCACATGGTGGTGTTTGATGAATAAGGTTATAGTGACTTAGACACAGAGAGGTCACCGAGAGGTCAGGGGTACCTCCATGCCAAACAGATTCAGGGGAAATTAGATTTCAGTGAGCTGAGGACTAAAACTGGGACAGAAAATGTGCACTCTGCCTTCAAAAATACTTAAATACAAAAAAAGGAAAGACCAGAAAGAGGCAGGTTAGTAAGACTTTCAGACACAGAAAGTATTAATAGTTTAAATGTTTTATGACCAAAGGTTGAGAACTAATACAAGATAACCCTATTAATTTAATAAAAACATCAACTGTAGTAGACACCTAGGACTAGAATTCAATGTCAAAGGTACAAGAAGTCATCACAAATTTCATACAAAAATATATTATTAAGAAACAACAGATATAATTTTTTTAAAAATTGCATCAAAATAAACCAATTCTTAGATTCCATTTTTCCATGAACATTTTGAAGAAACTTCTTATAGAATCATGGTTAGGTAGAATTAAGTTTCTACAAAGGAAAAGTTAAAAAAAGATTTATTGTCAATCGGGAACACATGGCATTTCCTCCATCCTCTGATTTTTATATTGAAACTTCTACCTGTCCCCTGTGAGGCGAGGGAAGGAGCTAATTCTTTAGTTCAAGGCAAGGATATTAATATATTAATCTCTTCTCACTACCAAGGTAGTGTTTCTGTTTCCTCAGTTAACGTTAATGAAGCCAATGGAGTCCAAAATATTTTAAATCTTTTTACCTACTTCAAACAACTGCAGGGATAATTTTGTTTTCATGGTGAGAAACCGTATAAAAAGAATATCAAAGTTACTGGCACTGCAGGTGAGGGCAGAGGCCACCACAGCAGTGGATCCTCATGGGTGAACGAGCCATTGGGAAGGAAGCGACTCCCCTGGGCTTTGTGCTTTGGACTTTTTCCCTCCTTTTGTTTCTTTGTTGTTTAATTGTGATATTGCTAAAGGAATACACATGCTTTCTACACCTGTAAGGTGTTGATTAAGGTTATTTTGGTTGTAAGAACTCTCTTTGCTTTTGATGCAATAATTTATTATCTAGTTTCGTGCCTCTTTAGTGAAGAACTTTGGTAGGCACAGAAGGAATTAAAATGAGGGTAAAGTCTTCTCGTTTGTAACTCACTAAAGACAGATGAAAGCACTTGAGGAGAAAGTCTTCTACACCTGTGTGATAGCGTGGCTTAGAGATGGCATGGTGTACCATAAATAGAACAGTCCAATTAGTGGAGAAATAGCAACTGCCTATCACTTCATGGAAAGCTTGAATAAGGTTTCTGGGACAGAAATCCTGGGCAACGTGGTTTGAATATTGGGAAACTGTCTTGAAAGCCCAGCCTCCTAGTGGGTCTCCGTTTAGGTATGGTTGGCAGAGCCGCCGCCTGTGAAACAGGCATGGTTTGTCCCAGCTGCTCCTCTTCAGATCCAGCTTCCTGACAATGACCTGGGAAAAGCAGTGGAAGATGGCCCATGCTTCGGCCCCTGCCACCCACGTTGGAGATCTGGAGGAAGCTCCTGGCTCCTGGGCTTGATCTGGACTAGCCCTGGCTGTTTTGTGCCATTTGGAGAATGCACCAGTGGATGGAAGAATGAACTCTCTCTCTCTCTCTCTCTCTCTCTCTGGCTATCCCACTCTCTCTAACTCTGACGTTCAAAATAAATGGACACAATTTTCAAAAGAAAAACAAAACAACACCCTGTCTTCCTCCAGGAGATACTCTCCAGAAAAATAGACCTCAGAGTCTCTAACCCTGAACATGAAATGAGGAATCCGACTGAAAACAGATGCAGTTGCTCTTCCTAAGGGGAAGAGGTGAAGACGCGGGAGCAGGTGCTCGGCTCTCCCCTCGGTGAGAAAGCACATTGGTGATTTCAAGTGAGCCTGGCGTCTCCAGGAAAGCAATTAGGTGCTTTCTGAGTGATGGTGGTGGAGAAACCAGAGTAATTAGGACAGATGAAAGCAAAGAAAGATAAGTGTCTTGTGCAAACAGAGGTCCAAGTTACAAGACCATAATTACTTTGGCAGGAAAAAAGGTGATGCATATGGCCCTGGGCAGCAATGCCTGAATGTCCCAACTGTTTCTCTCATATAACATGGTTAGTTGAATGTTTAATTTAGGATGGCATATTCAGCCCCATCAGGAAAGTATTTTGGTCCATTGTGGATGGTCTTTTAAAATAGTTAACCAATAAGAGGATTTAAAAAATGATGCCAAGAATATACATAAAACAAACTCTAGAGATAATTTCTGAGTTTGAAATCTGTTCTCTGATTTTGCAGAGATCTCATCTATTTACAACGTAGAAAGTCCAATTTTTAGGCAGACTTGCCTACATCTGCATTTTTGCTGGTCTGCAATTGTGACATAGTAGACTAGCATTATGAATGGTAATTGCTGGTGATATACACATGTACATATGATAATAAGTAAAATTACTTTGGTTAGCCAGTGCAACGAAAAAATACACCTAAAAAGGTGACTTAATCATAGTTTTTTATTCCTAGTCTTCTGAAAAATTGAAATTAAAGTTGAGAAGGATTCTGTGGGTCTAAGATTAACATTTGAGGAATTAAATAATAAATGTAGTAGCTAGTTTCACATGTGGAGATTAAGAAGCTGGGTTGTTACCAAGGATCAAAGAGTCAGTTACACTCTACCAGCCAGTTCAGACTGATAGGAACACTCTGGTCCTGCAGACCACTCTGCCATTTATCTGTTTCCACAACTGGCATGGGTGTCTCTTCTAGATTGCAAGTGAAGGTTCTAGAACAAACTCATGTGATCTAAGGATGTAGGGTATTATCTTGAAACTGTTTAGGAAAAGTGGACTAACAAACATGTGGCATAAAAAATTACCACCTCTACTAATCTACCATGTAAATGTTTGGGCCTTTTGGATTTTAAGGAAATAGAACAGACTGAGAGGAGCATCCACTGTGCCATTGGATTTAGACGGTATCCGTGTCCAAAGTTGATATGGTGACACTGTATTGAATTTTTGTAAGTTCTACTATCTCACTAAGTCCTCCAGTCTGTTTGTAAGTCCATTCATATGATAACATCATGGCAAGCCAGAGCAGTAGGGTCTACAAGCAAGGGTTCATGGGTTATCTATCTTTTGGGGGGTTTGCTTAATTTTTCCTTTAATGATTCACTGTTCACAGCACTCAACAATAATTTGGACAGTTTGCACTAAATGGGTCAAATGTATCTTTCTTCTTTTGTCCTCTTTCGGAGCATTGAGCTGAAGTCACATAAGTGAAATAAGAAACAACAATATGAATAAAAATTGCACGGCCATCCAAAGGCATCTTGAGGAGGACTGGCGGCAGAGAATAGATATCCACAAGAAAGTCTGTTTTCCCTCAGTGCTCAAGGGTAAGTGTTTCAGTATTTTCAACACATAATCACAAGTACATTGCTTTTTATATTTGTATTTTCCTTATGTTGCAGAAAATAGAAAATATATAGACTATTTGTTAATTCTTAAAACTTCAGTTTTTAAGGAAAGTTAAATTAGTCATGAAGTGAAAATAAAATAAGCACTTAAAATTATTTTAAGACGAGTTTGAAAAGATGTATTTATTTATTTTAAAGGCAGAGTGACAGAGAGAAGGAGATAGTCTGAGAGAGGTACTCCATTTATTTGTTCACTTACCAAATATCCACAGTCTGGAGATGAACCAGGCCAAAGCCAGGAGCCTGGAACTCTGTCTGGGTCTACCACGTGGGTAGCAGGGCCCAAGTACTTTGGCCATCTTCCATTGCATTCCCATGCATGTAAGCAGGGAACCACATTATAAATGGGGCAGTAGGGACCTGAACCAACACTCTGATATGGGATGAAGGCATCACCAACAGAAGTTTCACCCCCTGTACCACAACACCGGCCCCAAGACCTGAATTATGTTCAATCAACAAATAAAATTAAAGTAAAATATAAATTCAGTATGTCACTGAGATAAAACTATTTTTTATTTTTATTTTAGAAAAATAAACCCATTGGATGATATTTATTCCAGAATTTTGAAGTGTATACAGTATTTCATGGTAAATAGTCCCATAGAGGCTAAAAAAATAGGGGAAATAATAATAATTTAAAATATTTTAAAGTAATTTAAATTCATGTTACTCCTTCAATGTTTGTAACATCATCAATTTTACTTATTTTCTTTCTTTTACTCTAAAATACTTCTTTTACTTTATGCTTTTGGATTTCAATTATGACAGGATGATGTGGCAGAATTTCACTGTAAGATCGATGAAGGCATATAAACCTTCAAAGTCATCTGGGAATATAAAATATTAATGTTAATATGAAAACATGACATTATTTTATAACTTAATGAATGATAATTATCACTGTTCAAGTAAACTAACATTAAATTTACATTCTAATCCAGGAAGTAGGTAGAGTTCAGCTGATAAAGGTTAACATCAGACATTCTGAGATGTGTAGAAACTGATTAAAATGAAGAAGTAAGGAAAGCAAGAAAATAAGAATACACGCTTGGTACTCCATGCAGGCTGGAAGAAACTCAGCTTTGTTCGTTTTTCAAAATTTGAAGTGCATGAAATGCACATGTGATGGAGAGGAGTGGATAATTCAGCAGCTGTTAAGAGAAGGAAAAATCATGGCACTGTTGTACAGCGGGTTAGGCCGCTCTCTGTAGCACTAAGCCAAGCTGCCCCACTTTGATCCAGCTCCCAGATAATGGGCCTGGGAATGCAAAGGAGATGGCCCAAGGGCTTGAGCCCCTACACCTACCACCCACGTGAGAGACCTAGATGAGGCTCCTGGCTCCTGGCTCCTGGCTTTGGTGTGGCCCAGCCCTGGCTGTTGTGGCTTTTTGGGGACTGAATCAATGAATGAATGAGATCTCTCTTTCTCTCTCTCTCTCTCTCTGTAATTCTGACTTTCAAATAAGTGACAAGCCATTAATACATTTTGAAAGTAAAAAAGATGGATGGAAATACTAACTTTGACAGAATTTGCTTCATATTCATTAGACGAGAGGGATGTGAGATGAAGTTGGTATTCAGGAATCTGTCTTCCCCTGTAGTAAATCAGTTCTCAGAGGATTGATTAGTGCTGGGATAGAATGGGCTGAAGGTAGAATAAAGATGAAGCAGCTCATATGAGAAGAAAAATTACAAATGAAAAACATTCCCACAATTGCACAGTGTCTGGAAAAATAGTTTTGGGCCTTTTTATAGCAGAAGTGAGTCCCAAGTCAGAGCAAGCACTGTGAAATTGTCCAGTGAATTTATCCCAACCTCCAAGAAGATACCTCTATAAATAGAGAAATACAAAAATTACTACCAGTCATTTAATCTTCATTAACAGAAGACCACAAACCAAATTGTTGAGAATTTTCCAGTCATTGTGCAGCGATGTGGTTGGACTACAAAACCCAACTTCAGACTAAACCTGTTCTTTATGCTCAACTCAGTGGATTGACAGCCCCCTATGTTCCTTTGCAAACCAGGAGCTTTTCCAGAAAACTCTGTTAAATGCCTTTCTTCAAAGAGTAAACAGCAATCTAAACCACCTGGAGGCCAGAGTCCGGTCTCATTTTCTGAGCTTCTTTGACCCCAAATCGTACTTTATTAGTCCTTCCACTGCCAACTGCTTTCTCTTTTTCACATTGATTATGTCATCATGTCTAACAAAGCACAATCCAGGAGAGAGTAGAGGATTAACAGAAAACGTGAAAAATACCCTCATTTCCTTTGTCACTGAGAGGGCAATATGAACACTCCAAGAGAGTCCAGGGCAATACCAGAGAGTGATGAATAACATGGGCTGTTAAATTTCGTGCAGCACAGATCCCAGCGCATTCATGCTGCACCAGAAGCACAGCTGTTGAGCACGGCGAGAGCTTTGATTACAAGTTCTTAAAGTCAGTAGAGAAGTGCATCCACACGGAGGATCACCAATTAAGCCAACATTTTCTAAATCAATATAACGTAATGATCATAAGCCTGATAAGATATGGAACAAATAGTCTATTATCTTGCAATGGTTTCCACTAAGAGTGTAACCTACCTGCATGCATAATTTAAAAATACCTATGGGGCTGGCACTGTGGTATAGTGGGTAAAGGCGCCGCCTGCAGTGCGGGCATCCCAAGTGGGCACCGGTTCAAGTCCTGGCTGCTCCACTTCCAATCCAGCTCTCTGCTATGGCCTGGGAAAGCTGTGGAAGATGCCCAGGTCCTTGGGCCCCTGCACCTGCATGGGAGAGCTAGAGGAAGCTCATGGCTCCCGGCTTTAGGATCAGTCCAGCTCTGGTTGTTGCAGTCATTTGGGGAGTGGACCAGTGGATGGAAATTCTCGATATCTTTTTCTCTCTCTCTGTGTCTCTGCCTCTGTCTCTGCCTCTCTCTCTCTCTCTCTCTCTCTCTCTGGCTCTCCTTCTCTCTCTGTGTAACTCTGAATTTCAAATAAATAGATAAATCTTTAAAAAATACCCTAACTATAGTATAGTACATTAATAAAATTAACCATGTAAACTAAAATAGATTTAATGGATGATGTAGGCATATAGTATTTGATTAGTGCCCACTACTGTGGAATAGATATTTCCCTGAAATTACACAGATAATTTCTGTAGATTTTAGAGTTCATTTTTGGAATAGTTAATCATGATGTCAAGTGAAATTAATGAAATTAGGGCCGGCGCCGCCGCTCAATAGGCTACTCCTCCACCTTGCAGCGCCGGCACGCCAGGTTCTAGTCCCGGTCGGGGCGCCGGATTTTGTCCTGGTTGCCCCTCTTCCAGGCCAGCTCTCTGCTGTGGCCCAGGAGTGCAGTGGGGGATGGCCCAAGTGCTTGGGCCCTGCACCCCATGGGAGACCAGGAGAAGCACCTGGCTCCTGCCATCAGATCGGTGCGGTGCGCTGACCGCAGCGCGGCGGCCATTGGAGGGTGAACCAACGGCAAAGGAAGACCTTTCTCTCTGTCTCTCTCTCTCTCACTGTCCACTCTGCCTGTCAAAAAAAAAAAAAAAAAAAAAAAGAAATTAATGAAACTAGATCCACACGTTTAATTATGATCTCTAAAAATGGTCTCAAAAGCTAAGCATCTGGTCAATATGTGCACTCACTCTCAACTACTGAAAAACGTAGTATCATAATCTTTATTTTAAAAAAAAACATAACTTCATATATTCATCTGAAAGTAATAAATAAATAACAAACATAGTAGATTGTTCTTACAGCAAATGATAAACAGATAACTTATGCTATATCAAATCACTTTAATAGACTTAAATCTCCTTGTTAATCAATAGCCCATAATTAATTCAATAAGGTTTTCATATTTCCCCCTTTCTCTCAGTTGCTTCCATTATATCTTAAAAGAAAAATCAATAGATTCATTTCCACAGAGTAAAACATGGGGATATCATCTGGTTTAGGTACGTTTTCCCTGACATGATGATGGAGCTGAGAACTGAAATTTTAAGGAAGTAAATGGGGAAAGGGGTGAGACACCAAGCCAGGGAACAGAGTTTGCAAAAGCCCTGTCGTTGGAACTGGATGTAGGTGCATAGGAGCAGAATACAGCAGCAATAGTGCGAGGCAGAGTTTTCAAGACTCAAAAAGCTGGAAAATCAGAATATTTACCTGACAACAGAATATGGGTTTCTTTCTCTTTTTCTCACTCTCAATAAGTAGATATTGCTGTGTACTCATAACTCTGTATGATTACCTTACCTACACAAATATGTGTGTGCATGTATCTATTTATACACATATTTATATATGTATATATATGTACATGCAGATTCTGGAATTCTGGTTCAAGAAATCTAGTTCAAATTTTAATGATTTTGCTTTAATTCATTTCACAGTATACCTAGTCATGTGACAGTTAACCAGGGACATATCATTTATCCCTTTCTTTAATGGCAAATTCTATAGATTGCCATTGTTGAGTCACTCAAATATGGGTAGCTGTCTTCATTTTAAAATTGACAATTACTTTAATCTATTCCAAGGAAGTTACTTTTCTTATGATTATATTTATTTGTATTGTTTTGAGTCATATTTCTGCCTATTTAAGGTTTGAACAATCTGAAATGTGTACCATTTAAAAACAAAATTATGGCTTTTTGTATTCTCCTTTCTACTTTCCCAGTGTGAGAAAATCATATTGACTAGCATATGAATAGGTCTGACTGCCTTCCAAGTGTATCACTACAGGTTTTTTCTGTGTGACACAAAGGTCAGTGCTATTTATTGCTCATCATATTGTTTTGAAGATAGCAGTAAATAACAGCTGAGGTGACCCAGCAAGTTTCAAAGTAGAATCTGAGAGTTGTTTAGGTAACTTGGAAAGGATTTAAATGAGCCTTAGGTTTCTTGCAAGCCATATTTCATACCATTTTAGTAATGAGAACTGGGTTCCATTCCCAGCTCCAACACCTGACTCCAGCTTCCTGCCAGTGGAGATCCTGGGAGGCAGTGATGGTGGCTCGAGTTAGTAGGGTTCCAGGCTAACATGTGGGAGACCTGGATTTCATGACAGTTTCCTGGATCTGGCCCACCCTGGCCCCGATGTGGCATTAGGGGAGTGAACCCCCGCCCCTCATCTTAATGTGTAGTCATGGAAACTATACTTGCAACTAGACCAAGAGAACATAAATTGAGAAAAGGATATAAGACATGATTGCTTTGTGTGTGTGTGTCTGGTATTTGAAAGAAAATGCATGTATTAAGTGAAAGTATAACATGTAAGACATACTCTTAAGTTGGTCAGTTTTCTGTTTTAAATTTTTCTTGCCTTTTGTAGAAAGCAAAGAAAAACTCAGGGAATGAAATCTGTGTGATGGTGGAAGTGCAAGGCGTTCTGAGTGCCTCACTGCTTCTCCTTGAGGTGCATCTAACGTGCAGTGTTCCAGCCTCTGAGAAGGGGACCGAGCAGCCCAGAAGGTGCCTGGCACTGTTGTCGCTGTCCCCATGTGTGCACAGTTCGGGGTGGGAGATGTGTCTTCCTGACTGTCAGTGTCTGGGGTTGATACTCTCTTGCAGTTCTAGGTCCATAACCCAAGTTTGGATGTCAACACAGGATCATACATAGCCCAGTCACTTCTAGGCTATATGTTCTATTTCCTGCTGTTTCACACACTGCTTTCTGATCAGTTTAGCAGGACTCATTATCATTTTGCCTCAGATTGGTGTTGGACTCTCTTGTCTGCAAATGGCATGACTGAGCTTTAGAGAGAATGCACAGCTGATCTAGGGCAAGCAGGGCTTGATGTTCAAGTCTTTCATGGACTGCAGATCCCAAACCAAGAATTTTTTAATAATCCCTGTCTTAGCTGATATATTTCTAGCACTTTATGCCATGGCAATTATTTCATTAGAATTAAATTTAAATGTCCTTATACAACCTTTTTAAAGTGAGGTGAATTATATTTTGAAACAGCAATGATTGCTTTTTAACCTTAGAGTTATTATAAGTGGCTTTCTAGGAGCCGATGCTGTGGCATAGTAGGATACCTCTGCCTGCAGCACCACAATCCCATATGTGTGCCCAGTTTGAGTTCTGGCTACTCCTCTTCCTATCCAGTTCTCTGCTAATGCACCTGAAAAGCAACAATTGATGGCCCAAGTCCTTGGCCCCCTTGCACCGATGGATTGGCCCAGCTCCAGCCATCGTGGCCATTTGGGAAATGAACCATCTGATGGAAGATGTGTCTCTCTGTCTCTGTCTGTCTCTGTCTGTAACTCTACATCTCAAAGAAATAAGATCTTTAAAAAGAGGCTTACTAAGGCTTTTGTCTGATGGCTAAGAGATATTTATAAAATATCAAAATAAATCCCTTTATAAGTAAAACAGGTAGTTTGCTATTGCTACTATTAACTGATGAAGTTCAAGTAAAATCATGCATTAACACAACTGGGGGAAATGCTTAGGTGAAATCATTTGATTTTATTTAAATAATCTAGATTTATACTGCTTATTTCATATGCCTTGGATTTAGTAAGTCTACAATTTCTTGTAATACTGAAATGAGAGATAAAATGAATATGTTTGGTCTCAAATCAGCTACAGTCTAAATTATTCCATAAATATATTCACATCTAGATTTATACTGAGAAAATGGTCTTTCTTGGTCCTTTTGAGTTTAGCTCGCCATGTGGTACACTGACAATTTTTGTGAGAGCATCGGTTTACACTCCTAGAGTAGCTTCACCAATTTCAAAAGATCTCTACTGCTAGAATCAGCATGCATAAAATGAAACATAGTTGACAAAAAGAATTGCAAACTCAAAGCATAGATTGCATACTCAGAAAAAAACAGCATGTGGAATAGATACAGCAAGGGGAACAGAAATGAATATCTATAGAGAGTGCTCGGTTCTGCATAATGGATTCCTACAAGCTGTCGCTGGGTGCATTAAAGGTATCACCAATTTTAAATTGCATAGGAGAGAAAATCGCAGTGAAGTCTTTCAGGAAAAAAAAAAAAACAACAGATGGATTTAACTGCCTTTTTTTAAGATTTTTTGAAGAATGTATATATCTGTAATTTATATATGTAAAATTTCCATTGTCTCATTTTTCTTAAGGTACATATTTGTTAAAAGGTTTATCTTTTATCGTTTTTGAAAGGCAGAGTTACAGAGAGAGAGGGGGAGAGGGAGAGAGATCTGCCATCCGCTGGCTCCCTCCCCAACTGGCCAGGATGGGATTAGGTTCAGCAGAAGACAGGACCCTGGGTCTCCCCGCTGCGGGGCTGAGGCCCAAGCACTTGGTTCATCTTCCACTGCTGTTCTAGGGGCGTTGGCAGGGAGTTGGATAGGAAACAAACATGCTGAGCCTTGAATTGGTGCTTATATGGGTGCTGGCCTGGCAAGCAGCAGTGTAACCTGCTGCCCCCAAATGCCAGCCCCCAAGGAATACAATTTCAAGATGTTGAAGTACCACTGATGAAAAGATGCCATGTAGCTGGTAGGCTGGTAGAAAAATCCTTTCCCTTTCTTACCCACTTTGTCTAGAGTTTGATTACTTCTTGTTTCCTCTTTCCAAGGAGGGTACGTCAACAAATTTGTGGAAATCTGAGTTAAATTGAAAGACAAATTTATTTTTGCTGCAACATTTTGAATTTAATATGCAGGTTTTGTTAACACACATTTCACATTATGTTCTTGAGTACTCCTTATACTTTTTCTGTAGTAAATTTTCATTAACGTGTAGCAGAGGTCTCAAAGATCAAGAAGAACTTCCTGTAACAACTGTGATATTTATTACTTGCAAATCTTTTGTTCTCTCAGAATTCCATGACTTATAGGATCATGACTTAATGTTAATGCAGGCGGAGTCTAGGTGGCTCTGTGGTTATCCATGGACTACATGGATGGATCTGATGCTCTGCCCATTAAAGCACCTGCAATATGTACGTGTTGTATAAATGTTTCAGAAATGCTTGGAATTCTATTTCTCTTCTTCCACATATTTAGCTCACCTTATTCCATTGTTTTCATCAGTTTTCAAAAAATTCCTCCAACTAAATCTATCATGAGTTGATCAGGGAACTGACATCTTTCTTCTTCCATCTAGTGAAATTCCCTTATTTCACTTGTCCAGTTGGTCCTCTTCTTAGGTGTTTGCAAAAACTTTCAATTCCTGTACTATTTCAGGTCCCTATGTGATCTACATGACATTATAAAAGTGATATCCCTAAATATCTAAGAAAAGAATATAATAAACTGGAACAGGTCTACCACAGCCTTCATTAATCCCTTACCAAAAAAAATAAAGAAAAACTCAACACATTGTTCAATTCTAAAACCATACACAAATGGTGAATAATTGGCCCCTAATAAAATTCAACATTATCACATATGGGATGAATTATTTTCATAACTGCCTGGGGTAGGCGTTGTAACAAAACAGGGTTCAGTCTCAAGCTGGGACAGCTGCATCCACATTAGAGTGCAGTTCTGAGTCCTGGATCCTCCAGTCCTAACCCAGCTTTTGGCTAATGCATCCTGGGGTGCAGCATGTCATGTCTTGGATGCTTGCACTCCTCCTCACTTGTGGGAGTCACAGATGGAGTTATTTGCTTCAGTTCAACCCCGTCCTGGCTGTTGTGGGTGTTTAGAGAGTGAACCAACGGGTAGAAGATTCTCTCTCTCTCCTCTCTCTGTACGTGTGTATACATTACTCTGTCTTTCAAGTATGTTAAAATTGATAAATATTTTGAAGTAAAACTAAATTTTATTCTTCTCTAGTTACTGTTTTCATTCATTGCTTTTCTGCTTCTACCAATCTACATTGTTCTGAATAAGAGGAGTAATCTCATGAAATAATCTCATGTAAGAAGTGTGAAGGTGGTGCATATTTTGCCAGCATTTACTTTTTTTTTTTTTTTTTTTGACAGGCAGAGTGGATAGTGAGTGAGAGACACAGAGAGAAAGGTCTTCCTTTGCTGTTGGTTCACCCTCCAATGGCCGCCGTGGCCGGCACACCGCGCTGATCCGAAGGCAGGAGCCAGGTGCTTCTCCTGGTCTCCCATGCGGGTGCAGGGCCCAAGGACTTGGGCCATCCTCCACTGCACTCCCTGGCCACAGCAGAGAGCTGGCCTGGAAGAGGGGCAACCTGGACAGAATCCGACGCCCTGACCGGGACTAGAACCCGGTGTGCCGGCACCGCAAGGTGGAGGATTAGCCTTTTGAGCCGCGTTGCTGGCCGCCAGCATTTACTTTACTTTGTCTTTTCAGTGTAATGCATTTAAGGGAGGACAATCAGCCAACTATAGAAAAAAGAAGAAAAATTACAAATTAAATTATCAAAAATTCATTTCCCATTTAGAATAATGCATGGTGTTTATTATTTTTGTAGGTGGCAACCAATTTTAGAAGGTACAAAATATACTGAGTTATTAATAATATATTCAAAATATTGTTGATGTTATCCTTATTCACTAATGTAAACATATTAAATATATATCTAAATTTCTCTCTTCATTCTGTTTTGACAAAGTGCTTTTTAGATCTTGCATGAATAATTACGAAATTCCCAAGTAAGATTTTCACTTACATTACTCTGCCTGTCATAGTAAGTAAGAATCAAAGAGATCTTCATAATTCTGACTAAAATTTGCTGATCCCATCTTGGAAATATTAAAATCAATTGATGTCTCAAAATAGTTCTTTTAAAAAATATTTACTATTACCATACAGTATGTCAAAGCCTTATTATAGGAATTGGGAATGCAGTATTAAACACAGAAGTTACATAACATTGGAAGAGAAAGCCCATAATTTAATCGTTCTAAAAAGACTTACACAAGAAATTATAGCCATGCTTATGTGCTATGTAGAATATAAATCAGGGTGATAAGATATAATGGCATTGTGACTGCATTAGGTTAGGGGATTAAAAATGCACATCCGGCCGTCGCCACAGCTCACTAGGCTAATCCTCCGCCTGCAGTGCCAGCACACTGGGTTCTAGTCCTGGTTGGGGTGCTGGATTCTGTCCCGGTTGCCCCTCTTCCAAGCCAGCTCTCTGTTGTGGCCCAGGAGTGCAGTGGAGGATGGCCCAAGTGCTTGGGCCCTGTACCCACATGGGAGACCAGGAGAAGCACCTGGCTCCTGGCTTCAGATCAGCGTGGTGCGCCAGCCGCAGCCATTGGAGGGTGAACCAATGGCAAAGGAAGACCTTTCTCTCTGTCTCTCTCTCACTGTCCACTCTGCCTGTCAAAAAAAAAAAATGCACATCTAAACACATAAGCTCCAAATTACAAGTTTTCATGGTAGGACCAATTGGAATGCTATTCCAAGCAAAGGCTTTAATAGGCCTGTCCACAATGTCTTTTAGAAACCAGAAGAAGGGCAGTGTGGCTTAATGTAGCATCCAAGGAAAGAAAGGTGATGGTTATTAATCTTCCAGACCTTGTGAAGAAGATGGAAGACGTATAGCTGTTTTAACCAATGAACCAACCCACTTTAAACAATTGTATACAACTGGATGGATAATAGTCATAGTGGGGGTTAAATATGGGAGACAACAGACCATACAGTAGACATTTTAAATAATCCAACAAGTGGTTATGGTGATTTGCATGGTGATGATAAGAGCTAATGAAATACAGATCTCATGACTTTGTATGTATATGTGTGTGTACAACAGACATTAGACAGAACATTTTGCAAGAGAGAGATGACAAGAAATTGCTGATGTATTAGATATTGAAGGCTGAAGACAGGATAAGACTTCAAAATTATTCCCTAATTTTTTACTTGAGATACAGATTAGAAGGGATAGTCTTTACTAAGCTAAAAAAAAAAAATTAAAAGAAACCAAGATAGAAGTGTTATGAGCATGAATTTGTTTTTTGACAGTAAGTTTGTGGTCACTATAAGAAATCAACATGAACATGCTAAGCAAGAAGTCTGAGGTTCAGAGACTTCAGATATAAACATCGAAGTTACCAGCATTCAGCACTCGGTATATCTTCATTCGTGATGAAGTTGAAATGAATACACTTACACTGTGGAACTCAACGGGAAAAGCTCTCTATTTTCCACTAAGGATGAAATAATTCACACCCACAGCGATTTTGTGCAAGCTTCCCTTTTCTCCACATCATTCCTAATACTTGTTATTTTTTGTCTTTTTGATATTCTCAATTTTATTGTCACACTCTTCACAATAGCCAAGAAATGGGAACAATCGAAGTGTTCATCCACTGAAGAAAAGACAAAGAAACTTGTACATGAATATAATAGAACAATAGAATATTGATCAGCCATAAAAAGGTATGAAATCTTGTCATTCACTAGAACATGGATGGAATTGGACATCATTATATTAAGTGAAATATATTCAGACTCTATAAAGAGATCAAGAAATTCAACAATAACAAAGCAAACCAATTAAGAAATGGGTAAAAGTCTTGAATTGGCATTTTACAAGAGAGGAAATTTAACTGGCCAACAGACCCTTGAGAAAATGCTCAGATCACTAGCCATCAGGAAAATGCAATCCAAAACCACAGTGAGGTTTCACCTTACCCCAGTTAGAATGACTTTCAAATAGAAATCAACAAATGACAAATGATGGCAAAGATCTGGGGGAAGTGGTACCCTAATCCCCTGTTGGTGGGAATGTAAACTGGTGTAGCCACTGTGGAATATGGTATGGAGATACCTCAGAAATATGAATATAGACCTACAAAATGATCCATCCATCTCACTCCTGGGCATTTACCCAAACCAAAAGAAATCAGCTTATGAAAGAGTGACCGATGCCCCCATGTTCATTGCAGCACAATTCACAATAGCTAAGATATGCAGTTCCATCAAATGAAGACAGGATAAAGAAATTATGCTATATGTACACTGTAGTTACTACTCAGCTATGAAAAATTAAATCCTGTCTTTTTAACAGAATGGATGTAACTGGAGACAATTATACTTAGTGAAATGAGCCAGTCACAAAAAGACAAACACCATATGGACTCTCTGATATGTGGTAAATAATAGATTACCTAACATGTAATATGTTGGAGCAAAAGGGACATTTTGAGATTCAATGATTGTTTACAGCCCTGTCTTCTGTTGAAGAACAGTGTTTTTGCCTTCATACTATTCCTTAAACTCTTTATTTAGTGTAGGGTTAATCGTATGAGTATCAAGTAAAGTGAAAACAGACCTTTGTAAAATTTAAGTGTGGGAATAGGAGAGGGAGGAGGAAGAAGGGTAGGAGCATAGGCGAGAGGAAGGGTAGAATGGGAAGTATCACTGTGTTCCTAAATCTGTGTATATTAAGTGCATGAAACATGTATTCCTTAAATAAAAATTTAAAAAGAAGTACACTAGTGGCTGCCAGAGGCTGAGGAAGGAAGTGGGGATGCAGGGCTGCGGAAAGGAAAACTGTTGGTACTAAGTTCCAGGTAAATGGAAGTAAACGAAGTTCTGAGGTTCTGCTACCTTACATGGTAACTGCAAGTAATGTTTATTTGCTGTAAATTTATCCAATAAAGCAGCTAGGATTTTGGATTTTTCTAACATAAATAAATGCTCAATCTTTGAGGGGACAGATATACTTACTCTACTTGAACATCACACAATATATGCACATAGTAAACATGTACATTAAGATATATATCACATCACATATCCCCAAAATATAGGAATGAAATGGTCATTTTGGGATATGGTTGTCATTTTTAGCCCTTGTTTACACTACTGTGGAAGTGTGGTCTTCCAATTTTGTATTATTGGATATTATGATTAGTGGTGAATTAAGACTATGAATATCATGTGGATTAAAATTATGTCTTTGAAAAAACTTACGACAAGAGAGGAGAGAGGTTGGGGAGTGTGGGGAGCAACTCGGACTAGACTGTTACTGGAATTAAGACTTATTCTATGCATCTGCTCTCCCACAATATGGCACTGGGAGAGGAGGAAACAGCTTCTACACAGCTGCCTCCAGTTCAACCAATAAACAGCAGGACCTGCTCCTGATTGGAGGAGAGCAGCGTACTCGGCGTGTGGGTAGCAGAGTTGGGATTGGTGGAAGAGGACTATAAAGGAAGAGAGAGACAACATGCACCAGGAACATCTAAGGGGAACATCTAAGAGGAACACCTGAGCAGCCCCCGAGAGAGCCGGCCGGCGGTGTGCCGCTCCCCCGCGGAAGTGGGGAAAGTGGCAGGGGGAACCGCCCTTCCACAGAGGTGGAAGGGTCGGTAGCCAACCCGGGAAGAACCAGCAGCAAACCCGGGAAGGGCCGAGCAGACAAAAGAACAGCTCAGGGTCCTGTGTCGTTCCTCCACGAAGAGGGGGAGCGACAGGGGAGCTAGGAGGACCAGAGAAGTGAGGGATGTGTGTTTGTCTTCTTGAAACTGTACATATGGAATGCAAATACATCTGCCCTCTTTATATTAATACAAAGTTAAAATATATTAAAAATTAAAGTAAGAAAACAAACATGTAAACAAATGTAAAATATAACAAAAACAAATACATTGTACTATCTCTTTGGAGGCTGAGTGAGTGTGAAGAAGTATGTTAGATTAGTAGATACAGATACATAGAATGGTATGTGGAATTGGAAGCTTACTTTCTAATGGTGTATGAAGTGTGTGTGTTTTCATGGTGTATGGATTTTTAAGGGTATGAGGATTCCATCACTGTAGAATCGTAAGAAATTGGCTTGAGAGTGGAAGCATGGATATATTCAAAGACACACAATGGGTCCAAACTACACTCACTGGAAGATAGACCTTGTAAAATAGAGACACTGTTGTTTGATACTCATTCATGGAGTCCTAAAGAGGAAAACACCATGTCTGGCTTCAGGAAATAGAAGGTGAGAATTGTGCTGGAACCTAAATTAGACACAAATCTGCATAGTGCGCATTAGGAACCGTCTCTTTAGCATACCCTATCTCCTTGTTAGAATGCTTCATTCTTAAGCTAACTTATCTATATAGACTGTTGTTTTTGAAAATGTTGTAGCAATTGTTTATAAATCCCATGTACAATAACTTGAGTTTTCTGTTTTATAGACTTTGTGTTCTTCATTGTGCTACAAGAAATATTAAAGAAGAATAATGCAACACTCCTGCTTTTTAAAATTGCTTTCGAGGTAATGGACTTTTCATAATTCTTTGTTTGAATAAACATGAAATCTATTTTGTCAATAATAGATTATAATATATAACATCTTTACATATTAAATAGAAAAATATTTATACATTAAATTTGTCATTCATATAACTGATTTTTTGTGCTTTATTCTTTCAAAGTAGAAGTGGCAGAAGTGTTTCTTGTACATGCATTGAGAGTCACAAATGTGGGTCGTGAGGATAACTTGGTGTGGACAGATGGATAAATGAAAACATAACTGAGACACACAGAGGGACCTATAGTCTTGATAGTTTTATTCCCACCAAGAAAATCTCCTGTATTAGAAAATGTCACTGCAATTAAAACAAAGGAGGAACATTGTCCAAATCCTGGCAGTTAATAGTGTTTCCATTATTACGATGCCAGTACAATATCCTAATTAACTTTTGGGTATGTTTGAGTTACGTGACTTCATTTATTGCTTCCTTCCCTTTATTTCATTTATAGAAGAAAAGGTAGACCTAAACCAAAATAATACACAACTACTTTAATTTTTAAAACTGGAAACAGAAGATGTTGTAAGCTAAAAATGACATAAATCATATATCATAAATCATACATCACCAATCATAAATCAATTGCCAAAGACAAATAGTAGACATTACAACTGTGATGAAGAACTAATCTTGAAGAGTAAAATATGTTATGAAATATTTAGTGATATAAACCTTTAGGTAATTTTTGATTACGTGGCCTAAATTTTTACATATTTTCAATGTTACATTTTTATTAAACAATGGGATATACCGGGACTATGCTTTAAAATCAGTTCAATATTTTGCTGAAGTTAAAAATTTCCTACATTAATACCCCTAGATATTTTGCTTTTTCTAATTACCTCAAGAACTCTAGATCTCTCCCTATTTATTTTTTAAAGATATATTTTGATTATTTGAAAGACAGAGTTACATGCACGCACACACACATACACAGAAGCTTTCCACGTGCTGCTCACTCCCCAGATGGCCATAACAGCTGTAGCTGAGCCAATCTGAAGGCAGGACCCAGAATCTTCTTCTGAGTCTCCCACATGGGTGTAGTGGCCCAGGGATTTGGGTCATCCTCCACTGCCTCCCCAGGTGATTAGCAGAGAGTTGAATCTGAAGTGGAGCAGCTGGGACTCAGACCAGAGCCCACATGAGATGCTGGGGCTGCCGGCCGGGACACACTGTGCCACAGCACCAGCTCCAGACACCGCTTCCCGTTAATATCAGTGATTGGAAAATGGTTAGTCATTGGCCGGCGCCATGGCTCAGTAGGCTAATCCTCTGCCTTGCGGCGCTGGCACACCAGGTTCTAGTCCCGGTCGGGGCGCCGGATTCTGTCCCGGTTGCCCCTCTTCCAGGCCAGCTCTCTGCTGTGGCCCAGGAGGGTAGTGGAGGATGGCCCAAGTGCTTGGGCCCTGCACCCCATGGGAGACCAGGAGAAGCACCTGGCTCCTGGCTTCGGATCAGCGTGGTGCGCCGGCTGTGGAGGCCATTGGAGGGTGAACCAACGACAAAGGAAGACCTTTCTCTCTGTCTCTCTCTCCCACTGTCCACTCTGCCTGTCAAAAAACAAACAAACAAACAAACAAAAAACCTTTAAAAAAGAAAATGGTTAGTTGCTACTTTGCATGAAAGATTAAAGGAAAATTAAATAAGATAAATTTCATACATATATGTAAACAAACAGCATGTGTGTGTGTGTAAAATGGAAACAATTGTTTTAAAAAGTAAGGGAAAATGAGTGGAACAGGCGCTTCTTGTCACTAGCACAATAAGAATTTTGTGAGCCTTTTAGAGTGATAAACAAATCATTTTAAGTGCTTATGAATTGCAAGTACTGAAATAAAATTAATTGACAAGCAGGAAATCACAGTACTTATAATAAGATAATTGTCTTCATACAACTGATATGAAATACTGCTGACATTGGTTGCACCATTTTGTAAACAGACTAATAACCTCTAGATACCCAAGACTGATCTGGATGAATCAACTTTGATAGCAGAGTAGCAGTGCCGCAGACCATACCCAACACACAAACTTCACAATGGAAAAGCTGTTGAGACAGCATATTGGAAATATCACAGTGGCACTGGGCTCCATACCCCGGCCACAATCACTAAGCTCCTCCTATTCAGAGCTTTTAATATTAAATGATTAGACTGCTCTGGAGTTGCTTAGTTTAAGGCTATGCATTACTGTATTATGTACTGAAAGAGTTATCACTTGGAAATATTCGTATTATCTGCATTTTAAGGTTATGGTGGGAAATTACCTCAGACCAACTTTATTCTCATTGTTTTGGTACCTGGTTGAAAACCCAATATCTCACCTTTTCTTTAATAAAAAAAATATAACTAGTTTGTTCTGTTTTGATTTGTTCAATTTCACACATCCAAACTTCTCAGGTAAAGCTTCTACTCACAATCCTATAGCATTTTGATTTTTTGATAATATTCAAAGTATCTGCTATAAAATTGTGTTACAATCAATCTTGCAGTGAATTCCACTACTATTTTTTTTGTTTGATTATTGCTTTGGTCTGTAAGTTTTTCTAGATACCTAAGATTTGCTCTCCTTTATCACTCACAGTGGGAAATATTATCACTTGCTCAAAACATGATTACACAAACCACTTTAATTAATTACATAAAATCATTTTCTTGGGAACTTACTAAGTACACAGTCTCATTTCAGCATTAAGAGGAGCAAATAAAGATGTTTAAAATAACTCCCAAATCCAAATTTGTGTTCCCTTCACAAAATTTAGCAAAATGTGGACTTGTTAGTGCTTTGAATTACTCACATGTATACATTAGATATTTATTTTTCACAAGTTTTCTTTCTCTGATGTTTCAAAGCACCAAATATAACATGAGTTGTTCATCTTCCTCATTCTATGAGGGGCTAAGATTCTATGTGACCTCAATAAAGTTTTAATTTTTGTTATTCATGAGAGAGATAGAGATGGAGATAGATTTTGCATCCACTGATTTATTCCCCAAATGCCCTCAATAGCCAGAGCTGGACCAAGCTGAAGCCAGGTTCCAGGAGCTCATTCTGACTTCCCACATGGGTAGTGGGGACCCAGTACTAGAGCCATCACCCACTGCCTCCCAGGGTGTGCATTCTCTGGAAGCTGGAATGTGTCGTAGAGCTGGGATGTAGACCTGAAAATTTTCATACAGGACGTCAGTGCCTCATGCGGCATCTTAACTGCTGCATCAGACGCCTGCCCCCTTGATAACATTTTTCAACCCATCGTCTCGTGGAGAATCAGGACTGAGACCCTCATTGTTTCCCACTGTGAAACAGTAGTAGTAGATGGCCCCGAAGACTGTTCATGCTTTCATCATCTTTCTTATTAATCTATTCTAATACCCCACAAATATATTCCCAAGAGTTCACAGTAGAAACTACCTATCACATAGACCGGTTTGTGACCAAATGCCTTTAGTAGTGACTTCTACCCAGATACACAGACTTTGGTTTTCATTTGCCCCAACACCATCCCCGGCACCTGCCAGGCCTGTTAACCAGAGCTGCATGCCTGCCCATGTTGCTCCATGGCTCCTGAGCAAGACTCTCTGTGGGGACCTCTCTTGGCTCTCCCACATCGTGCTGCCCTTTTCCTGTGTTCTCTGTGAGTGCATAGATGTTAGACCATTTCATATTAGTCACAGGGTGATGAAGTGTGCTCATTTTCTGCTTTCTTTTATTTTTCTACTTCAAATTGGACCATTTATTTTGATATATTCTCAAGTTTACTAGTATTTTTTTTCTGGAATCATAATGTTTTAAGTCAATGCACTGTGCTTTTGTGTTTTTTAAATACTATATTCAAGTTTTAAAATTTTCCACTTGTTTCTTTTTGAAATAACTTCCATGTCATTCTACATCTACATGTTTACCTTAATTCTTTATATATATTTAATATATATTACATATCATAATATATAATATTATATATATAAAACAGACACATTTAGATCTTCATTTTACTAATTATATAATTTCTTGATTTGATGCTATTAACTGTTTAATTCTGATTGAGGTTTATAATTGTCAGTTCTTTTTGTTTAATAATTCTTAACATTTGTTGGGTATTATGAACGCTGACTTTTATAGATTTTTCTTGGGCTCTTTGTTAGAATGTGGAAGTATTTTTATGCAATAGATGAGCTGCTTCCTAATGAGCTTAAAGTCCTCTGAGACTGGTTTGTAAACCATGTCGGGGTGAGACTAGATTTGCTCTACTCTGGGGCTAATTCAGTGGTGGTATGAAGGGATGGCACCTCTTGCATTCTCTTCTCTGAAGGTTAAGGGCATAGCATGAGGCTTCTCCACTCTAAAGCTTCTAACTCTTCACATTCCTCAACCACATGTCAGTTTGTGAAAGTGTTCACCAGTAGTGCTACTTTCCCTGGAAGTTTTTCTATTGTGTTCTGTTTTGTTTTATTTTTCTGTTGTGCTCTTGGAATTGCATCCAACACAGCCCTGGCACAATTCCCTCCTCTTCTGTATTCTGCTCTGCATACTAGCCACATGGTTGCCTGCCCACTTCCATTTCTTCTTCTTCCTAATGTGTTGAGATTGTAGGAAACGTTATGATGTATGCCTCCTGGTTGAGACTAGATCTCTAAGCAGTGAATTGGGATTGTTAGGATCATTTTGGTTCTTATCCTTCTATCATGGATAATAATCCTAGGCAGAGTAATTTCTAGAGTCTGAAAATAATGTTGTATATATCTATATATTTTTTAACAGGCAGAGTGGATAGTGAGAGAGAGAGATAGAGAGCAAGGTCTTCCTTTTTTTTGCCATTAGTTCACCCTCCAATGGCCGCCACGGCTGGTGTGCTGTGGTCGGCGCACCATGCTGATCCCATGGCAGGAGCCAGGTGTTTCTCCTGGTCTCCCATGGGGTGCAGGGCCCAAGCACTTGGGCCATCCTCCACTGCCTTCCTGGGCACAGCAGAGAGCTGGCCTGGAAGAGGGGCAACCGGGACAGAATCCGGCGCCCCGACCGGGACTAGAACCTGGTGTGCCCTCACCGCTAGGTGGAGGATTAACCTATTGAGCCACGGCGCCAGCCTGTTGTATATATTTTGTACAGTTTTTATTTGTTTTGAAAGGAAGGACTTAGACTATAACTAGGGCCATTTGTTTACTCTCATTGTGTTCTGACTGGAAGAGAAAGCCACTGCATTAAATTTTTATTTAACCACAGAAACGTATAACATATGGTTGGAGACATAACCATGTCATTGTCATTCCCTTGGTTTTTTAGGTTTATTCTCACATAGGATAAATATCTAACCTTTCTCACTGCTCTTTGCAGGAACTGCTTTAGACTTCTTCCTAAATTTTACAGGGATAAAGTTGCATTGCATTATTTGTTTTTGCATCTTTTGGGTGATAATCTAATTAGGCTCCATGTACTCAGTGTTTCTATCTTTTTTACACATTAATGTATTAAAAGAGTTAAAAACAAGATATTTAGTAGTAAGTATAATTGGGATACTGGCATAGAATGGAAGAGGAAATACAAATAGAAAGGGAAGAGGATGGCCACAGAAGGAATGGGAAAACATCCCAGCAGGAAAAGAGATCTGAATGGCTGCAAAATTTTTCAAATTGGCTGGGAATAGGCCCTGAGAGCAGAATATAACTATATTTTTACACAGTTGGAGCTCATGTTTTCATTCCTACTTAATTCATAGTTACTAATCTACAATATTTATGTTAAACACTAGGATCAGTGTAGTTAAAAATTGTTCAAAGTGTCTCCATATGAATTTCAGCATCATTTTTTCCAGATCTGAGAAGAAGGTCTTCGGTATTTTGATTGGTATTGCATTGAATCTATAAATTGATTTTGGGAGAATGGACATTTTGATGATATTGATTCTTCCAATCCATGAGCATGGAAGATTTTTCCATTTCTTGGTATCCTCTTCTATTTCTTTCTTTAAGGTTTTGTAATTTTCATCGTAGAGATCTTTAACGTCTTGGTTAAGTTTATTCCAAGGTATTTGATTGTTTTTGTAGCTATTGTGAATGGGATTGATCTTAGAAGTTCTTCCTCAGCCGTGGCATTGTCTGTGTATACAAAGGCTGTTGATTTTTGTGCATTGATTTTATATCCTGCTACTTTGCCAAACTCTTCTATGAGTTCCAATAGTCTCTTAGTAGAGTTCTTTGGGTCCCCTAAATAAATAATCATATCGTCTGCAAAGAGGGATAGTTTGACTTCTTCCTTCCCAATTTGTATCCCTTTAATTTCTTTTTCTTGCCTGATAGCTCTGGCTAAAACTTCCAGAACTATATAGAATAGCAGTGGTGAGAGTGGGCATCCTTGTCTGGTACCAGATCTCAGTGGAAATGCTTCCAACTTTTCCCCATTCAATAGGATGTTGGCTGTGGGTTTTTCATAGATTGCTTTGATTGTATTGAGGAATGTTCCTTCCATACCCAGTTTGCTTAGAGTTTTCATCATGAAAGGGTGTTGTATTTTATCAAATGCTTTCTCGGCATCTATTGAGATAATCCTATGGTTTTTCTTCTGCAGTCTGTTCATGTGGTGTATCGCATTGATTGTTTTGCGAACATTGAACCATCCCTGCATACCAGGGATAAATCCCACTTGGTCTGGGTGGATGATCTTTCTGATGTGTTGTTGCATTCTATTGGTGAGAATTTTATTGAGGATTTTTGCATCTATGTTCATCAGGGATATTGGTCTGCAATTCTCTTTCAATGCTGCATCTTTCTCCAGCTTAGGAATTAAGGTGATGCTGGCTTCATACAAAGAATTTGGGAGGATTCCCTCTTTTTCAATTGTTCTGAATAGTTTGAGAAGAATTGGAGTTAGTTCTTATGGAATGTATATATGTCAATGTATATTTGATAGGTACAGAAGTGATGTACAGTTGTAAATTTTGATATGCACAATAAAAGATGAATCTATCATTCTAATGGAGTGTTCAGAGAAACATAATAGATTGAGACATTGGGAAAAGTCTGAGGATGTCACAATAAATCTGGGATTTGAGAATGTTCCCATTCTGTAGTCTCCCATCTACCAAACATCTTACGTCTAACATTTCACTACATCCATCTGATGAGCCGTCAGAATTTTTCTCAGATCTATTTCCTTGTATAGGGTTAAGGCCACCTTCATTACTCACTTCAGTCAATGGTGTCCTCATGGTCTCTTTCGACTTACAAATAATTGAGACTCTAGATGTTATCTCTTCAATGAGACTGCAGCTTCTGTAATACAGATACGATACTGCCCTTGTTCCTCAAAACTTCTCTGAGATCTTGTGTTGCTCATGAAGACTCCAGAGTGTTCAGTGTACTACTTAGCTTTACAGTTACCTCTCTAACCTCATCTGTACAATGGCTACTAGTAGGCAAAATAAATGAATGAATGAATGAATGAAACAAAAAAGAAAGAAAAAAGAAAGAAGAAATGATTTAAAAAGTTCTGCTTTCTAACCATATTCTCAGAATTCAAAATGAAAAAAAAAAAGATCAGATTCATAAAATAAGCATTTAGTAAAATACAATGAGGTCAGTATACTTCAGCCAGGCCATTCGTTATTCAGGGTGTATTTCCACGGGGCTCTCAAAATTAATTTAGTTGTGTCTTTCTCACAGTCAGTGATTCCTAGGAGGTTACAAAAAAAAAAAAAAAAAAAAAAAAAAAAAAAAAAAAAAAACTGGTTCGTACCAACATTGTTACTATTATTCCTTACAGTTTGCCTGAAATTCTCCATTGCATTTTCCTTAAGTGAGTTTAGCTATCTTTAATAGTTCCATAAATAATAATGAATTGGAACCAGAATAGTAAATCAATGTGCTAGACAGCAGGAAATTGTAGTTCTATAATCCTCATATTTATGGTGCTTCAGTTTAAATAGGCAGTAAGGAAATGCTTGTGGTTTTTTTAAGCAAAGATTTATTTATTTATTTGAAACAGATTTACAAGAAGAGTGAGGGGAGAGGAGAGGGATGCGGGAGGGGGAGGGGAGGGAGAGAGATAGGGGAAGGGGGAGGTGAACGGGGAAGGAGAGGAAGAGAGGGAGAATGAGGGGGAAGGGGAGGGGGAGGGGGAGAGGGAGAATCTTCAATCTACTGGTTCACCCCCAAATGGCCACAACAGCCTTGGGCTGGGCTGATCTGAAGCCAGGAACCAGAAGCTTGTTCTAGATCTCCCATGTAGGTGCTGGGGCCAGACTGGGCCTTCTTCTGCTGCTTTCCCACATGCATTAGTAGAGAGCTCAATGGCAAGTGGAGCAACCAGAACTGGGAGCTGGCCTCATGCATTTATAAATAAATATGGCTTTTGTGCTTTTTACATAGCTAGTATTGCTTAAATTATCTTTGTATATTATATTTGTCTGAGTCATTCATCAATGGGAATCAGATCTGAGACACAACAACAAACAATGTTTATACTTATGATGTCCAGGTAGGTGTCATTGAATGTATTTTTCCCTTTAAGATACTTGCATATAAAATAATCACATAATTATACTTTTCTTTTCTCTCAAATTCTTTGAAGATTTTACACAAAAGCCTGATGAAACATGTTCAAATATTTCCTATTTCCTTATAATCTCTCTTTACTAAAATATTTTGAAAATATAATACATTGTAACAAAATTATGATATTGTGAAATGTGCATTAGAAAAATCGACATGAACAGTTACAAAAAAAAAAAAAAACTAAGCCAGGAATTAGAGTAAAATAGACATTCTCGTATAATAAAAAGAAAATATCAGCAGTATTTTTCAGTTTAAATGTGAATTCAAACCTGACTGTATTTCTGTAATCTAAGTTCATTTTAGCCTAGTGATTGGTGATGTAGATATGTTATACTCTCTGGAATTTATTACTATTATTTTATTTTTATTTTTGCAGACTTGCAAACTCTTCAACCAAGGATTTCACCACCAAAAAAACTGGAGTTTAAAGCTAGTCATCCAACTTCAAAGTCTTAGGCAAGCTGTGCTATGCTCCCTTTGAAAAGCACACATTTTCAGAAATCAAAAGCTTCAGGAATAATGTATTTTAGAGGAGGTGTATTCCATACACTGGGCTTAGGCCACCTTTTTATTGTGCAACCCTTGCTTTACTTTTAAATTTCAAAATTCTGTTTATTATTTTGATTTCTTTGCTTTAGTACAAATAACTTAATAATCTGAATTAGACTTTTTGTGCCTTTCATTATTGATTATGTTACATACATCATTCACTAATGAGTTAAATGATTTTACTCTCATTCACTCACCGTTTCAATGATCACTTACCTACTGAGTACCTAGAATGAGAGATGTTGTTTCAGGTTATTTGAAATATTCATGCTGTAGACCGTGATTTGGCCCTTCAGGGGGATCAGGGTTGTAACAGATGATGACTGCAAAAGTAGCCACAGAAAATGAGTAGAAAAAGTTAGCATACATTTGTACTAGGCTCGTCCAAACTTCCAATAAAATATTAAACAAAGTTGAATCATTTGGTCCTTCTATCTCTTAGTTTTCACACCTGAAGTAGGAAAGCAATTTAGTTCACATTTTCAGCAACCATGGGGTTACAAGCACACGGTGTGGCCTTAGTTGGTTTCATAAATTGCAGTGCTATGTATCAAATACTTGATAATATTTCTTTATCCATGAAATGAGAAGAGTAGGCCAGTTTTCTAACCCTGTGTGCCTACCATCCTAAGGCAGGTGGACATTAGAGGAGTATAATTTATTTTGAAAGAGAAGAGATAGGCCAGTGCCGCGGCTCACTAGGCTAATCCTCCCCCTGCAGCTCCCACACCCTGGCTTCTAGTCCCAGTTGGGGTGCCGATTCTGTCCCGGTTGCTCCTCTTCCAGTCCAGCTCTCTGCTGTGGCCTGTTAAGGCAGTGGAGGATGGCCCAAGTGCTTGGGCCCTGCACCCCATGGGAGACCAGGAGAAGCACCTGGCTCCTGCCTTCGGATCAGCGCGGTGCTCCGGCCGTAGCGGCCATTTGGGGAGTGAACCAACGGAAGGAACACCTTTCTCTCTGTCTCTCTCTCTCTCACTAACTCTGCCTGTCAAATAAATAAATAAATAAATAGGAAAGAGAAAACATAGTAGAGACTGTTTATATAGAGCTGAATCTAAAACATCTGAGTATGCTTAAGTTCTTAGCATATTTAGGTTAAATATGGGGATAGATCATAAATTTGATTATTTAGACATCATATTAAACCTTTAATTTGGAAATTGAATTTTGGCTGTGTATCTTTGTTATAGTCATGAATAAAGAAAATGAAATACAGGCAACGGAATAGTAACAGCATATGGAGTATTCATAATGATAATTTAGGCATCTTTCTGTACTCAGATATCCCACTGAGCTATCAGCCATTGTTTATTACATTATATCCAAAAATTTCTCAGCATTTGAATTATAGTTATGTGAATATTGAAATTCAGATGTTTGAAATCTAAATCTTTTTCATGAGATGCCTTGCTGGGAGTCTGCATACCAGAAAATTGCAAGAAACAGTGGTTACAGGTGTCCACAAATTATAGAACTTGTTGGTATTTGCCACCAGGTGAAGGAATAAAAAGTAAAATATCACCCATAAAGGTGAGATCTGTAATTATTGGCAAGACATTTGCTTGTCTGGAGTCAACCAAAGCTCCTGGCCTCAGCATAAAACTCCTTAAATTTGTCAAGATGCAATGCTTCTGCTGTGAGAAAAGTGGAGGCTGATTCCTTCCTCTTACACTAATGCAGTATGAGTGAAATAAAGTGGTCTGCCCTGAAATTGTAACAATTCCAGAGTAACTGACATAGTGTTTGAGGCTTTTTCATATGGTTGTGCGTGATGGATCTCATCAGTTCTAGTCCCAGATAGGTCATGTTTCTCCTCCTCGATGCCACATTCTCACTTTTCAGGAATTTTTCAAATCTATGGAAGGTGTAGTGGTGACATCCTTAGATCTCCCTCAATGCTTCGAACTCTTTTTTTTAAGATTTTATTTATTTATTTGACAGGTAGAGTTACAGACAGTGAGAGAGAGAGACAGAGAGAAAGGTCTTCCTTCTGTTGGTTCACCCCCCAAATGGCTGCCACGGCTGGCGCTGTGTCAATCCAAAGCCAGGAGCCAGGTGCTTCTCCTGGTCTCCCACGCGGGTGCAGGCGCCCAAGCACTTGGGCCATCCTCCACTGCCTTCCTGGGCCACAGCAGAGAGTTGGCCTGGAAGAGGAGCAGCCAGGACTAGAACCCGGTGCCCATATAGGATGCCAGTGCTGCAGGCGGAGGATTAACCAAGGGAGCCACGCGCCCGGCCCCACTTCAAACTTTTGAATAATCCCCTCCTCTGGACTACAGGTGCAATCTGCAATTTGCTTTTATCCATAAAATATGCAAAGAATACAGTCTTGTTGAAAATGTAATTAAGACTTCAAAGTCAGTTAATTCTAAGTGTGAGGCCTATTCTGTGCGGGGCTCACACTGAACAGGTTAAAGCAATGAAGAGTTGGGCCATTATGAGGTCAGAGTGATTGTCCTCTTGCATTTGTGGAAGCAAGCAGCCATATTTGACATAACTATGCTTGGGTCACATAGTGCAAGAGTAGAAGCAGGTTAGACTTAAGGGAATCCCTTGGGTTGGAGCTGGGAAGGAAACCGGGCTTTCACTTCTGTGAGTTTCAGCTGCAGGGTCTGGCAGGTGCATTCTTCTCCAGTCACGCATTGATGAGACCACAACTTCAATTCTCACCCAGGTGTAGCCTGGGGAGACCCAGAAGCAGAAAACCCAGCTAGGCCGGGCCTGACCCCTGATTGAAATAAGCTGTTTTAAGCTTCCTAGTTGTGATAATTTGTTTCACCTCAGTATAAAACCAATCGAGGTGGTATTTAACAGGGAGGCAGGTGCAGGCTTGTTGACATTTCCCTGTGAGGCTGCGCATGGAGGGAATTTAAAGGAGGTACCAACAGACCCTTTAGAAAAGTTCCTGCTGCATGTCTGGAAGCAGAAGACTCCCGTACGAGGTTTCTCTACAAGTTTGTGATGTTTCCTCCTGCTAGTCTGGACGTAGAGCTACAGTGAACTCCCTCGGGGCACCTGTTTGTCTGCATGTGGGTCTGTGTGATAAGTGACCCTCTTCTTATATCTGCGTTGTGTTTTCTCAGTAGCATCACTTTTGCTCTATGGGGTTAAATCCCAGATGCTTAGGCGAGGGCAGGGAGAGATGACCTCTGCCTCTTTATTATTATTATTATTATTATTTTATTTTTGACAGGCAGAGTGGACAGTGAGAGAGAGAGAGAGAAAGGTCTTCCTTTTTGCCGTTGGTTCACCCTCCAATGGCTGCCACGGCCGGCGCACCGCGCTGATCCGAAGCCAGGAGCCAGGTGCTTCTCCTGGTCTCCCATGGGGTGCAGGGCCCAAGCACTTGGGCCATCCTCCACTGCACTCCCGGGCCATAGCAGAGGGCTGGCCCGGAAGAGGGGCAACCGGGACAGAATCCGGCGCCCCAACTGGGACTAGAACCTGGTGTGCTGGTGCCACAGGCGGAGGATTAGCCTAGTGAGCCGCAGCACCGGCGACCTCTGCCTCTTACTTTCCCCGAGTGTTCTCCGTATTGATTTGGTGTTTGATAAAACAGAAAACAACAAATATAAAAACAGCGTCTTAACTCTACATCTGGGATCCATGTCTGCAGATGCAAAGATGAAAGTGCAGAGAGGATGCTGACGTTGAAATCCTCTTGCTGATCCCCGGGACCCAAGTCTTGTCCAGAGCAGACTCTGTTCCACATGCAAAGAAATGGTATCATGAGTGATCCCTATCATTTGATTCCCAATATTGATTCCAAGAGGTGACATCGCATTTTAGATATAACAGGCGTTCCTGGAAAGGCAGGGAAGTGCCTATGTTTAATTTAAATGCTCAGTACAGCAATGTATTGACTCATTAATTTGATACTTCAGTGGTGGTGTCTCTGAATTAAATATAGACCTGTGCATATTTTATACACACGTGATACTAATAACCTTGTTATTCTCATGCAAATATAAGTTGAAAAATCAAGACAGTACCCAGATTAATTTTCAGATGATGTATGTATTTGGTTCTATGCAAAATTATTGAAATATTAACCAATTCATTCAATTTTATGCTTGGAATGTGAATGAATATAACTACCTTTTAGCAGGAAAGGAAAATTTCTGGAAGTTTGATGACCTCAGCAGATTTGTGTAGCAAATCAGGAATTGAGCCAGAGGTTCCTTCTCTGACTTATCCAAGTGTGCATCACACTGCATTTGAACTTGCCAGGTTTATTACTACTCCTCATATAAGTCTCAGTTTCTTTACTATGGTGGTCTTCAAAGAGTCAGGTATTGGCACCAGCACTGTTGCATAGATGGCTAAGCTTCTGTGTCCCGTTTTGGCATCTGATATGGGTTCCCTGTTTGAGTCCCTCCTGCTCCCCTTCTTTTTTATTTATTTTTTTTTTATTTTTTTGACAGGCAGAGTGGACAGTGAGAGAGAGAGAGAGACAGAGAGAAAGGTCTTCCTTTGCCGTTGGTTCACCCTCCAATGGCCACCGTGGCCGGCGCACTGCAGCCAGCGCACCGGGCTGCTCCGATGGCAGGAGCCAGGAGCCAGGTGCTTTTCCTGGTCTCCCATGGGGTGCAGGGCCCAAGCACCTGGGCCATTCTCCACTGCTTTCCCGGGCCACAGCAGAGAGCTGGCCTGGAAGAGGGGCAACCGGGACAGAATCCGGCGCCCCAACCGGGACTAGAACCTGGTGTGCCGGCGCCGCTAGGCGGAGGATTAGCCTAGTGAGCCACGGCGCCGGCCCCTGCTCCCCTTCTGATTCAGCTTTCTACTCTGCACTTGGGAAAGCAGTAGAAAATGGCCCAAGTGCTTGGGCCCTGCCCCCACGTGGGAGACCCAGATTAATCTCCTGGCTCTTGGCTTTGGGTCGGCACAGTTGCAGCTGTTCTGGCCGCTTGGGGAATGAAGCAGCTGATGGAAGATCTTTCTCTGCCTCTCTCTCCTTCTCTCTCCATATGTCTGCCTTCCAAATAAACAGATATTTTAAAAAAATGATATGGTTTCTGACTTATATGTAACAGTATTGACCTATTATTTGACTCTTATGTAAGACTATCAATGATCAGCAGTCTATTTCCTATCTATATTAATACTACTTAAGGTATATATCTACTCTCACATAACTGTTGATTTTTAAATTGTTTCTTTTCCATTTCTCCTAAAATAGAGAACACTGAGTTATCCTAAGTAACCTTTAGGTTAGGGTTTATTTTATGGAATGAAAGCACGCTTAATATGTGGTGTGCATAATTCCAATTTACATGAAATGCATTTTCTCGTAATACCTTAAAGGATAAAGAAAATAAAGGTACAGTCTTGTATTGTGAAAATTTGTGATATTTTGACCACGACAAAGTGACATTATGTACAGTGCATATTTAAGTGACAAATTTGAAGGATGAGTAGAGGAACTAGAGTAAATAATTATATCCAATATAAACTGTAAAAAATGATGGCTGTTCTTTTAAGCTTAAAAAAACTTCCAGTGCCAGTGAATAATAATACCATAAATAAGATTAACTTTAGGTCGCTTAAAATAAATAAATCATTTCCTCCTATAGAAAATTTCTAAGATGTATAGTTTAAAAACCTATTAAAAAGGCACAGACAAGGTAATTATGATTAAAAATGATTTCTTCTTCTAAGCATATTGCTTAATCTTTTAAAATCTTTTTAAATTGTTAGACATTTTTCTCTTTGGCTATGTTCTGAAGGTTTTTTTTTTCTTTTTTAAAGATTTATTTATTCATTTATTTGAGAGGTAAAGTCACCAACGGAGTGAGGGAGAGACAGACAGCTATTCCATCTCCTGGTTAACTCCCCAAATGGCTTCAACTTTCAGAGCTGTTCTATCTGAATCCAGGAAGTAGGAGCTTCCCCTGGGTCCTCAACAGGGGCCCAAGAACTTGGGCCATCCTCTGCTGCTTTCCCAGGCCATTAGCAGAGAAGTGGTTTGGAAGAGGAGCAGCCGGGACTCGAACCTGCACCCACGCGGGGTTCTGGCACTGCAGGTGGAGGCCTTACCCTCTATGTCACAGTGCCGGCCAATGTTCTGAAGTTTTGTGTCCTGTCTTCCAGCAGTTGGTTTAATCAACCAAGTGGTGGAAGCTGTTTTGATCGACATTTTCCATCACTTTTATTTAAGTAATTTTATAAAGAACTGTTTATATCCGAATATCATCATTCAAATATAAGACATTTAATGTAAGTATATTATTGTTTTTGTTTTTGGATTTTTCCTCGTAGCCTTCACATATGAGGGCAGCCTGTGTTTTTCTTTGTGTCTGACTTATTTACTTAACCCAGTGTCCTCCACTTCCATTCATTTTGCAGCAAATGGCAGGATCTCATTCACTTTTAATGCTGAAGATATCCCATTGTGCGTATTTACCCCATCTTCATTATTCATTCATCTGATGATGGACACCTTGGTTGATTCTGTGTCTTGGATATTTAAACAGTGCCTTGGTAAACATAGTGGGACAAGCATGTCTTTGATACAATGATTTTTGTGCCTCTTGGATATATGCCTGTAGTTGGATTGCAGGATCATATAGATAGTTCTATTCCTAATTTTTTAAGGAAATCTCCATACAATTTTTCTAGTTTTGGCTATACTAATTGAGGTTCCAACGAATAGTGTGCAAGCATTCTCCTTCGTCTTCTTCCTCATCAGGCTTTGTTACTTTCTGTCTTTCGGGGGTTAACCATTTTGACAGAGGTGAGGTATATTTTCATGGATTTGTATTTCCCTCGTGGATGGTGATAAGGGGCATTTTCCATATTTGTTGGCTATTTTTGTGAATTTTTTGGTAACTGTTTAGTTTCTTTGCCCATTTGTTAACTGGATGGATTTTTTGTGGTTGATTTTTTTTTTTTTTTTGGAGTTCATGATATTTTGAATACAAATCCTTTATTAGATAAGTAACTTGGAATACTTTTCTACCATTTGTAAGATTACTTTTCACTGTATTGCCAGTTTCCTTTGCAGTGAATAAGCTTCTGAGTTATATAATCCCATGTATCAAGTTTTGGTTTTGTTGCCTGCATCTTTGAAGTCTTATCCAAGAAATCACTTTGAGGTGTTTTCGCTATGTTTTTTTTTTTTTTTATTTTTTTTTTTTTTATTTTTGATAGGCAGAGTGGACAGTGAGAGAGAGAGACAGAGAGAGAAAGGTTTTTCCTTTGCCGTTGGTTCACCCTCCAATGGCCGCCGCTGCAGCCGGCGCACCGCGCTGATCTGATGGCAGGAGCCAGGAGCCAGGTGCTTTTCCTGGTCTCCCATGGGGTGCAGGGCCCAAGCACCTGGGCCATCCTCCACTGCACTCCCTGGCCATAGCAGAGAGCTGGCCTGGAAGAGGGGCAACCGGGACAGAATCCGGCGCCCCAACCGGGACTAGAACCCGGTGTGCTGGCGCCGCAAGGTGGAGGATTAGCCTATTGAGCCACGGCGCCGGCTTTTTTTTTTTTTTTCTATGTTTTTGTGATGGTTGCTATGCTTCTGTTACTTCTAATATAGTACTCCCTTCAGGATTTCTTACAGGGCAGATATGTTGGTAATTAATTCTCTCCATTTAATCTTGCCTAGGGAGTATTTTATTTCTCCTTCTCATAAATAGGATAGCTTTGCTAGATGGAGTATTCTTGGTTGGAAAGTGCCCCCCCCCCACCTCTCCCAGGACATTGATTAGATCATCTCATTCTCTTCTGGCTGTAGGGTTTCTGTTGAGAAGCAGGCCGTTAATCTAATTGGTTTGCCCATATATATAATTTTGCGTATGTTCTTCACAGTCTTCAGGATTCTCTCTAATTCTGGACAACTTGGATAACTTAACAGTTATATACCTTTTTATTTCAACTTGATTGGCTTTATTTGAGCTTCTTGTATTTGGATGTCTACATTTCATTCAAGAACTGAAGTTTTCAACTAAGATTTCATTCAGTAGCATCTCAAGGATATTTTCACTCTCTTCTCCAGGTATCCCTAGATATACATAGTCGTTGCTTAAAGGTATTACATACGACGTCTTACAGGATTTTTTCACTCTTTTTCATTATTTTCTCCTCATTGTCCTACTAAATTACTTCAAAGTCTTGTCCTCATGTTCGAAATACTTTATTCTGCTTGTTCTAGTCTGTTCTTGAAGACATCAATTAAATTTTTATTTCATTGATTGAAGTTTGCAGGTCTGAAATTTCTTACTGGTGCTTAATGACTTCTCTTCAATTTCTCAGTGATGTCATGCATTGAGTTTCTTTGAGTTGCCTTCCTGTATTTTCTTGTACCTGTGGGGAGCAACTCGGACTAGACTAAGTTACTGGAATTAAGACTTATTCTATGCATCTGCTCTCCCACAATATGACGCTGAGAAGGGAGTAACAACTTCTACACAGCTGCCTCCAGTTCCACAAATAAACTGTAGGACCTACTCCTGATTGGAGGAGAGCAGCGTACTCGGCGTGTGGGTAGCAGAGTTGGGATTGGCGGAAAAGGACTATAAAGGAGGAGAGAGACAACATGCACCAGGAACATCTGAGTGAACACCTGTGCAGCCCCCGAGAGAGCCGGACGGCGGTGTGCCGCTCCCCCACGGAAGTGGGGAATGTGGCAGGGGGAACTGCCCTTCCACGGAGGTAGAAGGGTCGGTAGCCAACCCGGGAAGAACCAGCAGCAAACCCGGGGAGGGCCGAGCAGACGAAAGAACAACGCAGGGTCCTGTGTCGTTCCTCCACGAAGACGGGGAACGACAGTACCCTATTAAACTTCCTTGGATTCAGTATTTTACTTCCTTTTTCAGTCATTTTATAAATTCCTTTAAAATCAGGATGCATTTCCTGAGAAGTATTATGCTATTTTGGAGATGTCGTACTTGTTTGCTTCCGCGTTTTTCCTGTGTCTCTACAATGGCAGCTGCACACTTGGTGTTAAAGTTCCTTCTTTATGAGGAGTTTGCTTTGGAAAAGACTTTGATTTACATGTAATGCAGGTCAGTTGGGTTGCTGTTTTGGCTTTCATTTTAGATGAGCTCAGAAATATAACCACTGAGCGATTACCTTATCTTCACCCAATGGCAGAGGCATCTGAGTGCCACAGTTGGCTTGTGCATAGCAGATCACAGAGGTAGTAATACGGCTTTGAAGTGGATGCTGATCTGTCAAAGGTGTGTATCCTGAGGTCCCAGTGAGTCCAATTACACTAGAGTTTGTGATGCAAATAACCATGTTTCTGGTGGTGTGGGATACATAGGCACTGTTGCCTTCTGCAGCTCGTAAAACCTGAGTGATGCTGGGGCAGCCCCCCATTGGGAATGTGAAGGATCCCGTGCCCAGACCCCCTGGGTGATGCGGGTATTCTGAGGACTGTGCAATGCAGGTGTGGATGGCAAGCAGTGGGAATCTGGGCAGGATCTCCCCCAAGCCCTGAGGGATGGGCTGTAAGGATTCCGAGGCCCTGTACGACAGTGTGTTCTCCAGGCCTCACCAGAAAAGCATTGGCTGTGCTGTGGACTGTGCCCTGGAGCCCTGGACCTGCAGCAAGTGGAATGGAGAGAGAGCCTTGCGTGGTCCTACAGGGAAAGTGCTGGTGCTCCCAGGACTTACATGGACAACAAAGTGCTGCTGCGGGAAGAGGTAGAGACCTCAGTCACATCTCAAGTTTCACAGTTACTCTGGGGATTGTGCACTGTCAGGCCTGTGTCTGGGGCAGTGGAATTCAGAAGGAGTCTTCTCCAGTTCCACTGGGTGACTCGCCTGACTCTGAAATACAACTGAAATATATGCAGTCTCAGAACTGTAGGGTGTTGATCACAACATATGCTGGGGCTTGTGCTCTAGCCTATGCAAGCCAGAATGAGTGGCATGTGTGCAGTACCTTCCCCAGGCACCATGCACAAGTACATGTGTCTCCGTAACTGACAGAATGAACTGTTGGAGGTCCACAGTTGTGGGATACAGTGGTATGCTCACCCACAGCCTTTGATGTGAAATCAGGTGGCTATGGAACATAGCTCCAACAGTCACAGCGTTGCACGTCTAGAGGGTCCCTTACCAGGTCCCACACAATGGTCCAGGTTACCCGGGAGCTTGGGCATTCGCAAGTGCAGGTCTGCTGCACGGGAGTGAAGACAGGGCCTTTCCCACCCACTCTCTATGGGTGGGCACAGGTGTCCGTGGGGCTTACAGAACCAACAGAGTCCAACAGCTCTAGGAGCAGTAGGGTCCTTGCCCAGGCTCCTAATGTAAATGAAGTTGGTTCTGTAGATTGTGGACTTGCGGTCCCCAGCCTGAAAGAGAGGAGTGCAGACAGGACCCCGCAAGTGCTGTCAGTGTGTGTTGAGTTACTCTGGGGATGGTAGCACCAGCTGGCACGGTCTCGCAGCTACAGGACACAGTGCACAAAAGGATGATGCTGGGGTCTCTGTGCTGCCCGCTTAGCACCTTGTGCTTAGAGCTGCAGGAGAAAACTTCATCAGGTTTGGTTGTTTGGGCAGTGTATTGGCTTCTGCTGGTGCTGAGCCTGGAGAAGCCAAGAAGAACAGGCCTAGATCAGGCAGAGTGAGTGACCGTGGCACTGGTCATGTCCCCGGCAGTCCTACAGTTGCAAGATGCAAAGAAGCCTGACAGCTACCATGTGAAACTTTCCAACTTGGGGTTGGTGTAAGCCGGAAGTAGCTTCTGTCGGCAGTGAGGCTGCTGGATTTTTTCCAAGGCAGAATGGAGTTTGGCAGTAGAAGTACCACAGTAGCATAGGCCTGGGACTTTGGGGACAGGGGGATACAATATGGGTACCTTTTTTGTGGGGAAAAACAATTGTTCAGATCCTAATCATCTTTCCAGAAGGCAGTTATGGCCAGGAGGACTGTTGGCATTCTCCTGTACTTACGGCTATTGGTCTGTGGCGAGGGTGGGGGTCATGGTCCTTTCCGCTTAGCTCTCCTCCAAGAAGATGGACTTGCCCAGGTCGGGAGCCGGCACCTGAGCTGTGTGTGTTCTTTGCTCACTGCTGGCTTGCTGAGTCTCTTTCCTGTGGCGTTTGCATCTGTTCTTTGCTGAAGCTTTGTCAGTCTCCTAGAACTGGGTTCCGGCTTTCGCGGATCTGCTTCTTCTCCTTGGCAGTGGCGTGCAGGGCTTCTCTGTTCAGCCGTGCTGGATAGCTCCTCACCCACTATAGACTGGTTATTGCTGTTGTAGTCACTCCTCACACTCTTGGAGCCTTAAAAGCACACACTAATTCTGTCATTTGGGGGGTAAGGACCATGAAGTAGACGTAGTTACACAGGGCAGCATGGCGTGTGCACCTGTTGTGGGAGAATCTGCTACTTTAGCTTTGCAGGAGTTTCCATTCCTTGGCTGTGGCCTTTCCTTCATCTTCAGAGCCTCAGTGGAGCCTCTTCGTGTGTCAGTGGGGATTGCTGCCCTCTGACTCTGTAATCGAAATGCCTTTCGCCTGACTCCGACTTTCCTTCCACTGCTTCTCAAGAAGTATTATATTAGGACACCAAATAATCCACTAAAATGCACAGATCTTGAGATCCTTAATTTGTTCACATTTTCAAAGTTTTTTATTTCTTTATTTTTATTTATTTTTTACTCCATAGTATTAGCTCTTCTTAGGTCTTAAGGATTTGAATTAAGTACCTGTTCATGGGCTATTTTTTACTCTATCAAAATACCTATAATTTTGGTGGAACTAATTCTGAAAACTTTGAGCTGGAAAAATGTCATGTCCCTCAATCTATATCAGCTTTGGCAACTATCCAAAAGGTTATTACATTTGACTGTTTATTTGCTCATTAAAGGCACTTCTTGAGGCCGGTGCCGCGGCTCACTAGGCTAATCCTCTGCCTGTGGCGCCGGCACACCGGGTTCTAGTCCCGGTTGGGGCGCTGGATTCTGTCCCGGTTGCCCCTCTTCCAGGCCAGCTCTCTGCTGTGGCCAGGGAGTGCAGTGGAGGATGGCCCAGGTGCTTGGGCCCTGCACCCCATGGGAGACCAGGAGAAGCACCTGGCTCCTGGCTCCTGCCATCGGATCAGCGCGGTGCGCCAGCCGCAGTGCGCTGGCCGCGGCGGCCATTGGAGGGTGAACCAACGGCAAAGGAAGACCTTTCTCTCTGTCTCTCTCTCTCACTGTCCACTCTGCCTGTCAAAAAATAAAAAAAAAGCACTTATTGAGCGCCCAGGGTATCACAGGATCTGTGCCGCATGCTAGGATCACACAGTGAACCAGGTGACATCAGATTCCACTAAATGCCTGTGAAGTGTTTCCCTGGGGCAGTCACTGCTTTCGTGATTTTTTTAATAAGATGTAACTCCAAGAGTTAAGGCTCCTTTTTAAGGTTTTCACTTCAACCTTGGTTGAAATAGAAAATATAAACAAATTGGATATTGGCTAAATAGTTATGCTTCCTATGCAAGTAGTCACAATGAGGTCTGAAGTGATCAATGTCGGCAAGATAGTCATTCTGGATTTCCTTGGCAGGTAAGGATTCTCTGAGCTGCTGGCATTTAAGCTCAGAGATGGATGATATTAATGCCCCAGTCATGCAAATATCATGTTTCAAATGAGGAAACAGCTATTTCAGAATCCTTCAGGGAGAGGAGTTTGACCTTTTCCTCCTAAGTATCAGAGGACATAAATTGCAATTTCAGTTTAAGTAAATATGATGGGACAATGAGAAAAGAAGTATGTAGTTCAGAGACAGCACGTGCACCTGCATGGGTTACCAGGGACGGCTCTTCCATCTGCGTTTGCAACAGCACATTGTTCCTGTCCCACTCAGCCTTTTCTCTGTGTCATTCATTCACAATATCCAATTATTTGGCATTTTATGTGTGCATGTAATATCAAATGGACTTTCCCTCAAACTGTCATGGCTTTGGTATTTGTTGTAGAGGTAGCCCCTGGCTAGACTCTGTCCACATTTTTGTCTCCATGAGAAAAATAATTCAAGGAGAGGCTGGCGCTGTGGCGCAGTGAGTTAAAGCCCTGGCCTGAAGTGCCAGCATCCCATATGGGTGTCGGTTCTAGTCCCGGCTTCTCCTCTTCCAATACAGCTCTCTGCTACAGCCTAAGAAAGCAGTAGAAGATGGTCCAATTCCTTGGGCCCCTGTACCCACGTGGGAGACCCGGAAGACGCTCCTGGTTCCTGGCTTTGGATTGGCGCAGCTCTGGCTGTTGTGGCCATCTGGGGAGTGAACCAGCGGATGGAAGCCCTCTTTCTCTCTACCTCTCTCTATGACTCTTCCAAATAAATTTGAAAAATCAAAAATTCAAGGACAAATCATAGAGAAGGTGATCAGCAAAGCAAGATTTATTTAAAGGCAAAGGGAGAAAACACACTTATGAGGGAGGAAGTGTGGACAATCTCAATAGAGAATGTGTGTTGCCATTAGCAGAGTATGGAGCTTTCTTTCCATAGTAACAGGAAGCATAGATGGTGGGGTGTGGGGCATGGCTTAATTGAATATTCAAGGATGTTGAGTCTTTGGGGAGGGTGTTTGAATACCACTCATAGACCCATTTCTGTGCTTTTTAAAAAATCTCAGAAATGTATTGGTTTCAGGCGCACAATAGGATTGAGTTTCCAATGGTGCCTGTGGGGATGCAGCACATGCACAGAGATTTTGCAGGTGTCATGTCATCAAGTGCATGATGGAAATGGGTGTGTCCGCCATGGCTATTTTATTAGAATAACATTCTTTGACCTAAAGGCAATTGCAGGAACCCAGCCTTCACCATATTAGATATTTGTAATTGCCACTGGCTCTCAAGTATTGGTGTGGCAGGCACTGGACTTTGGGAGAAAAGCAAACGGCTGCACTGTATGTGGGCTGCAGTGCCGGAGCCTGCAGTCCCCATTTCTTTGCCATTTTCCTCTCAGCCTACATCATTTCTACATATGCACTCCTCAGAGACAACTTGCTCTGCTCCTTAATCCACGTCTAGACTACAGTTCCTCTACACTTCCCTTCTGACCCATGCCGTAGAACAACTTGATCCTCTCCTGCTTTTCAGTATCTGTCACTAAGTTCTCAATTCTTTAATAGCTGGATTCCCATAACCATGTATTCTATGTGAATTGTGGCCCCTAAGACTTCCTATGTGGAAATTCTACCCCCCAAATCCACAGAATGTGGTTTAAATTGACCACAGGAACTGTGATGAGTTAAGATGAGGTCACTGGTTTGGACCCTAGTCCAACATGAATGTGCCGTTAACAAAACTGGGACATTTATGGCTGGTATTTGGCTTAGTGGTTAAGACATCCATTAAGACACCTCTGTCCCACATTAGAATATTTGAGTTCAACACACCTATGACTGCTGACTCCAGCTTCTTGTTAATTCAGACACTGGGAAGGCAAAGAGGGTGGCTCAAATAATTTGATTCTGCCACTCAAAAGAGCATACTTGATTGAGTTCCTGGCTTCTGGCTTTGACCTCTGGCCCTGGGCTTCTGTAAGAATTTTGGGGAGGGAAGTAGCAGGTAGGCACTCACTCCCTCTATCTCTCTCTCTCTCCCCCTAATAAATATTTTTAAAAATATGGAAATTGGACATGAAATTAGACATGCAAAAAGAATGCCATGTTAAGTTTTTTTTTGTAAATAGAAAAATGAACTAATGTTTTAATTTTGATATAAAATAGGACTAATAACTTTACAGAATTGTAAGTTAATTCTCAACTCCATCAGACAACTGCCAGTAGTGAAATGAATCAGACTGATTGTCATACCACATTATTTAATGGAGAATAGAAATGAGACAGTGCAAATGAACAGGAAATTGTACAGGAATTTCACTTTTTTAGAAGATATTATTTATTGGGAGGTCGAGTTACATAGAGTAAGAGACATAGGGAGAGGTCTTGAATCCACCGGTTCACTCTCCAAACATCTGCAGCGGCTGGAACTAGGTGATCTGAAACCAGGAGCCAGAAGCTTCATCCAAGTCTTCCATGCAGGTGCAGGGGCCCAAGCACTTGGGCCATCTTGTACTGCTTTCCCAGGCCATCAGCAGGGAACTGGATCTGAAGTGGAGCAGCTGGGACTAGAACTAGTACCAGCATGGGATGCCGGCACTGCAGGCGAAGGCTTAGCCCACTACGCCACAGCACTGGTCTTGCACAGGCTGAATTTCAGCACATAGAACATGTTTACTACACATATTTATATTTACTCATCAATTTTATATTTCTCATCATTCATGCCTTGAGAGATGACTGAAGAGAATTCAGTATATGAAATAAGATTTTCAATATCCCTTAGATCCACATTTGATTTGCAATTCTTTAAACAACTCTGTTACATTCTTTGTACTCTGGGGTCTTATCTATTTCTAATCCATTTCCTTCACAACTTCTGCATTCTACAAAACATAGAAAAAAAACTGTCTTGTTTTATTTTGAGCAACTTTTAAAACATTCATTAACCTGTATTTTTCTTTGAGAATATATCCTGTAGGATCTTCCATTCTACCCATCCTTATTCTAAGCCCCTTTGCAATAGTGCCAACCATTAAAAGTGGTGTGCGTTTACCTTCTTGGGAATTTGGAGTGACCTTGTGATTTTCTTTGAATAAAATACGAATGATCTGGTGCTGTGCTACACCTGCGCCTTGTCCTGAAAAAGCCTTTGTATGGAGCAGGTGTTGAGGAGCAGTGGGTTTAGCCACAGCTTTGGGACACCTACAACTCCTATCAGCGTGCCGTTTTAGTCCCTGCTGCTCTGCACTTCTGATCCAGCTTTCTGCTAATGTGCCTTGGAGGCAGCAGATGACGGCTCAAGTGTTTCGATTCCTGATGGTCACCTGGGAGATGCAGCTGGAGGCAGATGCTGGCTGTTGTGGACACTTGAAGAGCGGGCACCTGTGGAAGTTTTCTCAGTCTTTTTCTGTGTCACTACCTCTTTGTCAATTTGCCTTTCGAATATAAAATAAATCTTGGAAAAAAAGCAAGCCTCTGTAAACTTTTTCCTTTGCTGGGATTCTAAACACCGTGGGGATGCAGCTAAAAGATGGAACCAAGTGGTTCCACTGAAGGCTCATAAGCGGTCCAGCCATGGCGTTCCCAGTAGGCTCGAGGAATGCGCCTGAAGGGTCCATATGATTGTCGGGAAGGAAAAACTGCAATCCACAAATTGGGTCAACCTTTAAAGCAAGATCTAAACAGCCACCTGAAAATCAGTTTCTTTGAAGTCCTAAATTTTAAAATGGTTTTCTACACACCAAAACATAACAAACACAAGCTGCTTCAGAATACTCAAAAGTAAAAATAACTCCAAAAATTATTTTCTCTGAAGCTCTCTTGTAAAATTCCTGTTACTTATCTCCAAGGGATACTTAATCGATAACTTAAAACTTTGTGATTTTAAAATTATTAGTCCTTTTACAAGCATCTGTTTTACACTTAATTGTTTCAATCCTATTACTGTCATGTTACCACAAAATCATACGACTGATAATTTTGGTAAATGTGATTCCCTTTCACCTTAATATATCATCAATTCAAAATTGAGTCATCTGAAATTTCTCCTCAATTCATTATTTTATTCTACTTATGGAGTTGCAGGCTTCACCCAGTGCGTCTTCAGCTACCATCTGAATAATGTCATATTTATTATTTACATTTTACAGACTTTTTAAAATTTTAATTCATTTTTAACAAATTCAATGTGCTTTACATATTCAATTCCAAAAACATAATAATCTCTTCATCACTCACTCCCCCACGCTTCCTCCCATTCTTCATTCTTCCTTCCTTTCATTCCTTTTTTTTTAGTTTTTAATATAATATTTTAAAACAATATTACAGTTAAGGGATTCAATACTTCACTGAATAAGTTTAATAAGGAAAATGCAAAATGACTCTACTAGGAATATGAACAATGGTTATAAAAAATAATTGAATAGGAAAATAACTATTTCAGGCCGGCGCCGCGGCTCACTTGGCTAATCCTCCGCCTGCGGTTCCGGTACCCCAGGTTCTAGTCCCGGTTGGGGCGCTGGATTCTGTCCCAGTTGCTCCAGTACAGCTCTCTGCTGTGGCTTGGGAGTGCAGTGGAGGATGGCACAGGTCCTTGGTCCCTACACCCGCATGGGAGACCAGGAGGAAGCACCTTGCTCCTGGCTTCAGATCAGCGCAGCGCGCCATCCATAGTGGCCATTTGGAGGGTGAGCCAACGGAAGGAAGACCTTTCTCTCTGTCTTTCTCTCTCACTGTCTAACTCTGCCTGTCAAAAATAAATAAATAAATAACCATTTCACCCATACACAGTACATTTTAAAGTAACTACAGATGGTTAAAATTATAGTATTATAACATTCTTAACCATTTCTTGCACAAAAGTATAAAACAGTTTTACAAAACTATATTTGCAGTAATGTTGATAGAGAAACATTTTTCTTTTTAATTTTAGCTCCCACATTTAAGGGAGAACATGCGATATTTGTCTTTGGTCAGGCTTATTTCACTCAACAAATGTCCTCCATATGTGTCTATTTTGCTGCAAATGGTAGAATTGGATTCTTTTTCGTAACTGAATAACATTCCATGGTGTATATATACTATATTTTTATCCATCTGATGATGGACATCATGCTTGATTCTAGATTTTGAATACTGTGAAGAGTGTTTTTATAAACATGGTGATGCATGAATCTATTGGATGCATGATGATCAAATCCTTTGGGTATATAGTGAGTAGTGGGATTGATGGATTTTATGGCAAGTCTATTTTTAGTTTTTTAAGAAGTCTCCACACTGCCTTCCACGTTGGTTGCACTAATTTACATTCCCCCAACAGTACACAAGTGTTACCCTTTATCTATGGCCTCGCCAGCATTTGTTGCTCTCTGTGTTTTGGATGTTAGCCATTCTGACAGGGGTGAGGTGATATTTCAGTGCGGTTTTGATTTGCATTTCCCTGATGGCTATTGATGGAGAGCATTTTTTATATATTTGTATTTATTTTGATAACTCTTAAAGTCCTTTTTCGATTTCTTGGTTAGAATTTTTTTTTTCCGTTGAGTGGTTTTTAAGTTGCTGATGTATTGGACATATTAATCCTTTGTCACATGGTTGGTTTGCAAATACTTTTTCCCATTCTGTTGGATGTCTCTTTACTATGTTGATAATTTTTTTTTGTTGTACAAAAGCTCTGAGTCTGATATAGTCTGACATAATTCTCATGTCAGGAATTCTGATAACTCCAGCTTGATTTTTCTTGTTCAGAATCACTTTGGCTCTTCTGAGTCTAAAGCCACTATGATTAGCCAACATTTCTACCTCAATTTACCCCCTATTCTCTCATCCTATGTTCTAAATTTCTCAAAATATGTAAATTTATTTCATATCTTTTCAACTTGATTAATGATCTTTCTTCCACCTAGAATTCTCAATTTAATAATTTCAAAATTTAATAAAACTATATGTTTGCTCTGCTTTTTCTTTAAATGACAGCTCATAAACCAAAGGGAATAAAAAATTCATGGAACATGCATATTATATTAAAATTCTTCCATGAAATTTTTGGAGCTCCATGTTGCTATGTCCAGCACGGCAGAGTGTTAGGTTATCCTGAAGGAGGAACAGCATCAAACAGATTAAGGAAGCAGGCTCGGATCAAAGGTTTTAATGTGGGGAAACCAGGGAACACTGTCCACTGCCAAAGGTAGCGGCAGAAGCAGAGGCCCAGATATTTGGTTACCCCACGTATTTATTATCAATGGTGATATGATTGATGAATCATAATAATGTGCAGTTTTGTGAAAACAAGATTTCATGATGAAAGAGTTTAAACACAGTGAAACAGGGAACAATGGTGAGTTTCAGTGTTTACAGGAAGGCCTTGTTTGCTTGGAAGCAGGGATTAAGAGAATTGCGGAAGGATCTTGAGGGAGCCTGATTATTAGCTGAGACAAACGTCCCACTTGCTGTTTACCCAGACTCCTCAGCATTTCCTTAGCTGCCTCAGCTTCATGTCAAGTGACCTTTGCCATTGACAGCACTCAACTGATCACCTTTGCAACTTGGCCAAGCATGCCTGCAGCAGAATGCAGGCCATGCAGCGGTCTCCAAATGGTCTGTAATAATACTCAGGCCATGTGCTATCACCTGTAACTAGACGGATGATGTTAGACAGTAAGAACCAATACAGCACTTCAGAGGAGAAATACACACATACACAAACTTGTGTTTACTCTTTTATAGAGGTTTACTCATTTGAAAGGCAGAGTTACAGGGAGAGAGGGAGACACACACACACACATCTCAAATCAGAGGGGCAATTATGTCTGCCAGTAAATTTTTAAAAAGTTAAGGTTACTTATCCAATGATGTCTTCTATTTTAGTTAAAATGCTACCAAGTTTGTTTTTGTTCTTTCTGAAACTTCCGCTGTATCCAAGTTATGTTAGTTAGACTGAACTGTAGCTTTTTTCAACTTGTAGCCTCTCTTGCAAAGAAACTCTTTTCTTTGCTATTTCTTAAGCAGTTGTCATTCCATCACATTTTGATATCAACCACTTCCGCTGCATTAGTGTTAAGCCCTCATGTCATCAGCAGATGTATCATATCACAATGCCCTTGAGTTTCTAATTGACTGTCAGTTCCATCATCCTGAGCCCTACTGTTGATGACAGTGCTTAGAAAACACTCAATTTTACTGATGTTCTTTAGAGACTATCTGAGGTGTTGGAAATCACTTTATGTCTGTTTTATTCTCAATTTGTCATCTCTGTAGAGGATAGTTATTACTGAACCTTATACAAAAAATCATGCAGTGATAAATTGCATGCCAAACACTTCAGGGATTAAAGATTGTTTCTATAGTTCATTAAAGCACATTACAGATGATAAATAATTGAAAACGTATTTAGAATTATAGATGGCAGCAGCTATTTTGATAAAATAAGTATATCTAATTAAAACTCTTTTCCTTTTTTTAAAAAAAAGGTTGAATGAAAGTGTTTTTGAAAGATAATTATTCTGTCTGCCTGTCATTATGAGACATTGTTTTTTACAAGAAAATTTGAAGATTGTTTTTAGGATCTTATTTATAATTAACAGTTAAAAAATCTACTTAAAAATTGATTTTCTAATACTTAAACTTTTATGAATTCAACAGCTGTTTTCATAAAGTATCAATAATTGTCATTCTATTTAAATATTGAACATTTTATTTATTCATTAATTTAAGTATTTATTATGTAAAACATCTTATATTCAAACCATCTTCAATGTTTGTTTAGATATATCCCCCAATTATCCATGATGGAATTGAATATTTACCTTATAATTAAGAAATAGTATCTGTTTAAAACCTCTTAGGTTGTTAAGCTCTTTGTTATACATGCTCAAAAGGTAATCTTGGTTCTTAGCCAGTGGTTTCACAAACACTGTAGGTTCTGCCTTCATCATTTGTCTTCTATTACTATTTACAAATGTACAAGTACTTCTAACAGCTTAAAAAACAATTATGCAGCATTAAATTGTTTACAGATAAAATGCCTTCTCTCTCTACAAAATTGACCTTGTAAGCTACTCCTATTCCTATAGTTGCTACCAAATTTTATTTGTTTGATAATCTTTATGTATCCATTCCTTAGCCAATAAATATCAGACAACATCTAGCACAGGATTTTGAATAAGGTAAATAGATTTAATGTTTTGGAATAGTTAATGACAAATAATATATGAGATATCATTATATTTCATTTATACAATTGACTTCGAATCAGGTTGTCATTTAATGTTATTATTTTCTCATGAAATAATTAAAGATTTTAAAAAATGATATGTTCCAAGAGTGGAAATGGCAAAGGATTAAAAATATCTAAGTCTGCTCTTGTGGGAGGAGCTTGAAGGAGGCTACTACAGTTCTCTGAAGAGAGAAATGTAACTGCTTGCCTGGGTATAGGAGACAAGGTTCTCCAGAAAAACAGGACTAATGAGATATGTGTGTATAGATATGTATGGCAAGTCTGTCTTACATATGCAGATTTACTGCTAAGCTTTGAGTCACGGCATTATGAGGTTGAGAAGCCCTATAGTCTGTCCCTTGTAAAGTGGAGATACAGGGAAGTCGGTGATAGAATTCCATTTGAGTTAAATGCCTGGAAACAAGAAGAGCGAATGATTGTAAATCCAAATCAAAGGGCAGGAGAAGGTAAACCATATTCTGTCGTGCAAATAGTGATGCTTCCTGGGTCCTCCTGCTAGTGCTCTGTCCAGGCATTCAATGGATCAGAAGCAGCCAACCGCACCAGGGAGGGCAGTGCACTGACTCAGCTCATTGGCTCCAATGTTAATCATATCCAGAAACACCTTCCCAGACACATCAAACAATCTTGAATCTGGACACCCGTGGCCCTGTCAAATTGGCACATAAAATTAACCATGACCTCAGGTGCCTGTCAAACCTTGAGATTTTCAATACCACCTTGCAAACTTACTGAAAGGAAAATCTTATGTCCGCATTAACTATTCCAAATAAATAAGTCTGGGATAATGTCCAGGCATCCACATTTTAAATATTTAATGAATTGTAAGTATGGTTAGTAGATCCATTTGTAGAAGGGATGACTTTTTAAAGAAACACTGCTAATAAATTTATGTTTTTATTCATTTGGAAGAGAATCAAAATTGTACAAAATTTTAAAAAAAGTAATTTAGGAGTTAGTCACTTTATTTAATAGAATCTAGAATACAGACGATTTTTGATAATATGTAGGAAACAGATTGTAGGGAATTTGGAGGTGGCCCAGGAGATGGTATGAAGTTTGGGATTGGGGAAAAGTATAAACAGTAAGAAATACAAATTAGCAAGGAGGAATGGTGAAAGAACTTGCAAGAATTAGTACTTAGTACATTGCTCTGATTTGACCTCTAATATCTACTTTCCTACCATACTCTTTCTGTTCTCAAAAATTTAGGAAAAGTTTAATCACCATTGTCTTACACTGGTTATTTTATGAGAAGTTCAAAATAAGGAAAAATGCACAAATGTACAGAGCAGAAGAAAAAGAAAAAATGATGGCTTTGGTAAGCGATAATTGAGACTTGGTCTAGAAGCAGATATCAGGGGCTAGAAATTATAGATAAACATGACAAACTACTCAGCTATCATCAGAAATATTTGCAATAGTAATAGGAGATTGTCAAAATGAAGTAGGGTATAAGCTGGAGCTATTTCATTGGCTTTAAGAGGATAAAGTGACTATGAAAGACTGAAAGACCTAGAAACTTAAAGGGTTATTTAGATTTGAATAATGTTAAAAGATTAACTATAGTTAGGCCTATATAGTATGCTAATAAGCTGAACAGGTATGTATTTTTCTTAATTATTTTAATTAAAATGTCCTTAGAATAGATATTGTTTGAAACTGAAAAGGGAGAGAGGCATAAAGAATGACAATTTGCTAATCCAGAATCAAGCAGCTGCTAAAAATGAAGACATCACAACACATCTCAGGTGGTAATCAGATAAGATGCAAAGATGAAGCAGAAATTGATGACTAAAATGCATAAAAGAACAGAAATCCCCACAACTCCCTTTTCCTCTTTGTTTTCTATGAATAACGTAACCTGAAAGGCAAGTTGCCTCACTAACTTCAAGAATAACAGGAGAGCTTACTTATTCATAGGGTTTTACACTGGAATTGGGGAAATGATTTGTTCTGTAACTCTGTAAGACATCATTTTGGGGACGTGGATGTGAGATGTGCAGGCCTCATAAAATCTCAGCAGCATGGTTTATGCCCAACAGATTTATCTATAGCCTAAGTGCTTTAAAGAAGAAAGAAGATAATGTGTGAAACTGGGATCTAGCCAGAAGTCCCACAACAAGGTTTGAACTGTTACTGCAGATGACAGACGAATATGCACTGAAATGTGATGAAAGTTCCAAACTGTTTATTTAGTAAGGAAACAAAGTTGCTTGATCCAATGTCTGGCAATTTCTATTCATTCTTTCTTTTTTTGTAGGCTCTCTGTTTGACGCGGGTCACAGAGTGAACTCTATTATATCCTGTGCCTTTGGTGAGCACATCCTCACCTCATTATCACCCGATTTTTTTTTCAAAGGCTATTTGATGTCTATGGCAGCTTTTGAGCCCTTAGGATGAACAGAAAGATACGTTGAGATAATACTTCGAATTTACATCAAATACACATCAACATTTCAGAAGACAATCTGATCGGAATTTGCTAAATACCATAGCAAATTCATTTTATATCAGGGGAAATAATTAGCCCAGAAACACTTGCCACCTTATTGAAAGAATGGTCACACAGCATTCCTGTAACGTTGTCTATTTAAAAACAGCCACTTCTCATCAAATGCTTACAGGTGCCTGAAGATTGCCATCATTTCTCCCATTCTAATTGTTTACCATTTTCCACAGAAACTTCGCAAAATACATACTTTTAGTTTACTAATGAAAATGCTCGTATTTTTATCAAATTTGTATTCATTTTCTTAACACCGCTAGTTCAATTGCCTGAATTTTTTTCCAATTAGGCATACAGTAATTTTTAAAGGTTTAGTATGAATGGAGACATTAAAAAGACATGCTTCTACTCCATAATTAAACATAATTCTCTCCTGCAAATGAAAATCTAGTGAAAGAATAGTATTTAGGTATACTATATTTATTTCAAGAATCACTAGTATAAACCATTTTAAAAAGTATAAAAACAATGAAGTAAAACATACTCCTATTGCTCTTAAGAGAAAAGAATGCTGTATTTTGATTTTTTTTTTTTTTTTGACAGGCAGAGTTAGAGAGAGAGACAGAGAGAAAGGTCTTCCTTCTGTTGGTTTACTGCTGGCCCAAAGCCAGGAGCCAGATGCTTCCTCCTGGTCTCCCATATGGGTGCAGGGACCAAGCACTTGGGCCATCCTCCACTGCACTCCCGGCCACAGCAGAGAGCTGGCCTGGAAGAGGGGCAACCGGTTCCCCAACTGGGACTAGAACCCGGTGTGCCGGTGCCACAGGCAGAGGATTAGCCTAGTGAGCCACAGCGCCAGCCCATATTTTGATCTTAAATAGCAAAGTTATAAGGAAATACAGAAGGGCTACACAAGTAGTGAAGGAAAACCTTACTAAAAATTGAAATGTTAAAATATGCAAGATTTCTTTTCACCAGCATTTCGGCATCTGAAGAAAAAGAACAAAATCAGTAAATTTCAAAGGTACATTCATAATTATCTTATAATTTCTTAGAGAAATCTTATTTTATCCTGCATTTACCTTTGTAATTATTCAACATTAATAGAATGACATTTTTGATCAATGATTTTAAGAGATTATTCTGTCCATAAAATTCGTTATCTGTATTGGTGGTGATAAATAGATCACAAGAACCCATAATCCTCTTCTTAGTTTTTATTAATGATGAGTTTATAGGCATAACCTGCAAAAGATAAAATAACTACATCTAAAGGAACAGTTAAATAGGGTTACCTAGATTGACCTGGATGACTGAAGGGGCAATGACAAGAGGATAGAACGGATTAATTGTTAATCGGTTAATGCCATGAAAATGTGACCTCTACCAGCTTTATCCTAATCTTTTCCTTTCCATTTCAAGAGATTTAATGGTGAATCCAATGTTTTTGAGAATTAGTTTTGCTTTACTTGCATTATAGTATGAGACATTCTTGTATCCATTTTATAGTTTCTCTGCAAAACCTCTAAATACTTCAGAGAATTCATAGCTTTCATGCCGTACAGCTTATCTTTGTGCAAACGTGTGTTAGTGCTTTAAAGTACCATTTTGCTCATATTTTATATAATTAAAATGGCCAGAATAATAGTCACATGTATATTTCTTTATACCTGCAACTACTACCAAGGCTTTCTTGAATATATACTTTTGTATTTATGTTGAATATGAGTTAATTAGCATGTGTGTTGCTTGTGTTTTATTTAGACATTTTTGTGCTTTTACTGATGGCTTGTTCAGTGAATTAAGGAAAATCATACTAATACTTATTGCTTCTGTAATATTTAGAAGGTATTTTGTGTACACAACTGCAGTTTCAAGTGTTACAGTGTATATTTACTCTGTTTCTTCAAGCAATTTCATTGAGCATGATGTAGCACTGGGGGTAGGCAATGGGGAAGTAATAAACACTGAAATGAAACATGTACAGCTCTCCTCTTTCTGGTGCGTGTGCATTTACGTAAACAGGGCAGACGCGCACTAAACACTCTTAAAAGCATGATGGAAGTTGTGGGTGCTAAGGAATAATGTAATGCCAAGAAAGAAGACAAGAAATGTTGGGAGCTATTTTCAACTTAGTCAACTAGACAGGGAATGAATTGTGGAGAAGTTAAGTGTACAGCAAAGATGTAACATGGTTGAAGAATATGATCTAAATAAGTGAATATTTACTAGAGCACTCGCTCCAGATAAATGAGTCATTAGTGAGAACAGAATACTGAGAAGGTGGCAGGTGCAGGGTAGAGGAGATGGTGTCTAAGAGGTAATGATCAGTATTGGAGGAGTCTAATTGTGATAACCACGTAGCAGAGAGGAGTTGTAGTAAGGGAAGAGGTCATTGGCGGGCTTTCTGGTAACAATCAGAATCATGGTTTCTGATACATTTGCATATTGTTATGATAGCATCAACAACACAGCCAGGCAGGGAGCTTTGGGGCTGGTGTTGAAGATGTTGCCCCATATCAGAATACTAAGGTCCATATGCTTTTTTCTGCTCTGATTATAGCTTCCTGCTAATGCAGACATGGGAGGCAGCAGTGATGGCTCAAATGGCTGGATTTCTGTCTCACACTGAAGACCTGGGTTGTGTTCAGAGCCTCTGACGTTGAGCCTAGTGCAACTGTAGCAATTTTGGGCTTTGGGGTAGAGAACCCAGAGATTAAAGCTCCTACCTGTTCAATTACGAAAGGAAATGAATAGCACACCTAAAACGAACACATCATTGGAATACATTTCTTGTAAGAACATTTACAGAGGAACAAAAAACATATTTAAAAAAACTCATCGCTAACCATCAGGTAAATGTACCGCAAAACCACAGTAATATATGGCCTTGCTCCAGTTAGAATGGCTAGTTAATTTCATTAAATATTTAACATGTGAAAAGAGGTTTGAAAAATGAATATGTAGTTGTTTTAAGGTATGTCATTAGTACTATAAAATGGAAGGCTTTTTTACCTTGATAATTAAGCACGATTACTTTGAATATTGAAATTCCTGTGGTTTCCATTTCTCATTCTTTTCCATAAGTAGTTGTCTATAAAATCTTTAATTTATTATACTTTCAGCTATAAAAATATTAGGTCTGCTTAGTTAATATGCTACTTTAAAACTTTTATTTATATTTGTGCTTTTTAAGCAAATCTCATGTAAAAGCACATTAAGTTCATTAATTTGATTTTTTAATATTATTTTGCTCATTTCCATAGAAAGGTCAATTGAATTCACCTTTATTTCTCTGTCAAACTCATGTAACTTATGAATATCTCTGGTAGGTTAACTTTTTGAAACTTTTTTTTAATTTGAATGGCAGAGAGACAGAGATAAAGACAGGCAGAGATGGACAACGAGCTTCCATTAGCTAGTCATGGGCTGGACTGAGGCCAGTGCCAGGAGCCCACGTGGTTGGCAGGAACCCAAGTACTCTGAAGTGACACCCTGGTCACTGGATGCCCCCTAGAATCTGCACTGGCAGGAAACTGGGTTTGGATGCAGAGCTGGACTGTGAAGCCAGCTATGTGGAAGTAAGGCAAGATCATTTCTCCACTAGTCAGGACACTTGCCCCAAGTTTTCTTCCTTCTCTCATCTGTTCTCTCCTTGAGGAAGAGAGTATGTCTTTCACGCATTGGTTGGGATTGTATCATGTGATCAGCATTGAATGGGTGATGGCCTAGCACAAGTGCCTATTCCAAGAGTAAGCACTGAAGAGTCCTTCTGGCAGAAGGAGAACATGCCATGGGGAGTTCCTGCCCCTGCCACGTGAATGTTACAGTAACATGTGGAAGACGATCTCTGAAAATGACGTCATTTAGTTGTCAAAGATGATCTTCAGATTATGGGGCCACATATTAGGAGTGGTTTTCTTTCTTCTCTTTCATTGCACCTGTCTTGGAGAAATCTTGCCAAGACTTGGGATTATTTATTGATAATGTATTGTCATCAAATGAACACATGAATTATTAGTTTTGTAAATCTGTTTGACACCACCTACCAGAATTAAAATTTTACCGTCAAAAATGCAAAGCTGTTAAAATAAATTTATAATTATTATATAAAGCCATTATCCATAATAACTAAAATATGTATATTTGGGGCCGGTGGCGTAGCTCATACTCTGCCTGTGGCTCCAGCATCCCATATGGGTGCTGGGTTCTAGTTTCAGTTGCTTCTCTTCCAGTCCAGATCTCTGCTGTGGCCCAAATGCTTGGGCCCCTGCACCTACATGGGAGACCAGGAAGAAGCTCCTGGCTCCTGGATCCTGATCGGCACAGCGCCAGCTGTAATGGCCTTTTGAGGAGTGAACCAATAGAAGGAAGACCTTTCTCTCTCTCTCACTGTGTAACTCTGTCAAATAAAAAAAATATGTAAGCAATTCAAATGGTCTTGCATTGGGATCAGTATGATTTATTAGCGTTGTTGTGCCTGGCTAGTTAGTTATACTTCCTGAACAGACAAAACCCATGTCCATCACCCTTTTGATCTGAAGCTTACACATCTGTACTGTCCGGGAGTGGAGTGGGAGGGGAAGATACACGTTTTGAAATCAGAAAAATGTAGTGACAGCAGATTGGCTTTCTTTTTTCTTTTTTTAAGATTTATTTATTTGAAAGAGTTAGAGAGAGGCAGAGGCAGAGAGGGGGAGAGAGAGAGAGAGAGAGGTCTTCCATTTGATAGTTCACTCCGCAATTGCCCTCAATGGTTAGAGCTGTGCCGATTTGAAACCAGGAACCAGGAGCTTCTTCCAGGTCTCCCACAAGGGTGCAGGGGCCCAAGGTTTTACGTCATCCTCTACTGCTTTCCCAGGCCATAGCAGAGAGCTGGATCTGAAGTGGAGCAGCTGGGACTCCAACTGGCACCCATTTGAGATGCCCGCACTGCAGGTGGCAGCTTTACCGTCTATGCCACAGCACTGGCCCTTGGTTTGCTTTCTTTTTTTTTTTTTTAATATTTTTTATTTGACAGGTAGAGCTACAGACAGTGAGAGAGAGGGACAGAGAGAAAGGTCTTCCTTCCATTGGTTCAATCCCAAGTGGCCACAGCAGCTGGAGATGCGCTGATCTGAAGCCAAGAGCCAGGTGCTTCCTCCTGGTCTCCGATGCAGGTGCAGGGCCCAAGGACTTGGGCCATCCTCCGCTACCTTCATGGGCCATAGCAGAGAGCTGGACTGGAAGAGGAGCAACCGGGACAGAACCCGGCGCCCATATGAGATGCTGGCGCTGCAGGCGGAGGATTAACCTACAGTGCCACAGTGCCAGCCCCGGTTTGCTTTCTTTTTAAAGATTGTTTTGGCAACTGGAGATCTTTTGTGGTTCTATGTGAATTTAAGATAGCTTTTCCTATTTCTGCAAAAAATATCAGAGATTTTGATAGAGATTGCATTGACTTTTCACAGAACACTTTGTGCATTATAGACATTTAACAATGTTAAATCTTAGAATTCATGAAAACAAAACATATTTCAATATATTTGTGTCTTTTTAAATCTGTGATCAACACTTTTGAATTTTTAGCCAAAAGTGTTTTTTTTTTTTTAATTTTTACTTTAATTAAGTTTATTCTTGAAGGTTTTATTCTTTCTGATGGTGGTATAAATGGAAATGTTTTCTAAATTTTGTTTGCCAATTTCTAATTAGTATATGCAGATTTTGTATCCTACAAATTTTCTGAGTTTCTTTTAGTACTAAAAGGTGTTTTCTGGAGCTTTTTGGACTTTCAGTGTATCAGATCCTATAATATGAACAAAAATAATTTGCTTCCTTTTTCCACTTTGGCTGTCTGTTATGTCTACATGAATAATTGCTGCAGATAAGACTTTCAGTACTATGTTGAATAGAAGGGGGGAAGTGGGCATTCGTTTTCTGAGATTAATGGAAAACTTGCCCGTTGAGTATGCTGGTAAGTGTGGACTTTTTGAAAATATTGATTATTATGTCAAGGTAATTCCCGCCCATTCCTAGTTTGCTGAGCATTATAATTATGAAAGGATGATACATTTTACCAAATGCTTTTTGAATCTATTACAATGATCATGTGAAGTCTAGACTTTGTTCTGTTAATTAGGTGTGTCACAGTGACTGATACTCCTATGTAGAACCATCCTTACTTCCCAAGAATAAATCTCACATGGTCATGATGTATGATCTTTTTAATGTGCTGCTGAATTCAGTTTGCTGGTGTTTTGTTGGGGAGTTTCATATCTGTATTCACTAAGGTTGTGAAAATTCTTTGCGTGACTTTGATCTTACAGTCACAGTGGCCTCATTGAGTTTGAAGCTGTTCTTTCTCTAGAATTAGTTTTTTTTTTTTTTTCTTTCTCTAGAATTAGTAAGAAGAGTTTGAGAAGGATTGACGTCCCCTACTCCTTAAATGTTTGATAGATGCTTTGGTTTGAAATCGTTCCCAAAAATTTATGTTGGAAACTTAATACCGAGATTGATACGTTCACAGTGTTTTGAGGTGGAGCCTTTGGGAAGTAATTAAGATCATATGAGGACACAAGGATGTCATAAATCATCTATCTAGTGATGGGGTGCCTTTTGTCATGTACAATGCAGCAAGAAGCCCCTCACTTGATGCTGAGCAGACTTTAGTACCATGGGGTCAAATATACTTACTCTTGGTAAATTATCCTGTTTTAGGTATTTTTATAACAGGAGAAACCAGATTAAGACAGCAGAAGTCATCTGTGAAACAGTGTGATAGTGTATATTTATATTTCGGGAGGTTTTTTTTTCTTTATATCACTGTTCATAGGTTCCAGATTTCTAGAAATTTCTATATTAATTTTATGTTGTCCAGTTTTATTGATCTATGGCTATTCATAACAGTCTTACAAACTGATTTGTTTGTACCCAGTTACTATGACTTTTCAATTTCCATTTTATTTCCATCTTCTTCCTCTTTCCCTCTTTCAGTCTAATTAATAGATCAGATTTTCTTTTATATTTTCAAATGACCATCTTTCCATCTCATTGAGTTTCTCTAGTCTTTTTTTTTTTATTTCTCACTAATCTGTGATACTTTGTTCTTATAAATTTGGACTTAGGTTTTCAGTATTTTTTGTTTTTATTTATTGCTCCTTTGGTAAAATATCATTTATTTAATCTCTGTCTTCTTTTCAAATATGTTTTATATGCCTCCAAACTTTCCATTTAGTGTTGATTTTGTTGTAGCCCATAAGGTCTGGAATTTGAATTTAGTTATCCTTTGTCTCAATATGTTCTAATTTCTCCTTTAATTTCTTTTTTTAACCTATTTATTGCTCAGTAGTGTATTACTCAAAATCCACATACTTGTAAATTTCCCATTTTTTTCTTCTATTGCTTAGTTCTATTATACCGTGGTCAGAAAATAACCTTGCAGTAATTTCAATATTGTTAATCTTTTAAGAGATGCTTTGAGATCTAATGTGATCAATCCTGGAGAATGTTGAAGTGCTCATAAGAAAAATAAGTACTCTGCTCCTATTGAGTGGAACGTACTGTGTGTAGCACCTATTTGCTCTATACTGTTGTCTATGTCCTCTGTTTCCTTATTGATGTTTTGGCTGGTTATTCTATCCATTATTGAAAGAGGGATATTGAAATTCTTTTTTTTTGAATACTGATTGACTTGTTTGCAAGGCAGAGTTACATACAGAGAGGGAGTGACAGAGACAGAGAGATCTTCCATCATCTGGTTCACTCCCTAAATGGCTGCAATGGCCAGGGCTGGGCCAGGCTGAAACCAGCAGCCCAGAGCTTCTTTCAATTCTCCCATGAGAGTGTAGGGGCCAAGGTGCTTGGGTCATTTTTTTCTGCTTTTCCAGGTGCGTTAGCAGGGAGTTGGACAAGATAGAAGCAGCCAGTTCATAAACTGGCACTCATAAGGGATGTTGGTGTCACAGATGGCGACTTTACCAGCTATGTCAGAACTCCGCCACAGATTCCCTCTCATTAATATTTACTATTTCTCCAAACAGATGCCCAGGTTCACAACATGATGCTTTGGTGCTGTGATGCTAGGTATATATGTATTCATAACTGTTATATCTTCCAGGTGACTGACTCCTTCTTGTTTAATTACTTTCTTGATCACCTATGACAGTATTTATTTACTCTTTACAGGAAGTAAATTTCTGTTCTTTCAATCTCTGTCCCTACGTTAGTGTGAGTTTCTCAAAGACAGTGTAGTATCTGCAGACAACATGCTTGGTCTTTTTATTTTATTTTTCTTAATCCATTCATTAAACATATATATTTAGAATGGGGAGTTAAATTCACTTACTTTAAAAATAATCACTTACAGAGGAGGACTCATAGTTGGTATTTCCATAATTGTTTTTGATCCCTAGCATTTTGTGCCTCCTTAGCCTTCAGTTGTCTTCATGTGTTTTGACTATTTGCGGTGACATCCTTTCATTCCTTTCTTATTTTTTGTGGGTTCTTCCTATTAGTACTTTTTTTTGTGGTTGCCATGAGGCTTAAGTAAAACCTACTCCATTTATAACAATCTATTTTAACCTAGTAATGTCAATCACATGTAAAAACTGGACTTTTACCTCTTCCTACCACACTCTGTTGTTGCTGTCACAATACATAAATTATGTATGTATTTATATTGATCTATCACTTTTGTTTTCATCTTTTAAATTCTATATTAGAGCTAGAAGTGACTGACAGAACACCATCACAGTATTAACAATATTGTATAATTATGTATATATTTACCTTTACAAGCTAGCTTTGCATTTTTCAGTTTCTCATATTTCTTGCTTCTTCTACTGCATGCCTATGGTATTGTAGATACTAAACATCTTCTGTGTGCATTTTAATTCTTAGTGTTCTCATAATGTCCCAGGGTTCCAGAGTTTTCCAAGTCCCATTAGTAGTCTGAGACAGGTGCGATAGAAACTAATTCCCTAGGAATCCACCTGAAGAACAGCAATCTTGCATGGACACAAAACACATCTCTTCATCCAAGAGAAAATGTGTCTATAAAACCTCCGTTAGTGGTATAGCAGGTCTTAAGGAGCAGCAGCAAACTACCTTGTTCTTTTTAGTTCTCCGTTGTCACCAGATACCTAGAGTGTTCCTGGTCCCATCAGTGCTCCTGTACAGATGAGACAAAAATTGTCCCTGTGTAGCCCTCTGGAAGCTGGAATGGGAATAGGAATTTGGCCATCAGTAAAGATGGTGCCAGCTCTACTGGGTTTTATACCTGCTCATGGTTCAAGTTTCCTGTTAATGAAGACAAAGAGGTAGAAGTGTGATGGCTCAGATAATAGGGTTCCAGACCTAGACTGAGTTCTCTGCCCATGGCTTTGTGTTCCCCAGCCATGGCAGACGTTTGGGAGAATGGTCCAATGGATGCGGTCATCTCTCCCTCTCTGACTCAACTCTTCTCTCTCTCTCTCTCTCCCGTTGTGTGTGCATGTCTATCTACCTCTATCTCTCTTTGCCTTTCAAATGATCAAAAATGATGCGCACACACAACACTATTTTCTACTACTCTGTGGAGCAGAAACCAGGAGGTAGGCTTTCTTGCCAAAGTCATTCTGAGCTATGGGAGGGGCAATGCTGAAGAGATACGAAAAAATTTTCTACCAACTTAGATGCATTTGATCTTATGCAGGGGATGAGATTCTCATTTCCCTCTGTCGCTCCCCCTCTTCGTGGAGGAACAACACTGAACCCTGCCTAGGCTTCATATCCGAGTCACGGCACCATTATGTCGCTCCCCCTCTTCGTGGAGGAACGACACAGGACCCTGCGCTGTTCTTTCGTCTGCTCGGCCCTCCCCGGGTTTGCTGCTGGTTCTTCCCGGGTTGGCTACTATCCCTTCCACCTCCGTGGAAGGGCAGTTCCCCCTGGCCACATTCCCCACTTCTGCAGGGGAGCGGCACACCGCCGGCCGGTTCTCTGGGGGGCTGCACAGGTGTTCCTTCAGCTAGATGTTCCCCTTAGATGTTCCCCATAGATGTTCCTGGTGCATGCCGTCTCTCTCCTCCTTTATAGTCCTCCTCCGCCAATCCTAACTCGGCTGCCCACACGCCGAGTATGCTGCTCTCCAATCAGGAGCAAGTCCTACAGTTTATTAGCTGAACTGGAGGCAGCTGTGCGGAAGCTGTTTACTTCTCTCCCAGCGCCATATTGTGGGAGAGCAGATGCATAGAATAAGTCTTAATTCCAGTAACTCAGTCCAGTCCAGATTGCTCCCCACACCCTCCTTTCTAGATTTCCATTTGGAAAGATTTATTTATTGGTGGCCGGCGCTGTGGCGCATCGGGTTAAAGCCTGGCCTGCAGTGCCAGCATCCCATATGGGTGCCTGTTCTAGTCCCAGCTGCTCTTCTTCTGATCCAGCTCTCTGCTATGGGCTGGGAAAGCAGTAGCAGATGGCCCAAGTCCTTGATAAAATCCACTCAACATGTCCTTGATATTTTATTTATATCAACAAGTCCTTGATATTTTATTTATTTATTTATTCCATAGAGTACATATCCCATAATTTATTTATCCAGACTTCTGTTGATGGACATTTAGGTTGATTGCATGTCTTAGCTATTGTAAATTGAGTTGCAATAAACATGAAGTTGCAGATAACTCTTGTATTTGGTGATTTAATTTCCTTTGGGTAAATTCCGAGGAGTGGGATGGCTAGGTCATATGGTAGGGCCATATTCAGATTTCTGAGGTATCTCCAAAGTGTCTTAAATAGTGGCTTGACCAATTTGCATTCCCACCAACAGTCCAACAGTGGATTAGTGTACCTTTTCCCCACATCTTCGCCAGCATTTGTGTTTGTTGATTTCTATAAGAAAGCCATTCTAATCGTGGTGAGGTGAAACCTCATTGTGGTTTTGATTTGCATTTCCCTGATTGCTAGTGATTCTGAACATTTTTTCAAGTGTCTGTAGGCCATTTGGATTTCTTCTTTGGAAAAATGTCTGTTTTAGTCCTTGGCCCATCACTTAACTGATGTGTTTGTTTTGTTGTGGAGTTTCTTGATCTCATTGTAGATTCTGGCTATTAATCTTTTATCAGTTATAGTCTGAAAATAATTTATCCTATTCTGTCAGTTGGCTCTTCACTTTCCTGTTTCTTTTGCCATATAGAAACTTCTCAATTTGCTGTAATCTCAGTTGTTAGTTTTGGATTTGGCTGTCTATGCCCCTTGGCTCTTTTCCAAGAAGTCTTTGTCTGTACCATTATCTTGCAAGGTTTCTCCAATCTTCGCTAAAAATTTTATGGTGTCAAAAATCCATGTTGAGTGGATTTTTGTATAAGGTGGAAGGTAAAGGTCTTGTTTACTACTTCTGCATGTAGAAATCCAGTTTTCACAGCACCATTTGTTGAATAGATTGTCGTTGCTGCAGGAATTGATTTTAGCTCCTTGAACAAATATAAGTTGTTTGTATATGTTTTTAATGATTTCCATTGTTTCTATTGTGTTCCATTGATCTGTCTTCATTTTTGTTCCAATTCCAGGCTGTTTTATTATAAGTCGCTTGTGGTATGTCTTGAAATCTGGTATTGTGATGCTTCTGGCTCTGTTTTTGTTGTATAAGATTGATTTAGCTATTTGAGGTTTCCTGTGCCTCCATATGAATTTCAGTGTCATTATTTCTAGATCTGAGAAGAATGTCTTTGGTATTTTGATTGATATCGTGTTGAATCTGTAAATTGCTTTCAGGAGAATGGACATTTGGATGATATTGATTCTTCAAATCCATGAATGGGGCTGATTTTTCCATTTTGTTAGTATCTTTTTCTATTTATTTAATATTTTGTAATTCTCATCATAGAGTTCTTTGACTCCTTGATTAAATGTAATACAAGGTACTTGATAGTTTTTGAGTCTATTGTGAATGGGATTGATCTCAGAAGTTATTTCTTAGCCATGACATTATCTGTGTATACAAAGGCTGTTGATTTCTGTATATTGATTTTGTATCCTGCTACTTTACCGAACTCTAATCTCTTAGTGGAGTTCTTTTGATCCCGTATATAAAGAATATTATCATCAGCAAATAGGGAAAGTTTGACTTATTCCTTCCAAATTTTTCCCTTTGATTTCTTTTTCTTGTCTAATGGCTCTGGCTAAAACTTCTAAGACTATATTGGATAGCAGTGGTGAAAGTGGAAATCCCTCTCTGGTACCAGATCTCTGTGGGAGTGCTTCCAACTTTTTCCCAATCGATAAGATGCTGGCCATGGGTTTGTCATAAACTGTCTTGATTGTGTTGAGGAATGTTCCTTCCATACCCAATTTACTTAGAGTTTTCATCATGAAAGGGTGTTGTATTTTATCAAATGCTTTCTCTGCATCTACAATGTTAGATAATCATATTTTTTTGATCAGCAGTTTAATGTGATGTATCACATTGATTGATTTTGCAAATGTTGAACCATCATTGCATCCCAGGGATAAATCCCACTTGGTCTGTTTTTTTTGTTGTTGTTGTTTTGTTTTGTTTTTTTTTTTTTTTTTTTTTTTTTTTTTTTTTTTTAATCCTGTAGATTCCCAACAGCGTTTTTTAGTTTTCTAAGTTCCTCTTGTCTTTGGGTTTTACTTGTATACTTTCCTGTGTTTTGTCTTCTGGGTCCAATATTCTCTCTTCTGTTTTACTGATTCTGTTTTTATGTCTCTCCACTGCAGTTTTTGTTTGTTCTATGTAATTCTTCATTTTGATTTCTCTTTACGATCTCAATTTCATGTTCTATTGAATTCTTCATTTCATTTTGATTCTTCTCTAAGATCTCAATTTCATGGGAGATATTTTCTTTCACGCCCTGCATGGATTCCAGTAGGTCATGAGTTTGCTTTTGATTACTTCTGTGTAAGCTTATGATCAATGTTTTGAGTTCCATTTCTTGCATTTCTTCTGTCTCCTCAGCTCCACAGTGTAGTATTGATGTGTTCTTTTGGAAGGATCATGTTGTCTTCCTTATTCTTGTTTCTTGGAGTGGTGTGTTTATTGTTCGGCATTTGTGGAGATACCCATTGGTTTCTTTTTATATTTTTAATTTTTATTTTTTTAATTTTATTTTTTGCTATGGCAGCTTTTATCGTTGTACTATGACTCTGTAGGTAAGTGGACTCTCTGCTTTCAGTGAATCTCTAGAGTCTTGTAGTGGGTGTGGCCAGAGCTCTGTTGAGCTCTCCAGAGGTTAAAGACTTGCCTAAGGTGACACACCCAGGTTTGTCCTGGTGAATCTTCTGATTTTTTTTTTCTTTAAACAGAAGGGAGGTATATTCTGCTCAATTGAACTCTTCCCAATTTAGACGAATGCCTGAATGCTAGCCCTAGTGGGTTCAATATTCATTTGCTCTGTCCCAAGAACCACACAAAGGATCCGTGCAGTCCTCAGTGTAAGTTCAGATTCCCCAGCAATGTCTGTCACCAGGTAACCAGAACCACTGGAGCTTGTGTTGTCTTCCACTGAGACTGCTCAAAGTCCCAGCCATACCATGCGTCCTCCTCCCCCAAACCCTCAGTTTTTTTTTTTTTTTTTTTTTTTTTTTTTTTTTTTTTTTTTTTTAATTCACAGTCCCGGTTCAGAAGCTTCACACAGTAGCAAGCTCCTAGCCCCCGTTAGGTCTCCCCACCAGAGTCAGGAGTCTATGCCTGGCTGGTTGCCGGGCGCAGCCATGAGCTGGGGCACAGCTGTTATGTATGTTCAAAATGGTGCCTACTCTGCCCGCTTGTTACAGTACACCTTTGTAAAGTGATCACAGGGGTGTGTCCACCCCATCTTTTTTTTTTTTTTTCTCCTCTAGTTTGGCGGGTACTCTTTCCCCACAGAGCTTCAAGCCTCATTCCCTCTAGGCTCTTCCTGCGACTTTTTCACCAGTGGCTATGCTGCTGCATTCTCGTCTCACCTTACTTTCCAACGCTGGTGCACAGGCTCTCGCTGGTGACATCCCAAGTTGTGGCACCCACGCCATCCACGTAGATCCATTGTGTCCCTCTAATTTTGGTAGAGTTTCCTTTGCCCTTTTTTCCCCTAACAGTGCCCTGAGATTATACTATCTCCTCTTTATTAAACTACCTTCTCCAGGGATACAGCAGTAATGCCCCGCCCTACTCCAGCATCTTGGAACCTCCCAGGATCTTCTTTCATCTCTCTGATGCCACCTCAAATCAGTGACAAATGTTGAATGAAACTCTGCATGTTTTATTTTCCCCTACTTACATCTTGGAGAAAAAAATAAGGCCTGCTTCAGTGGCTATGTGAAAAATCAGAGATGATGAATAGATCATAAAATGAAGGGAGAGAGACAGGAGTCTCATCTGGTAAAGCAAGAGAGAATATTTCTGGCAGCCTTGCCAAGTGTGGGAAAATCATTCAGAAATTTCTTCTGGAAAATAACTAAAGGGTTCATTCTGATCCCATACAGTTGGCAGGAAATAAGAATGAACACATGTTTTGAGGGATGTCCTATCTGGACCTGAAAACAGAAAGACTAAGCATGTCTTTAACTGGTAGAACATTGTCCAGAATTAGGAGATGTTTTCTGATCAGAAATGCTTAAGCAACTAGACATGGAAAGCCTACAAATCAACAATTATGCTGTATACATAGTTCACTGAAACTTTTTTTGACAGGTAGAGTTAGTGAGAGAGAGACAGAGAGAAAGGTCTTCCTTTTTCCGTTGGTTCACCCCAAAGTAGCTGCTCTGGACAGCACATTGTGGCAGTCGTGGTGTGCCTATCCGAAGCCAGGAGCCAGGTGCTTCCTCCTGGTCTCCCATGCGGGTGCAGGGCCCAAGCACTTGGGCCATCCTCCACTGCTCTCCCGGGCCACAGCAGAGAGCTGGACTGGAAGAGGAGCAACCGGGACAGAATCCGGCATCCCAACCTGGACTAGAAACCTGGGTGCCTGCACCACAGGCAGAGGATTAGCCTAGTGAGCCATGGTGCCAGCCCACTGAAACTTTTAGATGTTGTCATTATTATAACCAACATATACTTATAATTTTGGATTAAATTATAAAATTACAGAAGTTCACTTAACTAGGAATATATAAGCAAATACAATAAAAATTAAAGACAATAAAGTGCAATAGCAACAGTGAAATTGTTGATTCATTAAAATTCTTATGCTTTTACAGAAGTTAACACTCTAAACATCATATTGCTTCCACTCGAAAAAAAATACAATGACATTAACCTTTATTTTCCGGATGAGATTGCCTTTTATACAACAAGGATTTTAGCTGAATTTTGGACTGCTCAGCCTTAACTTTTGCTTACTTTGACCTGGGAGGCAAGATGAGGCATGAGGATTTGAAAAATATTCCACTTTAATATCACAGTTTGCAGCCAATCATTTTGTAAATGTATTGATATCTAATTTAATGTTTAGGTAGATGTTAGTGGTAGTCAGAAGTTGGAGTGCGAACCCAACCTATCGATGATGACAGATTATTTTAAAATTTAATAATTCAAGTCTTTCTAAGCTAGTCATCGAAATTGTCAGTGGTGGTTAAGGGGGCAAGGTAAGATAAAATTTGATATCAAAATGTTCCCCAGAGATTAACTCAATTTCTAGGGGAGATGAAATATTTTATAGCACCCCAACAGTCCAGACAACGATAGTTAGAAACACTGAAAATTGCAGAATGTGTGAAAGTCATTCATAAGTGCTAGGTGACTGTGGATTTTATTTGCTATGAAATTGGAGAAGGGAGAATCTCATGGAGGTAATTTGATTTTTGCAGCAATTTCACCCTGAAGGCATTTGCTTATGTGGATGTGGGTAGGAGGCTGAGGCTCCAAACGAGAAAACTGTAGGTTGGCAATGAAGAGAGAAACCAACAGAGTTTTTACAGTAACAAAATTTGGGAACCTCAAGGATTGGACTAGTTTTTATCTCAGGACATTCCTGAATTCTGGTAAAGATTTCAGCCTAGACATAGGAAAACCTTTGATTTAATGATGATGTGCAGAAATCACACAAGTAGAAGAATGACTTCTTTCCACTAGTTAGAGTCCATTCTTTTAGCCTTTATGTAATTTTTGTATATAAAGAATTTTAGGAAATTAAATTCCTATATATGACAAGACAATGAAATATGGTTTTTGAGATCAAGAAAATTGACAATATGAAGAAATTCATAGGTGAACCAAATCTGCATGTTAGCTATTTTTGAATTTTAAAAACTGTAACATCTTGAAAGTGTGTGGAGAAGGATAGAGAAAAATGAATAAAGTAACATGATTACTAGAAATGTCAAATTATTAAAGTAGTTAAAATATAATGTCTAAAATTAATATCCTATTAAAATACTTTAAAAATACAGTAGAAAAATAGAATAGATGTTCTTGGTCTAGAATCAGGCCAGTAGAAAGTATAATGTGAAGCATTGATGGACATGGAGTGTTCTAAACAGAGAGGGAGGGAGAGAGATAAGAGCAAAAGGAATAGGAACTACATATAGGAGAAGAGTATGTGAAAAGTGTAAAATGAATACTTAAAATGGTAATGGCCAGAAAGTTTTTCAGAAAGGGACAAATAAAGATTCAACAAGCATGGTAAATGCCTGGCAGAGAAGTAGGAAACACCATGACGAGCCACATCACCGTAAACGACAGACTACTAAAGGCACAATGAACAAATACTAGAAGGAAAGGAAGAAAGACTCATTTTCCTCTAAGAATAATTAAAAATAATCATTATATTGATTACCATATGTCAAGGATGCTTGTTGGAATTCCAGTGCTTTGTTTTCAACATATCCTTTTAACTAAAATTTAAGGTTTGAAAAATGGAAGAATGACAAATTATAGATTAATCCAAATCCAGGAAAAGGGGAGAGAAGAGCAAAAAGTATGAGACAAATAGAAATCAAGTGTAATATTATAGCTGAAACACACACCTATACATATATATATATATATAAAATTATGAATTGCGATTGAACTAATTTATACGAGTACTAGAGTGAGAATGTCAGATCGGGTGCAGAAAAACATGTTCCAAAGAAAATGTGCCTTAAATATAATTGCATAGACAGCTTGAGAGTAAATGGGGTGTGTGTGATGATATGCAAATACAAACTGAAAAACAAAACCAAAAAAAAAAAAAAAACCCACATATTTCAAAGCTGTATCAAATCAAGGTGCACATGGAGTCTTTTCCTTATATCAAAAAGCATGTGTGGGAGCGGATGTTTTTGGGTAGTCACTCTAATTACTCCTTAGGATATGTTCCTTGGGATGCCCACATCCTATGTCAGAATGTCTAGGATTGATTTCTGCTCTGGGTTCTGACTCCAGCTTCCTGCCAATGCAGACATTTGGAGGCAGAAGTGATGACTCAAGTAATTGGATTTTGTCCACCCAGGGAAAAGTTCTAGACTGAATTCCCAACTCTCAGTTGCAGCCTGGCTGAGCATCTGTCATTGCAGCCATCTGGGAAGTTGAATGAACAGATGGAAGCCAGCCGGCACCGTGACTCACTAGGCTAATCGTCCGCCTGCGGCGCTGGCACCCATATGGGCGCCGGGTTCTAGTCCCGGTTGCTCCTCTTCCTGTCCAGCTCTCTGCTGTGGCCCGGGAAGGCAGTGGAGGATGGCCCAAGTCCTCGGTCCCCTGCACCCGCATGGGAGACCAGGAAGAAGCTGGATCAGATTGGTGTAGTTCTGACCATAGTGGCCACTTGGGGGGTGAACCGACGGAAAAAGGAAGACCTTTCTCTCTGTCTCTCTCTCTCACTCTCTAACTCTGTCAAATAAATAAATATATAAAACAGATGGAAGCTCTCTCTCTCTCTGTCTCTCCCCCCCCCCAAGTAAATGAATACTTTTTAGTGTAAAAGATGAAAACTAAAGGAAAGAATAAGAGGGGGGGTGGTAGTGTGAGCAGGAGGAATGGTAGGGTAAGAAGTATCACTACGCTCATAAATCTGTATATATGAAGTGTCTTCATCTTGTACAATAAAAAAGTAGAAAAATGGTAGAATTAACTTTACTTCTGGTAGGCAGCATATGTATTGCTCTGTAAAAGATGTTAAGGGGAGCATAATTTGGGCTTGAGTTGTACAGATAATTATCTGGATCTGTGCACCGGTTGTAAATTGTGAAAAATGTTGAACTTAGGCCCATTTTCTCAATATACATGTCACACTTCAATTAAAAATGAGAACATTGGTGTTCATGATACAAAAAATATTTTTAAAAAACAAAACAATTACAAATAATCACAGGACAAAGTATACCATGCTGCACTTGGCAGGTGCATGAGATACACAGAATGGGCTCTAGCCTCTCAGTGAGGGGACTTACATGAAGATATGTTGGTACAAAAATCCAGACACCACAAATTTTATGTCTGTTGCAGAAATAGTAAACTCTTGACAGTAAAAACGATTGATATTTTCATGGTTACTGTTGCTGCATACAGATAATTAAGGTAGCTGTCAAAGCACCTCCACCCACACACATTGTGTTAGGAAGATGGTATTCAGTCATTAGCTCTGGATTCCATTCAAAGTACTGGTGGGTGAGTCACAGCTCTACATTGGATCAGACCCATGTAGGGAGTTCTGCTCAGCCTCACAGAGAAAATATCCTCACACATGGGTGCTGGGGCTGGAAGGACTGCTGAATGGTGACTCACAATCATACGTGTCCACAAAGGTCAATATCTTCGTGTATTTGTGCAAGGTGCAATTTTACGTTGGTTATACCAGGACAGCATTTCCCAGAGTTCTTTTTGCTATGTAGTTCTGGGTTATAATCCACTAAAACTGAGGATGAGCAAGATTTAGCAGGTGAACAGAAACTGCACTACTTGTGATTTTTGCTTGAAAGTGATGAGTGGAACCCTAGGAAACAGTAACAGTAACTATGAGGAACCAATACCTTCCTATTGTCTTCTACCCTGGATCAAGTAAGCAACAGAGTTCTCGAGTTTGCTATTCCTAGCTTCTGGGCTTGCCAGAATCACAGGGAAATCAATTGCATTACGGTGGGTGAATACTCCGTTCCCAAGTCAAGCCACTAATGTTCATTTAGAACTTGTTGAATTTATTTTCTCATTGAAATAGTTTTTAATTTGTTATAACTAGTAACTTTGAATGGTTTTAGAAATCAATTTTTTTCTAAATCCAAATCATTTAGAAACAATAGAAATTACTTTATCATCTGTTAAAGGCACTGGGTTATTAACCTATCCATTTTCAAAAAAAATCAAATACTTGTTAATCTTAAAACAAGAATGAATAAGTGCAAAGCAGAATTCACATTTTTGCAAAGTGATTTTTAGGTAAATTTCATTTTGACAATATATTAAATGTAATAGCATTATTTTTGCTCCTTAAATAAGGAAACCATTTTTATATTTTGAATGAACAATGTATAGAACATGAGAATAATGTCTGTTATATAGAGTTGCTATCTCAATTACCAAAAAACCCCACTCCACTAAACTATATATATGTTTTGTATTGTTTGACTGTAGTGTCATAACTACATTCTGAAAATGTGGTCACACATATAACATTTACCTGAGGGCAATAGTTCTATTCCATTTCGTGGTTAAAGCTTAGGTGTCAGAAGGTGAATATGAGAATCACAAAGCATTTCCCACCCCAAAGGAAGGGCAGATTTATGATCTGATGTAAATACTCCATCATTTGGAGATAACAAAAATGCATTCCTCATATATATATATATATATATATACACACACACCACTTTTTAAACATAAATAGAAACATGACAAAAGATTAAAGTCATTTGGTGCAGTTTTATATATATATATGTGTGTGTGTGTGTGTGTGTGTGTGTATTTGACAGGCACAGTTAGAGAGAGAGAGAAAGATCTTCCTTCCGTTGGTTCACCCCCCCAAATGGCCGCCATGGCCTGTACGCTGCAGCGGCACACTGCGCTGATCTGAAGCCAGGAGCCAGGTACTTCTCCTGGTCTCCCATGCGGGTGCAGGGCCCAAGCACTTGGGCCATCCTCCACTGCCTTCCCAGGCCACAGCAGAGAGCTAGACTAGAAAAGGAGCAACTGGTCAGAACCGGTGCCCCAACCGGGACTAGAACCTGGGGTGCTGGCACTGCAGGTGGAGGATCAGCCAAGTAAGCCACGGCACTGGCTGGTGCAGTTATATTTTAAGTATGACATCTGATTGTGGTAAGGAACACATAGGATTATAACATTTGATATTTTCTAAAATGGTTTCTTACTTTTTTTTTATAAACAATCCTTGTTTAAGGTTTCACACAAATGAAATATTATTATCATTTAGTTTTATTAACTTCTTCAGTTACTTGAATGATACAATACCATAAGATAGTATTGAATTATTGCTCCAAACACTTTGAAATTGATTTTGAAATTAGTTTGCACATTGAAATGGAATTTCCCTTTTTATAGTAAATGTTTACTGAGTAGCTAAGAAAGGCATTGTTAATGTATTGTGAACATTACACATTTGAATAATACACTGAGATACCACATTTCTTTTCAATTGAAAAACAAAGTACATACAGTTTCTTTCCGAGTTTCACATAGGCATCATTTCACAGAAACATATATGACTATTATTTTCTGGTTTTGAACAGACCTTGACTCCTCACTGCCTCCTAATCTTTCATGAATATCTACGTATGATTATCAAGTATCAAGCAGGTGTGCTTTTTTCTTGGAAAAAAAAGCAGATTTCATAAGGATCATACTACTATTAAAAGAAGAAATTGTATGTTTAGTAAATCGCTACCTCTGAAACACTGGAAAGAAAACAAGCTAAAATTTGATGGCAGATATTTCCAAGATAAGTTTCTGATGTAGTGCAAATTGTAAGGAACTAGAGCCTCTTAAAATCCAGCAAGTTTTTGAAAGTGAGGTACAAACAACTAACAAATGTTGTCCCTGGGAATTTAAAAATCCTGCAGGTCCCCTGGAATGCCAGAAGCACTGTTGCCTTATTGCACACTGTCCCCAGTGTGTGTGGTATAAATTAGACAGCTTATTGAATCTGATTTTAGTCCATCCTCTGTAACACACAAGGCATCACTTTCAAAGTGTCATGTCAGAGGAATAAAGTCAGACTAAAGCAATATTTTGAAGTATGATTAGATAAAAAATGGTTTGGGAAATTGCAAGTGCAAAGTTATTGGAATAGCTCAGCAAGATACATAGTGCATTGGAGGCAATCTCAAATTTAATTGTTAGATAAGTTGTTCTATTTGCATAAAATCATGTTTAATAGATACATATCACTGGTGAAAAATTTGGATTCAGTCATAAATCTATTCAGTCTAAGTTTTGGCATTAATACCGTCATTATATCCAAATTATGACATTTGTAGATGTCTGATTTTTTGCTGAATCATGGAACTAGAAGAGAAAAATGATCATGAATTTGGAATAATTTACTCATCCTGTGTGCTTGGTGATTATTACAAATCAGGCCATATCCATACAAAGCTTAGAAGAAGATAATTTTTTTTGACAGGCAGAGTGGACAGTGAGAGAGAGAGAGAGAGAAAGGTCTTCCTTTGCCGTTGGTTCACCCTCCAATGGCTGCCACGGCTGGCGCGCTGCAGCCTGCGCACCACGCTGATCTGAAGCCAGGAGCCAGGTGCTTCTCCTGGTCTCCCATGGGGTGCAGGGCCCAAGCACTTGGGCCATCCTCCACTGCACTCCCAGGCCACCACAGAGAGCTGGCCTGGAAGAGGGGCAACTGGGACAGAATCCGGTGCCCTGACCGGGACTAGAACCCGGTGTGCCAGTGCCGCAGGCAGAGGATTAGCCTATTGAGCTGCGGCGCCGGCCAGAAGAAGGTAATTTTAAAGGTATTCCTAGAAGAAATGGAACTTAGAAACTCACATATCCAGACATCACCAGTGACACTTCCACAGAGACCGAGATTGTAGGTAGAGAGGATTGAAAAGTACCAGGAGTAATGCAGTAGGGGCTCTAGCCTTTGATACTCAGGCAAATGAAAGAAAAAGAGATGTTAGTTAAAATTAAACTGCATTTTAAAATACACCGTTCATTGTAGCCTAGCTTATATTACCTTTCAAAAAAACTCAGATATTTGTAAAAATATTAAAAGAGGGATGCCGACAGATTTTTGAAATAGAAGAAAGAAATACACAGCATCTTAAAAAATTTGTCTTTTGCCTCAGCACTTGATATTTTAGGGAAGAATGTATGTTCAGAAAAAAAGCCATCAGCAAATGAATTCAATAGGTTTTTGTTTTAAAATTTTAATGTGATTCTCAAAGTTCTAGCAAGGTGTGGAAAGAGTATTTCCTAATCTGAGGAAGCAGAGAGGGTACCCCTGGAGCAGACTCTGCTGACGCCAGTTGTCCCGGATTCTGTCAGGATTCTGTGAGGAAGAATAAGGTAGCCGGAGAGAAGAATGAGGTGACTCAGGACCATACTGAGTCAGCCTCAGGCTTCTTCCTTGTTTGTGTAGGTAGATGCTGCTGGATGTATTTTTCTTTCTTAAAATTTACTAAAAATAAAGGATACTCAAAAGGAGCAGCGTGATGGCTGAGTTTCCCATTTCAAGAAGGTGCCTCTCCATCTGGCCCCTGGTGTGCCATTGTGTAGGTGACATCTGTTACTGCATATTTAAGAGTTGAACTTCCATTCTTGCCTGGGAAGCATAGCTACACCCCTCCTCCTCCTCGCACTGTCCTGATCGTTTTTCACACTGTCAGTGATACCTCTGCATTGTGTTCATTCCATTTTTGACTGCACATTACAAGAATACAGTTAACCATAGTTTGTGAAAAGGTTTGAATTTGGGTTGGTCTTCCAAAGTGAGTTTCCTCACCAGACTTCAGTGTAACTCCCTCTCTGTCTTATAGAATCTCTACTTTTTCATGATCAGTAACAATCAAATGATTGATTCTAAAGTTCAGATGTAATTTATGCCTCATTCAGACTGTGGGAACTTAGTGGTATTATCGCTGTGTTATCTTTGTAGGATTCTGTTTCCCATCTTGAGTGCTAACGTGTGAGATGTACTCTACTGCCTAAACTCTGTGGATATTTCTTTTCTAAAAGGATGACTATAAATAAACTCTGTACCAGTAACTGATCCTTTGATCTGTTGTTGCACTTGAAATCTACCAAGATTGTAATTTCTCCTTCAAGAACACCTTTTAGAAATCAGCGAAAATGACTAGACAGGGACACGACAGTCTATACAGTGGCTATATCTGTGGTACGTGGTTTCTGAAAAAAAAAAAAACAAAACAAAACAGGATTTGTGGTGACTTTTTATTGTTTTTCGTTACTTATAGAATTTTGCTTTTCCATAGAAATGTCACTTTGTATGTTTCATGGAATTTATCTCCTATCAGTTGAGGTCGCCCTGTTTTCTTACTTTGTGTCTGCTAACTCAGCCCCTGTTTGCCTTTCTTTGGAAGTGTCTTCTCAGAAATCAAAAAGTAGTAGACCCTCATGAATACAGCTACAACAGCCAGGCTGGCTCAGGCTCACACCAGGAGCTCAGAGATCCATTAGGATCTCCTACTTGGGTGGCAGGGACCCAACTACCTGGGCCATTTTCTACTGCTTTCCCCCAGAGAAAATAGCAGAGAGCTGGACTGAAAGCAGAACAGCCAGGCCAAAAACCAGCACTCTGATACGGGATGCCAATGTTGGAGCAGGCAGTTTATTTCACTTTGCCACACCAGCCCCAGTATACCATTAATTTCAAGAAAGAACAAACCATTCATGCTTCTAACAGGCAAATTTGAATCTTCGCATTCTACCATAGTACTAGACTTTTCAAAGAAGTCCACTATTTCTTTAGAATATACTTTGTTCAAAATATTCCTAACAGTGTTCCTTCAGGCACATTGCTTACCAATGAGATTGGAATTTATTGTTGCCTGGCCCATTTTACAATAGCAGATAGGATGTTTCTCTTTCAGTTCATCATCATTTTATATAATAAATTGATATATTTGATTTTATAAATTTCTTTGTCATTTTATTTAAATTATGTTGAGACTGAATTCTGTTCCAATGGGAAATAAAATCTAGTATTTTCATTCTGAGTTTAGTTCAGTCATTAACAACTATCTTTTTTGTTCTTGTTTTTTAAAGATTTTGTTTATTTGAAAGGCAGAGTTAGATAAAGTCTCTCTCTCACTCTCTCTCTCTCTCTCTCTCTCTCACACACACACACACACACAGAAGGGAAAGAGAGAGAGAGAGAGATTAAACTTCCAACTGCTGGTTCCCTCCCCAAATGGCTGCAAGGGCCAGGGCTGGTCCAGACTAAAACCAGAAGACAGGTGCTTCTCAAGGTCTCCCATGGGGCATGTAGTTGGCAGGGGCCCAATCACTTGAGCCATCTTTTGCTTTTTCAGCTCATTAATATGGAGCTCTATCAGAGGTGCAACAGTTGGAATTGGACTGGCACACATGTGGGATGCCAGCGTTGAAGGTAGTAGCTTTACCCGGCTATACTACAACACCAGCCCCTAACACCAGTATCTTGACATATGTGTACTTGTTAAACTGGGTAACTTCTACAGTGGCTCAAGTAGAAATCACATTCCTTAGTTGTATTGGTTGTGTGATTAGAATTTCTGATTCACTAATGTACTAAGTTATATACTTTTACTAAGGAAATCAAATTCATTTTGAACGTTGATAGACTGAAATAGATGCAATGAAGAAAATAATTGGTCATTACACAGAAGACCATTTGAACTTTTTTTCAATTGTTGATTTGAAAGACCAAGAAAAAAAAAAAATAGAAGCAGCGGGTGGGTAAAGAGACAGGGAAAGAGAGAGAGGGGGGAAGAGAAATATTTTCGATCTGCTGCTTCATCCCCAAACTGGTTTCAGTAGGCAAGTATGGGCTAGGATGAAACCAGGAGCCAGGAACTCCATCCTGGCCCTCCATATATGTGATAGGGGCCCAATGACTTGAGTCATCTTTGACTGCTTTCCCAGACACATTAACAGGAACCTGAACTGGAAGCAGAGCAGCTGATGCTGGAAGTAGCAACTCTGTTACGGGATGCCCATGTTGCAAAGAGCAACTTAACAACCTTGGTCCCTAAGGATTTTGGTTTTGAAAACACATACGTGAGATACTTAGAGCTGAGGGAGAAAGTCATAAAACAAAATTTGAAGTGCCTTAAGTGTTTGAAATGATTAAATAAGCAAATGATACATTATAAAAATACTTAGATACAAATTGAAAATGATTAAAGACATACTGAACATTGCCAGCTTTGAATAAATATGTCCAAAGTTTTTTTTTTTTTATTTTCTTTAAATGATGGGAAATGCTTCCTTGGGGATAGAGGAAAACAAATGGACCAGTTGATCTATTTGTAGCCAATTATAGAGTGGCTGGACTGGGTGCAGAAATTGGAGAACACAATACTGTAAGTTCTTAGCTAACTAAACAAGATGTCCAAGGGGTTTGACATTGTATGGTGAGAGTACAAAACGTGATAACTGGCGTAATGCCTAAGATTTGAAAAAAAAATCAGAATAAATGATTTCAGGAATAGCAATGCTAGTTGACTGATTGGAGTTGGGCTGATCTGAAGCCAGGAGACAGGAGTTTGTCCCAGCCTACAATTTTCAGTGCTGGTGTTCTGCAGTAATGGGTAAAGCTGCCATCTGCCACTCCAGCATCCAACATGGGCACTTGTTCAAGTCCCAGCTGCTCCACTTCTGATCTAGCTCCTGCTAATGAGCCTGCGAAAGCAGCCCCTGCACCTAGGTGGGAAAACTGGAAGAAGCTCCTGGCTCCTGGCTTCAGCCTTCACAGCCTATGCCACTGAGGCCACTGGGAGAACAGACCAGTGAATGGTTGATCTCTGTCTCTGTCTCTCCCTGTCTCTGTTACTCTGCCTTTCCAATAATAAAAATAAATCTAAAAAAAACCTACAATTTTCTATTCAGTAAATTTATCTTTAAGAAATATTGCTTAGAGTATTTGGAAACAATTCTTAACAATGTTTAAAAATATTGTCAGGGCACATCCACACTAGTTAAGGTACAACCTGAAAAGAAGCAGTAGGAGATATATTTGAAAGACATTTATTACAACCTGGCATAATTGATAGGGAAGATGATGGGCCAGGTTATCAAGAACAGGCTGCCATTCTTGTGGGTTGGCTTAATATGCTGGGAAGAGGGGGACTTTTTCTTCCTTAGCAAAATTGTGGCCCTGATTTTAAGGCCTTTCAATTGACAAAATTACATGCATTCATGTGCTTCAGGATAATGTTCCTTACTCAAAGTAATGTCTGTGTTTTCAGCACAGCTACAGAATGCCTTCAAGAGCAACATATAGATTAGAATTTAACAGATCATGGCAGATTGTAGTTCAGCCAAGTTGACGCATCAAAAGAACATATTTAACAAGGAGGCAGCATTCATGTTAGGGATCTATTTAGGAGTTCCCGATTTAAAAAGGATACAAATTGGCATTATTGGACTTAAAACGTTTCATGTGCATACTTATTTTGGAGATGGAACGGTATCTTCAAGTTTATATTGGTTTTCAAATATGTTTTGAAACTTGAAAAGAATATTCCAACTGATATAAAAAGGCCTACTATAAAAAGGCCTTATTTCTGAGTAAACCTGGGGGGTGACGTTTCCAAATCTGAAAAGAACTCTCTATTGGAAAAAGGTAGGGGATACAGAAAAAGTAGAACAACCATCAAATTAAGTAAATACTATAACCCAAACCACACTCCTAATAACAGACAGTGGCTCTTTTTACTCCCTGAACAATAACTGTGTGTGTTTTTTTTTTTTTTTCATGTTTCCATCTACAACCTGCTGCTTTCCCAAGTCAATATAGATTTTTAAGACTGATGTTCCAGAAGGAATATATGGGGTGAAGCTTCCTATTGCTATAAAAGACATCCATTTTAGACAATTCTGTGATTTTGAAAATAAAGAAAATCATTATGTTTTGTTCCAATACACCATTTGAGGCCTTGAGAGAGACTATTGGTATTTCATTGTCAACTACGAATTAAGTGTATGATGACACTGAACACAGGTATCAAGTTGGTTCAGCAAAAAGCCAGGATACTGTCTGAAAGGCTCAGAGTATTTGCAGTACCTCTTACCATCATCAAAATAGCTTCTTTCATTGTTGACTGTAGCAGGTGTTGGTAAGAGCAACATAAAGGACTCATGTGAGACTACATTTTCAAAATTAAAATAGTTAGCTTAAAATTAAACTAAGCAAAAATAATGTATATTACTATGTACATTATATATTATATACTTATATTTGTAGTATTGTTCTTACACGCACGAAATGCATGTTTATGTATATGTGTAAGTACATATACATATAGAAACACAACACTAAAATACATTCAAATTTAGATTTGGATTGGAATTTCCTAAAGGCTTTATTTCTACACTTAAAATTCAAATGCATATTCTAATTCCATCAAGCAATAGGGGAAAATTAAAAAAAAATGACCCAACAAATGAGGTGAAAAATAAAGGACCAAGCAAAGATAAAGAATGGTAATGAGAGACTAACCAGGGAGATGGATTCATGGAAATATAAATGAAGAAATTTATGTAAAATATAGTTGAGGTAGTCAAAATGAATTAGAATTAACATCTTGAAAAATCTATTTGATTTTCTTAAAATGTGCAAATAAACCATAATGCAACAATTACAGAATACTAATAAGGATTTAACAATATTGTCCAATTTAAAGCAAGTGCCTTTCCATTTATTTTTAAATGCTTATTTATATTGTTGTATTTGAAGGCTAGAATAATAGAGAAAGATCCTCCATTTACTGTTTCACTCCTCAGATGCTTAAAACAGCTGGGGCTGGGCATGGCCAAACCAGAACTCAGGAACTTCGTGTTGACCTCCCTCATGGTGGCAGGGATTCAAGTAGCTGAGCCATCATCTGTTTGCTTCTAGGATTCATATTTGGAGGAAAATGGATAGTAAGCAAAAGTGGATTCAAACCCAAGCAGTGTAATATAGTATATGAGCATTCCAAGCAGTAGCTTAACCTACTATGCAACAACAGACACTCCAAAGTTACTTTACCTTGATAAAAATGTTACAGGAATACTTCAAAGAAATGGCAGGTTAAGCCCTGACAACTTCAATGTAGTAAATATTGTGATACAGTGGGTCAAAAAAATTTTGGCTTCTTGATGCATGTGAAAGTTATGTTTATATTATTACACTGTAGTCTGTTATGTATACAATGGCATTATGTAGGAAAATAAAATACATATTTTAAATAATACTTTATTGCTAAGAAATGCTAATGGTCATCTGAGCTCGAGAAAAAAAACGTTTTTTACTATTTGAAAACTAGAAGATAGAATTTTTGTTTTCACTGTAAAGAAATGTCGAATGATGAAAAGGATAAATATATTGACCCTGATCAAATATTGAACAATGTATACAGAAAATGAATCATCACATATTACCCCTAAATGCATGTACAATTTTTATGGATCTGTTAATTTTTTTAAAAAAGTAATTAAAAGTCATGAAGAAAAGGAAAGAAAAGTTGAAAGTTCAGTAATGAACAATGAAAACTAATAAATATATATGAAATAATAAAATGAGAATCCATTAGTGGAATCATTTACTTAGAAAAGATCAATAACAGATGTTAAAGCCATGGTTTAAAAATTGCTGGGAAGCAGGCCACACAGCAGACTCATAGAATGAAAAATGCCCTAAACAGCACTCTGGCCTCAGAATCAGCCCTTAAGGCATTTGAATCCAGCTAAAAAGCCCATGAAAGCATTTCAGGCATGGAAAGCCAAGACATTGTGACAAAAAAAATGATCTACAGAAAATATGTCTGTGAGATCCCAGTGGAAAGAACGGGCCATCAGAGAAGGAGGTACCTGTCTCTGACGGGAGGAGAGAACTTCCACTTTGATTATGGCTCTAAATAATGTCGGAGTTTGTGAACTCAAGAGACTTTCATAGCCTTGGTAGCTCATGACAAGAGCCTCAGGTGATCACTGACACTGTAAATAAGAGTGTAAACTGTTAAATCAACAACAAGAGTCACTGTGCACTTGCTCTCCATGTAGGACCTCTGTCTTAATGTGTTTATACTATGAGAATTAACTGTAAAACCAGTCTTCAAATAGTACTTCATACTTCGTTTGGGTGTTAACTGTTCAACTCTATACTAAGTAAAGATTTTATCTTCTGTATATAAAGATAATTAAAAATGAATCTTAATGAAGAATGGATGAGAGAAGGACTAGGAGATGGGACAATTTGGGGGTGGGAGGGCGGGTATGCAGGGAAGAACTGATATAATCCAAAAATTGAACTCAGGAAATTTATATTAAAGAAAAGCTTTCTATAAAAATTGCTGGGAGACAGGATATTTCAAAATGGCAACTCATATTACTTAGTAATTACAAAGGGAAAATGCACTATTCCATGGAGATATCTTCCACAAAAATCAAGCTTTGCGTCACCAGTAGAAGAACAGCATGGGATTTCCTGGCTATTGCTGTGATACGGAGTACTCAGTGTCAGGTGTATGCTGCTTTGTCAGAAACCTTGAACCCAAATCCAGTCTCAAGGAATAGCAAGTCTAATCCATATGCAGAGTATTCTTGGAGCCAGATCAGTTTTCCCTACTTAAATATTTTGTAGCATTACAAAAAGGAGAAATTGGGACAAGGATAATCATATTATGGATATTCAGAGATTAAAGAGGCATAACGTCTATATGCATTCTGTGAACACTTACTGTTTTCTTAAGAGGAAATACAGCAGAAAAATGAGGAAAAATGGTGAACTCTGTTGTGTGCTGTTAAAAATAAACATTGAGGCTGGCGCCACGGCTCACTAGGCTAATCCTCCGCCTTGCGGCGCCGGCACACGGGGTTCTAGTCCCGGTCGGGGCACCGGATTCTGTCCCAGTTGCCCCTCTTCCAGGCCAGCTCTCTGCTGTGGCCCGGGAGTGCAGTGGAGGATGGCCCAAGTGCTTGGGCCCTGCACCCCATGGGAGACCAGGAGAAGCACCTAGCTCCTGGCTTCGGATCAGCGCGGTGCACTGGCCGCGGCGGCCATTGGAGGGCGAACCAACGGCAAAGGAATACCTTTCTCTCTGTCTCTCGCTCTCTCACTCTCCACTCTGCCTGTCAAAAAAATAAATAAATAAAATAAACATTGATATGCTTGGGTGTAGTTAGTCATAGTGATGTGTTTCAATAAATGAATGTCCTTATTCTTTGGAAAAACTTAATTATTTAGACAAAAAGTTTTATGGTATTTTCAACTCAATCTGACATAGTTGGTCCAAAAATTTACTCACGTGTATACATAGACAGTTGCTTTTCTCAATTCTGATTATTAGTCTGCAATATAGACGGAAGGAAGTATGGAGCAGGTATTATCAATCTTTGTCTCCAGGAATCTTTGTGACAGTCTATCTGTTTATACCATTAGACAGAACTTCCCCTTCCACCCTCATGCCTACAAGGAAGACTGGTATGATAGGAGTTATTCCTGTATTTGGTAAAGGTAAATGTGAAAATTCCGTCACTGTGATTGAAGACAGAATAGGTATTGAAAATCAGCTAGTTACCTTTGCCTCCTAGTTATCATGAGAATAAGAAAGAGAGAATGCAGATCCCTTGATAAAAAGCACAGAACCTAATAATGCCTATATGTCATATCTCTGTCCACATGGCTCATTTATGAGAAGATAAAATTCTTGTTTCTTTGTTAGATCTGAGGCTCTGCTTTTAGAAAAGTTCAGGTGATAAGCACACTGCAGTATTTTTCTTTAAAATGACATGTTGATCCCACAGAAACATTTTTAAAGGATTTAGTTTTTCTTGTGCCACATAGAAATGAAATTTAGCACAGTGAGGGAAAGTGACATACATAAGAGGACAGAAGTGCATTGGTAAGGACATGGGAATTGGGAACAGATTCTGTCCAGTGTCACTAATGGAAAGAATTGAGAAAGATGGCAAAAGGACCTGCTATAAACTAGGTTAAAATCCTGGATTAGTATATGAAAGTAGGAGAGGTCTGAGGAATGGAGTGGCTGTGAAAGAGAACAAGTTTGAGGAGAAGGGCAGAGAGAGAGAGACAGACAGAGAGAATGTCAACACCAAGGAATGGGAGACATGTTCAAAATATGCTTTGAATAATAGCAATAACAATATAATTCTGATGGTTCTGTAAATGAGACTCATTAAATTTTGAAATACTCAGAACTAGAAATGTCTTTTTTAAAAATTGTATTAATATAAATAGGACAGATTTTATGCTTTCTGTAGGTACAGTTCCAAGAAGACAACCAGAATTCTCTCACTGCCATCTTCTACTGCTCTCCCAGGCCATAGCAGAGACCTGAATCTGAAGTGCAGCAGACAGGACTTGAACCAGCACCCAGATGGGGTGCAGGCACTGCAGGTGGTGCCGTTACCCACTATACCACAGTGCCAGCCCTCTATTTTGCTTTTTGATTGCCTGTGTTTCTGTGTTTTTTTTTTTTTTTCCCAAGAAGTCTTTACTTATGCCAATGCCTTGGAGAATTTCCCCAATGTTCTCCTGTAGTAACTTGGTAGTATTATGTCATAGACTTGGCATTTTGTGTTGACTTTTGTATAAGGTACAAAATGGGTTTCTTGTTTGATAATTCTGCACATGGAGAAAAAATTTTGCCAGCACCATTTACTGAAGATACTGTCCTTTATCCAGGAATTGATTTTAGTTCCTTCATTCAAGATTATTTGATTGTAGATATGTGGATTAATTTCTTGGGGTTATGTTCTATTACATTGACCTACATTTTGATTTATTTTGCTAGTATGACACTCTTTTGATTTTAACTGCCCTATAGAATGTCTTTAAATACAACATTGTGATGCCTCCAGCTTTTGTTGTTGTTCAAGGTTGCTTTAGCTCCTCTGGGTCTCCTGTGTTTTCATATGAATTTTAATGAACACTATGAGAAACGGTGACTTGATCAGCCCTCACCCTGACTGTTGATGAGCAGCTTAATATGTTATCCCTCTTAGTATTTTTTTTGTTTGTTCTACTTAATACTTTTGGTTGAATACTGTAATCAATACACAATTCTTCTTAAGTGCTGAAACTTAACTGAAAAGTGATCACTGTTAAATATAAGAGTGGGAAAAAGAGAGGGAAGAGATGTGCAATTCGGGACATGCTCAAGCTGACTTGCCCCAAACGGTAGAGTTAGAAACATACCAGGGGATTCCAATTCAATCCCATCAAGGTGGCATGTACCAATGCCATCTCACTAGTCCCAGTGATCAATTTCTGTTCACAATTGATCATAATGATAGGACTAAGAACCAAAGGGATCACAGAAACAAGAATAGTGTCTGCAAATACTAGCTGATAGAATAAAAAAGGGAGAGAATTGTCCAACATGGGAAGTGAGATACACAGCAGACCCATAGAATGGCAAATGTCCTAACAGCACTCTGGCCTCAGAATCAGCCCTTAAGGCATGTGAATCCGGCTGAAATGCCCATGAGAGTATTTCAGGCATGAAAAGCCAAGACACTCTGGGGGAAAAAAAAAAAAAAAACACCTAAATGAAAGATCTCTATGAGTGAGATCCCAGTGGAAAGAATGGGTCATCAAAGAAGGAGGTACCTTTCTCTGAAGGGAGGAGAGAACTTCCACTTTGACCATGGCCTTGTCTAAATATGATCAGAGTCAGTGAACTCAGGGGGCTTCCATAGCCTTGGCAGCTCATGACAAGAGCCTAGGGTGATTACTGAGGCCATAAACAAGAGTGTCAATTTGTTAAGTCAACAACAGGAGTCACTGTGCACTTACTCCTCATGTAGGATCTTTGTCCTTAGTGTGCTGTACATTGAGATTTAATGCTATAACTAGTACTCAAACAATATTTTTCACTTTATGTTTCTGTGTGGGAGCAAACTGTTGAAATCTTTACTTAATGTATGCTCAACTGATCTTCTGTATATAAAAGAATCGAAAATGAATATTGACATGAATGGAAGGGGAGAGGGAGTGGATAAGGGGAGGGTTGCGGGTGGGAGGGACGTTATGGGGGGGGAAGCCATTGTAATCAATATTCTGTACTTTGGAAATTTATATTCATTAAATAAAAGTTAAAAAAAATAAAAAGAATAGTTTTTATTCTACATCAAAGAAGAATGCCATTGTTATTTTGATTGAGATTACATATAATATGTCAGTTGCTTTTGGAAGTACGTACATTTTGGTATTAGTTCCTCCAATCCACAAAAATGAATGTATTTTCCATTCTTTTTTGTATTCTATTTCTTTCTTTAATATTTCATAATTTTCATCATAGAGATCTTTCAACTCTATGGTTAAATTTATTTCAAGGTATTTAGTCTTTTGTAGCATTTGTGAATGGGATTGATCTTAGAATTTCTTTTTCACCATGGCATTCTCTGTGTTTATAACTATTATTGATTTTTGTGTGTTAATTTTATATCCTGCAACATTACCAAACTTTTATGAGTTGCAACGATCTTAGTGGATTCTTTCAGTTGCCCTATATGTAGAATCATGTAATCTATAAATAGGAATAATTTGACTTCCTCCTTTTCAATTTGTATGCCTTTTTGATTTTTCTTTACTAGTGGCTCTGGCCAAAATTTCCAGGGCTCTATTGATTAGGAGTGGATAAAGTTGGTATCCTTATTAGTTCTGGGTCTTAATGGAAATACTTCCAACTTTTCCCCATTCAATAGGATGCTGGCTGTAGATTTGTCATAATTGCCTTGATTGTGTTGAGCAATGTTCCTTCTAAACCCAATTTTCTTAGAGTTTTAATCATTAAAGGGTGTTGTGTTTTATCAAATGTTTTATCTTGTTCTGCTGTCAATTTCATTCATTTTCAGCATTTTTTATTTCTATTTGATTTTTTCTGTGGTCCACTATTTATTTTGAGCATTTCTTTCAGTTTTTTTTAGAAAACTTTTATTTAATAAATATAAATTTCAAATTACAATTTTTGGATTATAGCAGTTTTTCCCCTCACAACCACCCTCCCACCCACAAACCATTGCATCTCCTACTGCCTCTACCATCTGATTCTTCATTAAGATTCATTTCTAATTATCTTTATATACAGAAGATCAACTTAATATATACTAAATAAAGATTTATTTTTTTAACTTTTATTTAAAAAATATAAATTTTCAAAGTACATTTTTTGGATTATACTGGCTTCCCCATCCCCATAACTTCCCTCCCACCCACGACCCTCCCATCTCCCTATCCTTCTCCCATCCCATTCACATCAAGATTCATTTTCAATTATCTTTATATACAGAAGATCAGTTTAGTGTACATTAAGTAAAGATTTCAACAGTTTGCACCACACAGAAACACAAAGTATGTAGTACTGTTCGAATACTAGTTTAACCATTAATTTGCATAGTACAAATATTAAGGACAGAGATCCTACATGGGGAGTAAGTGCAGAGTGACTCCTGTTGTTGATTTTTTTTTTTTTGACAGGCAGAGTGGACAGTGAGAGAGAGAGACAGAGAGAAAGGTCTTCCTTTTTGCCATTGGTTCACCTTCCAATGGCTGCCATGGCCGGCACATCGCGCTGATCCGAAGCCAGGAGCCAGGTGCTTCTCCTGGTCTCCCATGGGGTGCAGGGTCCAAGGACTTGGGCCATCCTCCACTGCCTTCCCAGGCCACAGCAGAGGGCAGGCCTGGAAGAGGGGCAACCGGGACAGAATCCAGCGCCCCGATCGGGACTAGAACCCGGTGTGCTGGTGCCGCAAGGCGGAGGATTAGCCTAGTGAGCCGCAGCACCGGCCTCTGTTGTTGATTTAAAAATTGACACTCTTTTTGGACACTGGTCATATTTTTGTGATCCCATTGACACATAATCCTATCTTTATGATCAATGATGACATAAACATAACTTTAACTGGTAATATGGCATTTTACATGCCAACTTAAAGGATTTGCATTGCCATGGCATGTCTCTAGCTCTACCACTGGGGTAAGTTGAGTGAGCGTGTGCGAACTGTACATCTCCTCCCTCTCTTATTGCCACTCTCATATTTAGCAAGGCTCAATTTTCAGTTAAATTTAAACCACTAAGAATAAATATAAGTTAATTAAAAAGTTCAATCTATGGTATTAAGTAGAAAAAGAAAATACTGAAAAGAATTGAAGAGTAAGCTGTTCCTTGATAGTCAGGACAAGGGCTGATCAAGTCACTGTTTCTCATGGTGTCCATTTCACTTTAACAGGTTTCCTTTTTGGTGCTCAGTTAGTTGTCACCAATCAGGGAGAACATATGATATTTGTCCCTTTGGGACTGGCTTATTTCACTCAGCATGATGTTTTCCAGATTCCTCCATTTTGTTGAAAATGACTATTTCATTTTTATTGCTGTATAGTATTCAATATAGTATATACCCAATAATTTCTTTATCCAGTCTTCTGTTGATGGGCATTTGTGTTGGTTCCAGGTCTTAGCTATTGTGAATTGAGCTGCAATAAACATGAAGGTGCAGACCGCTCTATTATTTTCCAATTTAATTTCCATTGGGTAAATTCCAAGGAGTGGGATGGCTGGGTTGAATGGTAGGGTTATATTCATGTTTCTGAGGAATCTCCAGACTGACTTCCATAGTGGCTTTACCAGTTTGCATTTCCACCAACAGTGGATTAGTGTCCCTTTTTCCCCACATCCTTGCCAGCATCTGTTATTGGTAGATTTCTGTATCTAAGTCATTCTAACTTGGGTGAAGTGAAACCTCATTGTGGTTTTAATTTACATTTCCCTGATGGCTAGTGATCCTGAACAATTTTCATGTGTCTGTTGGCCATTTGGATTTCTTCTTTTGAATAATGTCAATTGAGTTCCTTGGCTCATCTCTTAAATTGGTTGTTTGCTTTGTTGTCATTGAGTTTTTTGATTTCTTTGTAGATTCTGGTTATTAATCCTTTTTCAGTTGCATAATTGTCAAATATTTTTTCCCATTCTGTTGGTTGCCTCTTCACTTTTCTGATTATTTCTTTTGCAGTACAGAAACTTCTCAATTTGATGTAATCACAACTGTTAATTTTGGCTTTGAATGCCTGTGCCTTTGAGGTCTTTTTCAAGAAGTCTTTGCCTGTGCCTATATCTTGCAGTGTTTCTCCAATGCTCTCTAATAATTTGATGTTGTCAGTCATAGATTTAGGTCTTTAATCCATGTTGAGTGGATTTTTGTGTAAGGTGAAAGGTAGGGGTCTTGCTTCATGATTCTGCATGTGGAAATCCAATTTTCCCAGCACCATTTATTGAATAGACTGCCCTTGCTCCAGGAATTGCTTTTAGCTCCTTGATCAAATATAAGTTGGTTGTAGATGTTTGGATTGATTTCTGGGGTTTCTATTCTGTTATTTTGACAATCCATCTGTTTCTGTACCTGTTCCAGGCTTTTTTCATTATAACTGCCCTGTAATATGTCTTAAAATCTGGTATTGTTATACCTTCTGTTCTGTTTTCATTGTACAAGATTGCTTTAGCTATTCGAGGTCTCCTGTGTTTCCATATGAATGTCAACATCATTTTTTCCAGATCTGAGAAGAATGTATCTCATATTTTGGTTGGTATCACATTGAATCTATAAATTGCTTTTGGGAGAATGGACATTTTGATGATATTAATTCTTCCCATCTATGAATATGGACGATTTTTCCATTTTTGGTATTCTTTTCTATTTCTTTCTTTAAGATTTAGTAATTCTCATCATAGAGATCTTTGACATCCTTTGTTCAGTTTATTCCAAGGTATTTGATTTTTTGGTAGCTATTGTGAATGGGATTGATCTTAGAAGTTCTTTTTCAGCCATGGCACTGTCTTTGTGTACAAAGGCTGTTGATTTTTGTGCATTGATTTTATATCCTGCTACTTTGCCACACTCTTCTAGAAGTTCCATTATTCTCTTAGTGGAGTTCTTTGTTCCCCTAAATAAAGAGTCATATCATCTGCATAGAGGGATAGTTTGAGTTCTTCCTTTCCAAATTGTATCCCTTTAACTTCTTTTTCTTGCCTAATGGCTCTGGCTAAAACTTCCAGAACTAGGTTATGGGTCAGTTTAGGTTTTCTATGTCTTCATAGTTCACTTTTGGTAGGTTGTATATGTCCAGGAATCTATCCATTTCTTCCCAGTTTGTTGGCATACAACTCTTTGTAGTAATTTCTGATGACTCTTTTTATTTCTGTGGTGCTTGTTGTTACATTTCCTTTTTCATCTTTAATTTTATTGATTTGTTTCTTCTTTCTCCTTTTATTAGTTAGTTGGGACAATGGGGTGTCAATTTTGTTTATTTTTTTCAAAAAAAAAAAACCAGTTCTTCATTTTGCTGATCTTTTGTAGTGTTTTTGGATTCAATTTTGTTGATTTCTTCTCTAATTTTAATTATTTCTCTTCTACTAATTTTGGGTTTGGTTTGCTGTAGTTTTTCGAGATCCTTGAGATGCATTGATAGCTAATTTATTTGGTGCCTTTTCAATTTCTTGATGTAGGCACCAATTGCTATAAACTTTTCCCTAAATACTGCTTTTGCTGAGTCCCAGATATTTTGATATATTGTGGTGTTATCTTCATCTTCTTTAAGAATGTATTTGATTTCTTCTGTGACCCACTATTCATTCAGGAACATGTTGTTTAGTCTCCATGTGTTAGAATATGCTCTAGGGATTCCTGAGTTGCTAATTTCATCTTCACTCCATTGTGGTCTGAGAAGATGCAAGATAGGATTTCAATTCTTTTAAATTTGCTGAGACTTTCTTTATGGCCTAGTATGTGGTCAATCCTAGAGAAAGTTCCAGGCACTGCTTTGAAGAATGTGTATTCTTCAAGTGTAGGATTAAAAGTTCTGTAGATATCTGTTAGATTCATTTGGGTTTTGGTGTTGATTAAATCTGCTGTTTCCTTGTTGATCTTCTGTCTGGTTGGTCTGTCTATTGCTGAAAGTGGAGTACTGAAGTCCCCCATTACTAGTGTATTGGAGTCTAAGTCTTCCTTTAAGTCCCTTAACATATATTTTAAATAGCTCAGTGCCCTGTAATTAGGTGCATATACATTTATAGTAATTACATTTGCCTGTTGAATTGATCCCTTAATCATTATATAGTGACCCGCTTTGTCTCTCTTAACAGTTTTTGTGTTAAAATTTATTTTTTCTGATATTAAGATGGCTATTCCAGTTCTTTTTGGGTTTCTGTTGACATGGAATATCTTTTTCCAACCTTTCACTTTCAGTCTGCATGCTCCTTTGTCAGAAAGATGTGTTTCTTGTCAGCAGGAAATAGATGGGTTTTGTTTTTTAAACCATTCAGCTAGTCTGTGTCTTTTAACTGGAGAGTTGAGTTCATTTATATTCAATGTGACTATTGATAAGCAGTGACTTTTCCCTGCCATTTTCCCAAAGATATTTCTAATATATGCTTTAAACTCCCTATGGTCTTTTACTGGGAGATTTTTTTTCCTTTACCTTCTTTCATATTGATGACCGTGTTTCTGTGTTTCTATGTGCAACACATCTTTAAGCATCTTTTGCAGGGCTGGAAGAGTGGTGACAAATTCTTTCAATTTCTTTTTGCTATGAAAGGTCTTTATTTCACCTTCATTCACAGATGAGAGCTTTGCAAGATATAATAATCTGGGATGGCTGTTTATTTTTTCTCTTAGTACTTTGGCTATATCTCACCATTGCCTCCTGGCCTGTAGGGTTTCTGATGAGAAGTCTCCTGTGAGTCTCATTGGAGATCCTTGGAGGGTAATCTGGTGTTTCTCTCTCACACATTTTAGAATCTTTTGTTTATGTGTCACTGTGTTGAGTTTGATTACAATGTGCCGTGGCAAGGATCTTTTCTGATCATGTCTATTGGGGGTTCTGTTTGCTTCCTGTACTTGGATGTCTCTTTCCTTCTCCCAACCCAGGAAGTTTCCTCTAGTGTCTCACTAAAAAGGCCTTCTAATTCTTTCTATCTCTCCATGCCTTCAGGAATTCCTAGAACGCAAATGTTGGGTTTTTTAATAGTATCCTGTAGATTCCCAACAATATTTTTTAGATTTCTAATTTCCTCTTCTTTTCTTTGGTTTGACTGTATACTTTCCTATACTCTGTCTTGTAAGTCTGATATTCTCTCTTCTGCTTCACTGATTGTTTTTAAGGCTCTTAACTGCATTTTTTATTTGTTATACTGAATTCTCCATTTCATTTTGATTCCTCCTTAAGATTTCATTTTCATGAGAGATTTTCTTTCATGTCCTGCATCGATTTCAGTAGCTTGTGTGTTTGATTTTGATAACTTCTAAGTATTGTTATCATCAATTTTTTGAGTTCCATTTCTTGCATTTCTTCTATCTCATTGTCTTCATAATCTTATTGAAGTGCCATGTTCTTTTGGGAGCGTCATGCTGTCTTCCTTATTCTTGTTACTTGGAGTGTTGGGTTTGTTGTTCAGCATTTGTGGAGATGCTCGTTGGTTGCTTCTCTTTTGTTCTTTACTGCTGTGGCAGCGTTTTTCATTGTACTATGACTCTGTAGATAAGTGGACTGTCTGCTTTCAGTGAATCTCTAGTGGCTTGTGGTGGGTGTGGCCAGAGAGCTCTGTAGAGCTTATCAGGTTAAGGGCATGTCTAAGGTGACACACCCAGGTTTGGCATGGTAAATCTTTCTCTCTCTCTCTCTCTCTTTTTTTTTTTTTTTTATCAGAAAGGAAGTAATTCCGCTTAGCTGAGCTCTTCTCCTCGATGGAGACCAGTGCCTGAGCCCTAGCCCCAGTGGGTATAATATTCATCTGCTCTGTCCCAAGGACCACACAAAGGATCTGGGCAGTCTTCACTATAAGTTCAGATTCCCCTGTAATGTCTCTCACCGGGTATCCAGGGCTGCCCAAGCTTGTGGCATCTCCAGCCGAGACTACTCAAAGTCTCTAGTTTCTCTACTTGGCTGATTGCTGCACGCAGACATGAGCTGGTGCAGCTGTTAAGTATGTCCTAAATGGCTCCCACTCTCTCAGTTTGTATGCCTTTGTAAGGTGATTGGAGAGAGAGATTTTTGTGCGTACCATGCCTTTTATTTTTTCTCTCCTCTAGTTAGGCTGGTGTACTTTCCCTCATGGGGCTTCAAGCCACATTCCCTCTAGGCTCTTCCTGCTGCTTTTCTACCAGTGTCTCAGGCTACTGAGGTCTTGTCCCATCTCATTTTCCAGCGCTGGTGTGGAGGCTCTCAGCAGCTGGGCTCCCGAGCTGTGGGTGTGAGCACCCTCCACCTAGGTTCACTGCAACCCTCTTACTACAGAAGAGTTTCCTCTGTCGTTTTTTCCCTAACTCTTCCCTGAGACTATACTGTCTCCACTTTTGTTAAACTGTCTTCTCCTGGACTAGATCAGAAAGCGCTCTCCCTATTCTGCCATCTTTTAATGTATACCACATTTTTTTCAATCTCTATGTGTTTTCATATTTCCTAGAGTTTTCAAATTGTTAATTTTCAGCTTCATTCCACTGCGGTCAGAGAAGATACATAGGTATGATTTCAATTTTTTTTTAAATTTGCTGAAACTTGCTTTATGGTCTAACAAATGGTCTGTCTTAGAGAAAGGGCCAAGCACTGATGGGAAGAACATGTGTTGAGCAACTATGGGATTAAATTTCTGCAGAGATCAAGTATGTCAGTTGGTCTATTGTACAGATTAGCTCTTTTGTTTGTTGATTATTTGTTCAGTTAATTTGTACATTGATGAAGAGTATGGGTTTTGAAGTCTCCCATTATTATTGTATTGGTGTCTCTGTCTCCCTTGAGATCCATTAACGTTTTCTTTAAATAGCCAGGTACCCTGATACTGGGTGCATGCTTGTTTGATAGTCACATCTTCCTGTTGAATAATCCCTTAATAATTGTAGAATTATTGTCTTTCTTAATAGTTATTGTGTTAAACTCTATTGTGTCTGATATTAAGATGGCTACACCTGCTTATTTTTGCTTCCTGTAAGCATGGGATACTATTTTCCATCCTTTCACTTTGAGTATGTTTGTATCCTTGTTGGTGAGATGTGTTTCTTGTGGGCAGCAAATAGGTAATATTTTTTAATCTATTCAGCCAGTCTGTATCTTTTAACCATAGAATTTTGGCTATTTACATTCAATGTGATTATTTATAAGTAAGGATTTGTACTACCATTTTCTCATAAATATTCCTATAATTTGTTTTGGATTTCCTTTGTGCTTTTTCTAGAGTCTTTGCCTTCACGTTCTTTCATAATGATGACTATCGTTGTCTGTTTCTGTGAATAGCACATCCTTAAGAATCATTTGGAAGGATGGACACACACCAACATCTTTCAAATCTTTCAATTTTTGTTTATTTTGGATGGTCTTTTTCCCACTTTCACTTATAAATGAGAACTTTTCTGGGTACAATATTCCAAGTTGATAGTTTCTTTTTCCTCGGTCTTGGACTACATCTCTTGGACTTTATCTCCTACCATGTAAGGTTTTTGATGACAAATCAGCTGTGATTCTAACTGTTAATCCTCTGAAAGTAATCTGATGTTTCTTTTTGGTGCATTTTAGAATCTTTTCTGGTTATTTTACTCTTGAAAATTTGCTTATAATATATCATGGTGAACATCTTTTCTAATCATGCCTATTAGGAGTTCTATGGATTTCGTGTACTTGGATATCCCTTTCTTTCTCAAATTTAAGGAAGCGATTATTTCACTGAAAGGCCTTCTAATCCATTCTCTTTTTCCATGCCTTCAAGAACTCTTAAGACATGTATGTTTGGTCATTTTATAGTATTATTAAATCTTAAAAATTATTTCCAGGTTTTCTAATTTTTCTTATTTCTTTTATTTGTCTGAGATATTTCCAAGGATTTGTCTTCTAGCTATAATATTCTTTGTTTTACCTTACAAAGTCTGTTGTTTAGACTTTCCACCATATTTCATATTTGACATATTGAATTCCCTATTTCTAATATTTCACATTGATTTTTCTTTTATATCTCTATCTCTTGGCAATGTTTTAAATCCATATTGTGTATAGATTTCCTTTTTAGAAATATTTGAGAGGCAGAGTTACAGAGAAAAGAGGAAAAGATGAAGTGAGAGTTTTTCCATCTGCTGGTTCACTACCCAGGTGGCTGGAATTACCAGAGCCCGGCTGATCTAAAACCAGGAGTCAAGAGCTTCTTCCTGGTTTCCCACATAGGTGCAGGAGCCCGAACACTTGGGCCATTCTCTACACTTACTGAAGTGCTGTCGTGTTCCTTTTGCAGAGTCATATTCCTTGTTCTTGCTTCTTGTATTTCTGTGTTTATATTTAGGCAGAAAAAAATTAAGTGGAAGCACTTGGTTTTCTCCTCTGATGGCTTTTATCTTTGTACTGTGCTTCTGTGGCTTAGTGAAATGTCTACTCCTTCAACAGTTATCAGGAGGAATGTGCTGTGTGGGGCCAGAGAGCTCCGGTCAGTGCTAAAAGATAGGGTGAGAGTTCAGGTGACACCCAAGTTGGCGTGTAGATCTCCTTTACTGTCAGCTGGAGGATAATATGGTCACTTCTGGTTGCATAATCACAGCCTCACATCCTTCTGTCCAAGAGGATCAATGCCTGGGATTTACCCACAGTGCCTACAACCCCCACCCATGCAGACGCATGAACAAAACAAAGGATCTGTGCAGTCCCCGGTGTGAGCAGGGAACACTCTGCAATGAGCCACCCCAGGCACTCAGGCAGCTCTGAGCCTTGAGGCCAGACACAGCCACTGCCCAGAGACCCAGTTATACCCACGTCTTATCATGCAGTCACTCCCTGTGAGTCAGAGCCTGCCCTGTCCATGGAGAGAGCAAAGGCATTTCCAGACCCAACTAGATTCTGGGGCTGATGATAGGCTTGGGAGTACTCACAGTACTCAGTGGGTGCCCAGCCCCCCCTGCCATCACTCAAGGCCAGACTCAAAGTAAGTGGGGAATATGGATCTATCCTTATGATGCAATCCCCTAGTCATGTGTTGGAGAGTCACTGTAGCCTCTACTGTCATCACAATGGCACTTTGTCCCTGCTGGTCATCGGGCATCCTTGTTGAGGGGATGGGGTGAAAGAAACGTGCTTTTCTTTCACAGGGTTATTTAGGCACCCTGCCCTGACTAGGGCTCCAGGGTGGCTCAACGTCAGTGTGGTCTGCTAGGTTCCACTTCAGGAAGTGTCAGCAGGGACGGGCTGCTGCAGTCTGCACTCACGTTGCTCTCAGCAGCTTGCGTCTTCTCCAGCGCCCTAACGTTGGCCCCTAATTGAAAATGTATCTGATGCACCAAACTATAATTTTCATCATTAATTCATGACATGGTTTGATCATTGCTCAATTCATGATTTACTTAAAAAATTTGAGTGTGTGTACACATATGTAAATATACATATATATAAATTAAAACATAAAGAATAAAATACTGATATAGGTCTTTTCCTTCTTAGTGACATATTCCTACTCCACTGTCCTACCTTCCACCACCCAAGATACCCATGGTTTTAACTCTTCAGTATTATGCTTATTAGAAATTTAGTTTGACCCATTTCCAAGTATTCTTCTTACACGCACAATTTAATATTAGCTATTTTGACTATATAAACATAGTATCAAACTGCATGCATTCCTTTGGGATTTTTTAAGCAAACATAGTCACAGGTTTCTTATATCATTATATATAGCTATAGTTAATCAGTTCCAAGCATTTTATAGCATTTCAGTGTTTTAATATCCCACATTTTTTAACAGATTCTCTTTTTGATGAGTATGTGATTTCTATTTTAAATGGTGTTGGTATTGAATTTTATCCTAGAGTACATTTATATTTTATGTTCTTAGAAGCAAAATTTAATATTAGCAAATTAAATGTAAATATTAATAAGATGGTGCAAAACTACATCTAATAGACTTATTTATTTATGTGAAAGAGTTACAGAGGGAGAGAAGGAGAGAAAGAGAGATATCTTCCATTCATTGTTTCACTCTCCAGATGTCTGAAATGGCCAGGGCTGAGTCAGACCAAAGCAAGAAGCCCGGAGCTTCCTCCAGATTTCTCTACATGGGCAGCAAGGGCTAATTGCTTGAGTCGTCTTTGATGATTTCTCAGGCCATTAGCAGGGAGCTGTACGGGAAATGAAGCAGCCTGGGCATGAACTGATCCCCACATGGGCTGCTGGTGTCACAGGAGGCAGCTCTATCTGCTATGCTACACTCAGGACCAAAATAGTGCACAATTATTTTTAAAGGCTGTACAATCTGACTGTACATCGTATCAACAAAAGTTGGTAGATTGTGACGAACTGTACACTTTGAAGTACATGAAAGTTTTCTTTTTAAGGTTTTATTTATTTAAGAGGCAGAGTTACAAACAGAGAGGGACAAACAGGTCTTGCATGTGCTGGTTCTCTCCACATGGCCACAATAGCCAGAGCTGGGCCAGTACGAAGCTCGGAGCCAGGGGCTTCTTCTGGGTCTTCATGCAGTTACGGAGACCCAAACACTTGTGCCATCTGCTACTGCTTTCCCAGGCCATAGCAGAGAGCTGATGCCCATATGGGATGCCAGCACCACAGGTGGAGGCGTAGCCTACAACACCATAGCGCAGGTCCCCAGTCACATTTCTTGATATTGCTTTGAAAGGTGTGTAAAATTGAATCTCATGCTGGTTTCAGTTTACCTTTATTTGATAATAAATTTGATCAGTTTCATTGATTGTATAACATCATATGTAGGGTGCTTTCTCATGTCAGTTTCATACTGATCTGTAGAAATTATTTTTGGTTGGTTATGTTTGTTTCAAATAGCTTCCTCTAATTTGCAACCTGTATTGTCAATTTCTGGAAAGAATGTTTGATGTAGAATCTTCTGCATTTTACTGTATCTCATTTGTCAATCTTTTGGTTTATAAAAGACAATTTTTTTTCTTATTTAAGAAATGCTTCATTTTGCCTATGCTCAGGAGTTGAGCAATTGTAGATTTTGCCAAATATTTTAAAATATTGGATTTGATGTTCAACCTTACAACACTGATTTAACTTCGGCTACTGATACAAGAATGAAATCCAGTTACATTTATATTTTGCCAACAATATTTTGCTACACTATGTATTTTTTATATCTGTTTTCTTTACTGATCTTCAATGAATAGCTCCATCATATTACATAAAGACTAGCTCTGTTTCTGTATCCTACTCTATAATTAAATTTATTGAACTAACTTCTAGTAATATACTGTATTCTAATAAATACTATATTATTGTTTTGTAAGTCTTGATATTCTGTTGTACAAGACTCATTACTAGGCCGGCGCCGTGGCTCACTAGGCTAATCCTCCGCCTTGCGGCGCCGGCACACCGGGTTCTAGTCCCAGGGCACCGGATTCTGTCCCGGTTGCCCCTCTTCCAGGCCAGCTCTCTGCTGTGGCCAGGGAGTGCAGTGGAGGATGGCCCAGGTGCTTGGGCCCTGCACCCCATGGGAGACCAGGAGAAGCACCTGGCTCCTGCCATCGATCAGCGTGGTGCGCGGGCCGTGGCGGCCATTGGAGGGTGAACCAACGGCAAAGGAAGACCTTTCTCTCTTTCTCTCTCTCTCACTGTCCACTCTGCCTGTCAAAAAAAAACAAAAAACAAACAAACAAAAAAAAACACCACAACAACAACAAAAAAAGACTCATTACTAACCACTCAGAAATGTCTTGGATTATTGCATTATTTCTCCTTGCATGTTTTTTTGAAATACTTAATCAAGTGTTATACAAACTGTGTTGGCAGGTTAACTTCAGTTGCATTAAAAATTTTGTGAAAAATTAATGTTTCTGCAATATGTATTTTGTCTATAGACATGGAATTTTTCTTAATTTTAAAATATTTTCTCTCAAAATAGAAACAAACTTCACTACTTTCAAAATATTTATATTCTTTGGTGTTTATGTAAATGGTAGAATTCTCTATTAGTTTATTTCTAAATGTATAGAGTTGGATTGACATTCAAACAAAATGATATACTCAGAAATATTATAAATGTTCTTAGAATTATTTTTATTTAGTTTTACAATATTTACTGTCAGTTTTGTGTAAATAATGAGTTTTAAATTTACTCCTAACCAATATTTATTATCCTAATATTACTAAAAGTATTAATCTTAATTATGAATTGTGCTCACTTAATTTAGTTGAATATTATTTTGTTTATCAAAATTACCATATGAGGATTCCCACTTCTTGGCACATAAAATTATTTCAAGATAATTTAAATAATAAACTTGCATTTTTCTGTTGAAATAACCAACCAAAACATTGTTATTGTGTGTTGGGTTTTTAATACAGTTTTGGAATCAGCTTGGTATAATATTGTATAGGTAAATATGCATCAGTGAAATAACGTTACTATAACTATGATTAGTTTGAATAAGGAATTTATTGTCTGTGCAAAATATCTGTCTAATCAGCATTTCTCTAATTTCAGCATTTTTTTATTTTAATGTAAGGCTATCCTGTGTACTATGTCAATGTACTCAAGTATTTCATGTTTTTAAACTAGTTAAAATGCTAGTCTGAATTATAATTTCAGTTTGCCAGTTGCTAGCATATAAAACATGTATTAACTTTTAATTAAAGTCTAGTATCACCACTAAATCCTGCAAACTTAGTACTAGTAGAGGTTTTGGTATTTCTTTAGGATTTGCTACTTATCAATCACATCACTTATTAATAAAGACAGTTTTCTCCTTTCTTATAATCCGTATGACTTTATCTTTTCCCTAATTGAAATAGCTTGTATTTTTAAAATAATGCTGAATGTAAGGTTTCGCAGCAGGTAGAATAAAATAGAAAACATATATTTTCTATTATATAGAAAATAAATAAAGCTAGTTTAAATGAAAAAAAATTTGTTTAAAATATTTATTTTAATCATAAATTATTATTTTTAAGACATTTATTTAAAATAATTTTTTAAATTACTTAAATATATCTCCCAGAAAAAATACTTTTTTTTCACTCTCTGTGTTATGTTAGCTATGTCGTTTCTATTGATGACCTTTATGTTTTTGAAGAAGTTTCCCTCTTTCTTATTTACTAAGTGCTTTACATGATTTTCCATTAAAATTACATCGGATTTTAATTTGTAATTCCTGAATCTATTTAAATGATCATATAATGTTCAATACTTTATTCTGTAAGCATTATTGATTGTATTGACAAATTTTCAAATACTATTTTATTTTATTTTATTTATATTTTTTAATTTTTATTTAGTAAGTATAAATTTCCAAAGTACAGTTTATGGATTACAATGGCTTCCCTCCCCCGCATAATTTCCCTCCCACTTGCACCCCTCCCATCTCCTGCTCCCTCTCCCATTCCATTCACATCAAGATTCATTTTCAATTTTCTTTATATACAGAAGATCAATTTAGTATATATTAAGTAAAGATTTCATCAGTTTACACCCACACAGAAACACAAAGTGTAATACTGTTTCAGTACTAGTTATAGCATTAATTCACATTGGACAACACATTAAGGACAGATCCTACATGAGGAGTAACTACACAGCGACTCCTGTTGTTGACTTAACAATTTGACACTCTTGTTTATGGTGTCAGTAATCTCCCTAGGCTCTACTCATGAGTTGCCAAGGCTGTGGAAGCCTTTTGAGTTCACCGACTTCGATCTTATTCAGACAGGGTCATAGTGAAAGTGGAAGTTCTCTCCTCCCTTCAGAGAAAGGTACCTCCTTCTTTGATGGCTCCGTTCTTTCCACTGGGATCTCACTCACAGAGATTTTTCATTTAGGTGTTTTTTTGTTTGTTTGTTTTTGTTGTTGTTGTTTTGTTTTTTTGTTTTGTTTTGTTTTGTTTTGCCAGAGTGTCTTGGCTTTCCATTCCTAAAATACTTTCATGGGTTCTTCAGCCAGATCCGCGTGCCTTAAGGGTTGATTCCGAGGCCAGAGTGCTGTTTAGGACATCTGCCATTCTATGAGTCTGCTGTGTATCCCGCTTCCCATGTTGGATCGTTCTCTCCCTGTTTGATTCTATCAGTTAGTATTAGCAGACAGTAGTCTTGTTTGTGTGATCCCTTTGATTCTTAGACCTATCAGTGTGATCAATTCAAATACTATTTTAACAAACGATTTATAATTCATTTTATATGTTATTAGATTCCATTTGGTGACATTCTGTGAATGATTTTCACATACTTTCATAGCTTTTCTTTCTTGAAATGTCTTCGTTGTCTTATGCAGTATAAACTTTAAAATGAACTAGACAATACTTCATCTTCGTTTTTTTTTTTTTTTTTTGGAAGAATTTGTGGTTGGTATTATTTCTTCCTCCTTTTTGTGATTTCTATTTATATTTGTCAGCAATGTGGCCATCTGGCTTGCAGTATTCTTTGTGGAAAGGTCTTTAATTAAGAATTCAATTCTTTCTTCTTAAGCTACTCTTGGTTATCTGTGTCTTTTAGGAATTCTCTGTTTGATCAGGGTTGTCAAGTGTGTTCGCATAAAGTTGTTCAAAATACTCTCATATGAACCTTTGAAGTCTATAGATCTGTGTAGAATATTTCCTTCTCACTGATTTTATTTGCATCTTACTTCTTTTTAATTTCACCAGATTAGTGAATAGTGTTTAAATTTTATTATTTAAAAAACAATTAATGAGATTATTAATATTTTTCTTCCTTTAAATATCTATGTTCTGTATTATTAGGATATATTTAATTTTTGTTCTCAAGAAAACTTTGGAGGTAAATTGATCTTCTTTGCTACTCTTCCAGGTTGATGCTATGATTACTGATGTAGATATGTCTTCCAAAATAAGACTTGAAACTATAGATTTCTTCCTCAGCACATTTGTAGCTGTATCCAACAATTTTATATGTTATGCTTATGTTTTCAACCTCTCCAAAATACATTCTAGTATACTTTATTAATTCTTCTTTTCTAGTAGGGAAATTTAATAACCTAATATATGTAAATTTTCCAGAATAACTTATTTTGACATGTAGTTTAATTGTGGGATGATCAGAGAGAATAATCTGTGTTTATAATTTACTGAGCTCTACCTAAAAGGAAACCTGTAGAAGTGAAATAGACACTATGAGAAACAATGACTTGATCAGCCCTTGTCCTGACTGTCAAGGAACAACTTACTACTTTACCCCTTTTAGTATTTTTGTTTTGTTCTACTTAATAGCATTGGTTGAACTCTTTAATGAACACACAATTATTCTTAGGTGTTTAAATTTAACTGAAAAGTGATCCCTGTTAAATACAAGAGTGGGAATAAGAGAGGGAGGAGATGTACAGGACTAACCAAGTGAGCTAAGGCACCGGCCATTTAGTTGACTCTTAAGGAATTTATTTTTATGTTTTAGATATATTTATTATAAGTAGCATTAAATTGCTAACTTTTATTTCTATTTTGCCAAATTATTTTTTATTTTTTATTTTTTTTTATTTTTGACGGGCAGAATTAAACAGTGAGAGAGAGAGAAAGATCTTCCTTTTTCTGTTGGTTCACCCCGTAAGTGGCCACCACGGCCTGCGTGTTGTGGCCAGCGCGCTGTGCTGATCCGAAGCCAGGAGCCAGGTGCTTCTCCTGGTCTCCCATGGGGTGCAGGGCCCAAGGACTTGGGCCATCCTTCACTGCACTCCCTGGCCACAGCACAGAGCTGGCCTGGAAGGGGGGCAACCGGGACAGAATCCAGTGCCCCGACCGGGACTAGAACCCGGTGTGCCGGTGCCGCAAGGCAGAGGATTAGCCTAGTGAGCCGCGGCACCGGCCGCCATATTATTTTTTACATCGAATTATTTGAACAATTTCTTCTAACATAAAAATCAATAGTTTGATTTAAGACTTTTTGCTTCATTTTTTAGATGTTCAAAATATTTTTAAGGTTTATTCTTCATTTTCATTAATTTCATAATTGTTTCAACTCTACTATTGATTAGGCTATTAATTATACTTTTTACCTCTTGTTCTAGGCTATATAATTTAAAAGAAATGTTTTATTTATTTGAGAGTTATGCCTTCCATCTGATATTTGGGGCAGGCCAAAACCAGGAGGTCAGAACTCCATCCTGGTCTCCAGTGTGGGTAGCACAGGCCTAAGAACTTGAACCATCTTCCACTGCTTTGTCATGAGTGTTAGCAGGGAGCTTATTGAAAGTGGAGCAGCTTGGTCTCAAAGGAGAACATATTTGGGATGCCAGCAATCCAAGTGTAGCTTATCCCATGACAGAAGCCCCTAGGGCATGTAATTTTTATCTTATCTGAATCTGCCTCCAAGTAACATAACAAATACTCCTTGAATTATGGTTGAGTTACCCCTCAGTCCGTATATTAAAGTATTTTAAGTAAAAAATGCCTTTACGCACCTAACCTATCTTAGTTTACCTATACAGTGCATTCAGTCCTTGATTTAACAGTGTTTCAAATTACCATTTGTCAATTGCACTGTTGTGAAGTGATGCATATTTGGTAGGAAGCGTATTTAGTCTTTTGAAGGATGATCTTTTCCCAAACTAGCAATATGCGCATGATCCTTTCCTTGGAGGCTGGCAGTGGTGGACAGCCTCGGCTCCCTGGCAGCATGCCATCCTAGGAGGGAGATACTGAGTGGTACTCCATAGTGTGTTATATGGCTGATCGTCCATGTTTGGTAGATCAGTTGTCTGAAATGCATTTTTATTTACACAGTTTTCAATTTATAACTGGTTTATTCAGATGCAATCCCATCGCAAGCAGAGGAGTCTACGGTGTGGAGTGATGGTTGTTTCACCTCCTGATCACATGACTTATAGGAGCTATGGCTGCATTGTTGGCCCACCATTCAGAAGTGCTAGTTTATCATATATCCCTAGTGGAAGAAAAGAGAAAAATCCAAAGTGAAGTTTCTGCTCAATGTGCACTTTCACACTATAATACAACCGAAAAATCACTTTGAACTACCATAAGTCGGGCACTAATTTTATATCCTTTCACCTACAATATATAACTGTTTCTGCAATGTTTCCATGCATGTCTTTGTACTGTTGACGTAAAATGTAAATTGGTTTGATATGAACTAAAACATGCATTGCTGTTGGTTTTTTAATTTGCTTTCAAGCACTTGTTTTCAAGCTAATTTCTGAGGCTGTTTTTACTCAGTTTCCTTCTTCTCTCAGCTGTGACCTAGACCTGCCATCTTGTCAGCCTCTCCAAACTCTCAATCTCCAGCGCTTTATCTCAGTGAATTCCCTCAAATGCTGTTTGGATTTTGGTTCCCTGAATCTTTGGCCTGGAAATTGCCTATGGGAAAGAATGGAGAATGACTGTATCTCCTCTCTCTCTCTCTCTCTCTCTCTATATATATATATATATATATATATCGCTCTTTCTAGTGTGTTCAGTTCTGCACTTTGTTTTCTGATCTGTTATAGTCATTTCATATCTTCAGATCAACTTGGTAACTATTTATGTTGGAAAGCTATATCCAATTTTTGTTCTATTATTGTGACTAAATGAAATTTCATGATAACCATTTTTACCTATAGTGGTGAAATTAATATAATAAAAGGTAAATTAAAGATACATGTTGATAAATACGGAATTTGTGTACTGATTGTATTATGTACTTCTTATGAATTAATATGATCCCTCAGTTCTTAGTGAAAGGTTACTGTGTTTGTGTTCATATCCTATACATACATCCTATTTTTTTTATTTATTTTTATTTTTATTTTTTGACAGGCAGAGTGGACAGTGAGAGAGACAGAAAGAAAGGTCTTCCTTTTGCCGTTGGTTCACCCTCCAATGGCCGCCGCGGCTGGCGCACTGTGCTGATCCGAAGCCAGGAGCCAGGTGCTTCTCCTGGTCTCCCACGGGGTGCAGGCACCCAAGCACTTGGGCCATCCTCCACTGCACTCCCTGGCCACAGCAGAGAGCTGGCCTGGAAGAGGGGCAACCGGGACAGAGTCCGGCGCCCCAACTAGGACTAGAACCCGGTGTGCCGGCACCGCTAGGCGGAGGATTAGCCTAGTGAGCCGCGGCGCTGGCTGATACACCCTATTTTTAAAAATCACTTTTAATGATGCTCTTGGGACGGCAGGGAATCACTTGATCCAAAACCAGAAGAGTTTCCCTCGTAAACATTGCAGACACTCATCTAGGTCTTAGGCCAGTTGTTGAGTATACCTTCTGTACACGGGTAGTCCCAGCATCTTATAGGTAGTATAGTAGAACGTATCTTCAGTAGTAGTATCCCCAGCATATAATATTACAGGTAGAACGTATCTTCAGTAGTAGTCATCCCAGCATATTATATTATATGTAGAACATATTGTCAGTAGTAGTAGCCCCAGCATATAATATTACAGGTAGAACACGTCTTCTGTAGTAGTAGTTTTGGCGTATTATATTCTAGGTAGAACACATCTTCAGTTGCTTTGTTTTGATATTCATAGAGCAGTTTTACCTATAAATGGTCTTGTAATTGGAAAATCTTACGAGTAATTTGTGTTTGAAGCAGCAACCTGTTCCTCCTTGTATGATGTAATCTCGTGCCGTCTCCCTCACTCAGCTCACGTGTGATGATCCCCTTGTCCTGCATACTCGTGCTAGACATGATGCCCACCTGATACTGGGTGTTTTCATACTGATGGCACCAGTCTCCCAGAGCTTGTGCCAGAATGTCCACACCATTCCTTTCACTTCCTCTCATCATGTAGGCCTCATATCACCTCTGCTCATCCCGAGAATGTATTGAGAGAAGCAGCATTTATGCAACTTTTATTCTACCATGTTGTTATAATTGTTCTATTTTAGTTACAGTTACTAAATTTCTTACTATGCCTCGTTTATACATTAAACCTTGTCATAGGCATGTAACAGAAATATAATATAGAGAGGGTTTGATACTGTATGTGGTTTCAGTCATCTACTGGGGTTCTCAGGCCATATCCACTGCAGTAGGAGGGAAGTACATAATGCATGTCAAGTTACATATGATGGTGTAATAATTTGCTTGAGTGTTGTGCATCTGTGGAACTGGAGTAAGCTTCCTTTAAGGCAATTTCTGTTCATTTCACCAGTCATTCATAATTAGCACCTATATGAATGTCAAACATAAATGCTGGAAGTATATGTTAATCACATGGAAATGAATGATTACCAGCGGATACACCAGGGTTGAATCTCACTATAATTTCAAAATTTCAGTTCACAACAATTCATGTTTCATGATGTATGTACCTGAGGTACAGCTGCACACATAAAATATGTGGATAATTACATATGAAAGTTTAAAACACTCATAACACTTTAATGAGGTCAGCTGCTGAATTTTAACTTCACAAGGGAGGACATATAAAGGCATAATATTCACTTTTTATGTTTATAGTCTCTGGCTATATCACTGCTTTGCAATCTTCAACATATCTCCACAAAATTATGTATTCCTGGAAAACTCTTGTCATCAGATTGCAGCACTGAAGTTTGATAGACTGTAAAAGGCAATTTTCACTCAGTACTGCTCTCCTGTACCTATTTCAAAAAATATCTATTACAATCAGAAGGAATCTGAGACAATTAGCAAATCAAACTCAAAGATCAATCCAGTCCAATTACACTTTTTAATAGTGTGGAACGAAGTTTCCTCCTACATCTTTCTCATGAAATATAACAGAAAATTGAACATGACAATTCCACTTTTGTGGCAATTACTAAGTGAGGAAAATGTTGCATATAAAACTTTTCATTCTTTTTTTATTAGAAATTTGAATCAGATTCACTAATGATAGTTCCTTTTCTGAAATTACACTTCAGGCAAGCTCCAAAATGAGATACAAAAACCTTACAATTAATTGTGTCTTCAATTTTAACAACCCAAAATATTTCATAACAAGGTTATGTTAACATGTGTTATATCAAGTAAATAGTCTATTTATCTACTAATGTAAATTACTGATTTTGTGAGAAAAGGTTGCTATGCATTTTGAAAATATTTCATTTTATAATTATTATAAAAATATCTAGGAATAGTTCCACAATACTTATTCTTTTTATAAACATGTAAAGCTATCAAAAATGGCCCGGGAGTGCAGTGGAGGATGGCCCAAGTGCTTGGGCCCTGCACCCGCATGGGAGACCAGGAGAAGCACCTGGCTCCTGGCTTCGGATCAGCGTGGTGCACCGACCGCAGCGGTCATTGGGAGGTGAACCAACAGAAGGAAGACCTTTCTCTCTGTCTTCCTTTCTCACTGTCCACTCTGCCTATCAAAAAAAAAAAAAAAAAAAAGGAGTAAAGAAGTGTAAGTAAATACTGTGCATTGTTATTTTCATTGAAATATAAGGTACATAATAAAAATTACATGTCATACTGTACAACTTCTGCATTTTCTAAATAAGTAAACGCAAGTAATCAGCACCTGGATTACGATACGGAAATTTCCAGTACTGTGTCCAACAGCAACTTATTCTCCTCTAAAAAAACACTTAGTACCTTTAACCATTGGACAACATGTTCAGTAGAAATATCAAACAGTGATCTCCATTGTTTCCTCTATATGACATTCTGTGAGCTTGCCTAGTGATATTTCAAATAATCTTTATTTTTAAATTATCAGTGCTGTTGTATCTCACCACACTCATTTACCACAATTTAAAATCCATTCCGTGTTTGACAGAAGTAATGGCTGCATTTCTGGAAATACAACTTGGCAAAATGCAATCACACAGACAAAGAAAATCTGAGCACGCCAGTAGAGACGCTGAAACTGAGTCAGTAATTAAGTCTCTGGACAAATGAAAGCCCAGGATCAGATGTCTTCATTACTGGAGTTTACCACACTTCTTAAGGAAGAACTAGGACAAAATCTTCAAATCTTCTTAAACTATTCCAACCCAATTTTTTTTTTTTTTTTTTTTTTTTTTTTTTTTTTTTTTTTTTACAGGCAGAGTGGACAGTGAGAGAGAGAGACAGAGAGAAAGGTCTTCCTTTGCCGTTGGTTCACCCTCCAATGGCCGCCACGGCCGGCGCACCGCACTGATCCAATGGCAGGAGCCAGGTGCTTCTCCTGGTCTCCCATGGCGGGCAGGGCCCAAGCACTTGGGCCATCCTCCACTGCACTCCTGGGCCACAGCAGAGAGATGACCTGGAAGAGGGGCAACCGGGACAGAATCCGGCACCCTGACCGGGACTAGAACCCAGTGTGCCGGCGTCGCAAGGTAGAGGATTAGCCTAGTGAGCCACGGTGCTGGCCCCAACCCAATGTTAAGGGAGCCCTTCTCAACTCATTCTGTGAAGCCAACATTACCTAAATTCACAAAATAGACAAAGATAGAGTGGGAAAAAATAAAACAAAAAAACTAAAGACCAATTTCCCCGATGAGCATAGATGCAAAAATTGTCAAAAAATTGAATCAAACACACATCAAAAAGATCCTTCACCCTGACCAAGTGGGGTTTATCCCAGACATGCAGGGATGTGTCAACATAAGTAAATCAAAAATTGATATATCACATCAGTAGAATGAAAGATAAAAGCCATCTTATTAGATCAGGAAAAACATTTGATCAATATAACATTCATTCATGATAAAAACCTGGAAAAACAGGTATAGAATGATCCACACGTAGATTTAACTTGGAAATATCTAAAATTGGGGCTGATGCTGCAGCATGTGAGGCTAAGCCTTAGCCTACAGTGGTGGCATCCCATATGGGCGTTTGTTTGAGTACTAGCTATTCCGTTTCTGATCCAGCTCCTTCCTAATGTTCCTGGGAAGGCAGCAGAAGTTGGCACAAATGCTTGGGCCCCAGCACCCACGTGGGAGACCTGCAGGAAGCTCCTGGCTTCAGCCTGGCCCAGCCCTGGCCATTTGGGGAATGAACCAATGGATGGAAAATCCTCTCTCTCTCTCTCTCTCTTTCTCTCTCTCTCTCTCTCATTTTCTCTGTAACTCTGCCTTTCAAATAAATTTAAGGAGAAATATCTAAAATTAGAACAATAGAACTTCCAAATACTCCATTCCTGATAACCATTCTCCATTCTTTGTTCTGGTTGTCTAGTGTTTAAGTTGTACTTGAATTTCCTCTCATAATTTTCCACTGGCTATTTATACTATTTTATGGTGGACTTTGTATTTTGACTAACAAAGTGCATTATTATACATTGCATTTGAGACATTCTTTCACCAATTATTTCTATGAGAAGTTTCTGATTTTTCCGCTGTTCTTGGAATGATAGTCTTTAACAAAGATTTGTAGAGCCAGCGTTGTGATGTAGTGAGTAAAGGAGCTGGCTGCGAATTCTTTCCATATGGTCATTCAGGTCCTGGCTGCTCCAATTCTGATCCAACCCCTTTCTAACGGCCTGGGAAAAGCAGCAGAGAGTGGTTCACATGTGTCTGCCCTTGCCATCCACATGGGAGACTCGAATGAAGCTCCTGACTCCCAGCTTTGGCTTGGCTCAGCCACTCGGAGAATGAACCAGCAGATGGAAGATCGAGGAGCCTAGGTCTTCCACGTGTGTGGCAGAATCTGAAGCAATCATGCTATCTTCCGTTGCCTTACCAGGAACCTAGCATGGAGATAGGTGGGACATGTAGCATCTGGGACTCCAACTAGCACTTATATGCAATGCTGGCTCTTATAGTTAGCAACTTGACACACTGTGCCACAATGCTGAACCCACCTATTATCTTTTTTTAAAAAAAATGACTATTTATACTTAAATTTTCAAAATTAACTCATTTTCCACTCAGCTTTTTTTATTATGTACTTGCTAAATTGTGTATCTGATCTTAATTCTGCACTTAAAATCAGTTAAGTTTAAATAAAGAATATATGCTTAAATGTTCCTAATTCTAAGTGCAACACACCTGTGAAAAATTAAATCATATCTTCAGTTTCACAGCTAGAGTTTATATTGATTCTGCTGAAAAATGATATGTATTAGAGGTCTTGTGTGCAATACAAGTTAGAATGGTTGCCAAATATTTTAGTTACCTTGTTTTCTAAAGATATAACTTCTTACGTAGATCAATACAAATCAGCTCTCTTGCACAAAGGTGTGATTACCCAAGCCAACAGTGTGAGACAGAAGATCATTGAACCATCATAACTACAAATAAATCACATTTCATTATTTAAGTTCTCTTCATTTAAAGTAAATTAGGATCCCACCCTTCTGATGGCTCTTTGTTTTAGCATGAGCAAGCCAGACAGGGTAAAAGATTGCAAATCAGTTCTTTTGATAAGTTTTGTCCCTGACTTGTAACTGAATGTCAACTTTTTTTTTTCTTCCCAGAATTCTGCTTAAAAACCCCAGTAACATTGGCCCCCTCAGGTTTTTTTCCTTTTTTTTTTTTCTCTCTTGGAAAGCCCCCTCCATGCCACTCTGGCTGAGGTCTCTGACTCTAATAAATATTGCTATTAAACCCCCAAAAAAGAAATCAAACCTACATTTTATATAGGGAAGCCATGTACATCAAATCATACTTGTTCCTTCTCTACATCTTACAGATGAATGATCCTATAGGTGGTTCAGATTTCCCCTAGAAAGCTAGGAACCCACATAATATTTGGGCTCCCAAAGAGGACAATTACAAGTGTCTAAATGCCAGGGTAAGACCTGCAGGAAAACAAGTGGATTTTTGGTTGCTGGCCTCAGAATATGCCATATAAAAGCAAAAAAGCATACACAAACACACACGTATATGTTTACATAAATGTACATATATTCCATATGTATGTGAGAAAAAGGATAAATGCAAAATGTAGCCATGAAGTATAAAATATTTTCAGAAAGAAAAATTACATCTCTGGCTTTCATGTATTTAACAGTTAACTCTGATACATGTGATCCATGATATTTACCAAAATTGTAAAATATGAAGAATCACTTTAGTAAATGGGTATATAAATATGACCTACAGAATCTATGTAAATAAAAACAGCAAACAGAATATAACTTGGTAGTTCATAATATTTGTGGAAAAATAGATAATTTTCTGCAAAAAAATTAAATCCAGGCATATCTTCATTTTTATTCCATATACATTTTCATTTACTTTTTAAAGGTCCCTCATACATGTTAGAAGAGTCCAAAATTAAATAAGATTTTCACACTAAAACTGAGTTATTCTCCTACTAATGAGAATTCAGATGGAACATTGGTACCAATAAAACAGCTTAGAGAAATAATAACTTATGAACAAATAAGCTTGGTTGTATATATTTTGCATAAAGAAGTCTAATTTCCAGAAATATAGGAATATCACATTGGCTCTGACTGAAACATAATTAGTAACATCAGCAGAAAATGGCATACAACTTTGTTTTTGTTTTTATACAGACAAATCTTTAAAGATGATCTGAATTAAAAGAGGAACTTTTAAAATTGTTCTGATCTTGAAATGAAATACAGCATTTTAGTTTAATGTGACTGGCCAATCCTTTGAAAACTAAGTTGTGGTAGGGGCCAGCATCAGGAAGGGTGAAGCAGGTTAAGCAGCTGTCTGCAATGCTGGCTTCCCACATCAAAGTGCCCTCTGGAGTCCACACTGCTCTGCTTCTTAGCCAGCTCCCTGCTCATGCACCTGCTGTGGCAGTGGGAGCACTAGTCCTTGGGCTCCTGCCATCCATGTGGGAGAACCAGATGCAGTTGCAGGCTCCTGGCTTCACCTGACCTAGCTCCAGTGGTTTACCCATTTGGGGAGTTAACCAGCAGATGGAAGATCTCTCTCTCTCTTTGCCTTTCCCTCTCTGTCACTCAGACTTCTCCCCCGACAAAATAACAAATTTTTAAAATAATATCTATTTCTATTTTTTATTTTATTTTATTTTTTTGACAGGCAACTATTTCTATTTCTAAAGCAATGCTTGAGAAACTTCCTAATGGATTTCACTAAATGTAATAGAGCTTCTTGGAAATTCATTCAGTAACAGGTTCATTTTAGGAATAACCTTTCTACACTTTTAAATAGACTTGCAAGGGATCTATTGACCTTCAACCAGATGTGTGTGTGTGTGTGTGTGTGCACTTCAATTCATCTTACAAACTGATATGAAGTTGTCTTACTGTCACCATGAATACCTTAGAAATATGGGATATTTGAATCAGCTTTTACTGACTGCTTCATTTGCAGCAAACATGAAATAACATTGATTCATGCTTAACATTAAGATTTGATAATCTTTTGTGTTTAATCTTTATTGTATGTTATTTTACATACTTCAGTGGTTGTATGCATTTTACAGTATTTGCAGTATTTTATTTGCTTTTAAATGTTACAATGATTTTCCCTTTATAATAATTTTATTTACATCAGTGTAAATTTTCAAATCCATGCAGTTTTTCTTGTGGTTATGAAAACAAAATAATATAAAAATAGTTTTTGTCCTTCAAACTTAATGATCAGCCCTTGTCCTGACTGTTGATGTACAATTTAATACTTTATCCCTTTTAGTATTTTTCTTTGTTCTAGTTAATACTATTGGTTGAACTCTGTAATTAACACACATTTATTCTTAGGTGTTGAAATTTAACTGAAAAGTGATCCCTGTTAAATATAAGAGTCAGTAGACACACTTACCTAGTTCTGAATCATACAGAGAATGTTTTCAGCTTTTCACCAGTGTGAGGATTGCTATGTGTTTGTCTTACATAGACATTATTATGTTGCGGTATTAACTTCCTTTATATTTTTTTTATTTAAATTGTTTTTTGAGGTAGTGGCCTTGTCGTCCACCTTTCTCTTCTTGCGTTGACACCGCCTCTCTCTCAGCAGCCTCCAGCCCGCCGGCTCCTCAAACCCGAACACCAAGCCTTCAATAAAATTGCAGAGTTCTGATGGAGAGATTTTTGAAGTTGATGCAGAAATTGCCCAACAGTCTGTGACTATCAAGACCATGTTGGAAGATTGGGGGGTGGATGATGCAGGAGACGATGACCCGGTTCCTCTACCAAATGTTAATGTAGCAATATTAAAAAAGGTCATTCAGTGGTGCACCCACCACAAGGATGACCCTCCTCCTCCTGAAAACGATGAGAACAAAGAAAAGCGAAAGGATGATATTCCTGTTTGGGACCAGGAATTCCTGAAAGTTGACCAAGGAACACTTTTTGAGCTTATTCTGGCTGCAAGCTACTTAAAAATCAAAGGTTTGCTGGACATTACGAGCAAGACTGTTGCCAATATGATGAAGGGGAAGACTCCTGAGGAGAGTTGCAAGACCTTGAACATTAAGAACGACTTTACTGAAGAAGAAGAAGCCCAGGTACGCAAAGAGAACCAGTGGTGTGAAGAGAAGTGAAACGTTGTACCTGACACTGTAACACTGTAAGGATTGCTCCAAATACTAGTTGCACTGCTCTGTTTATAATTGTTAATATTAGGCAAACGTAGACAAATGGAGGCACAAATCATTTGTTTTAGCAGAATATTGTCCTCACTGCATGTGTAGTTTGAGTACAGATTCCAAACCCGAGTTTCTTCTAGTATGATTGAAAGTTCCTGTTTACTTTGCTCTGAATAAAACTGCACTGTGAGTCCTCCATAGAAAGTGGTATTTGGGGGCTTCCTCTCTTCTCGCAGAGTGGTTGCTGCCTAGTTTATTGTCCAGTTCAATTGAGTGATCTTTTCAAAGTTGGCATTGTAAATAAAACAACTTCCAAAAGTTTTCTGAAATAGAATTAAAAAACTGGAAAGAGGCCACTTGAACAAATGTTCTGAGTGGGCCCATTAGGATGTCTTTCAGCCGCACGGCCAGTCGGTACCACTGGCACTGGTCAGCTTGTGTGTAGCAGGGCTCCCTTACTTGGATCTGAGGACTTGTTCTTATTTTTAATCCTCTCAACTTTGAGTAGATTGCCTACAAGACTCAGTTACTACCTGGTTTGTGGGTTTGGGGGTGGGGAGAAATGTAACTAGACAGTTTGTTAGCTTTTCAATTAAAAAAGACACTTAATTCATGTGTTCTGTCATCTTTTTATAATCACTGTCCCCATATGGGGGACACTGTTGACTCTACTTGCATGTCAAAATTAACCTTTAATATTAAAATATGTGGCAAAAGCCAGAAGACGTCCATTATGACTGTGAGATACTTTCAATAAAAGTAAGTTATAATAGTAGGTAAATAAATAAATAAATAAATTGTTTTTTGAAGGTAGAGTGACAGAGAGTGAGAGAGAGCAATATTCCAGGCATTGGTTCACAGCTTTTAACAGCCAGGACTGGACCAGGCTGCACTAGGATACCTTGTCTACCATGTTTGCAGAACTATTCACAATATGCAGGATACAGAATCAACTAAGCCGTCCCTGATCTGAAGAATGGGTAAAGAAAATGTGGTCTGTATATGTGTATATGCACACACACACATACACACATACACAAGCAATTGGATATTACTCAGAATAAAAATAGAATGAAGTTTGTCATTTACAGCAAAATGGGTGGAACTGGAGGATATCATGTGAAGTGATCAATGCAGACACAGGATAAACTCCACGTACTCTCCCTCATCTATGGGGGCTACAATGATACGTTTATTGTGGAAACTGAGAAGGGGGAAGCTTTTCTCTTTGTGTTACTACAGCATGAGTGCAGATAGAGAAAGACAACACTATCTCTGGTAGGTCTGAATTCAAAGAAACGTGGTGAGTTAAACTTCTCTAGCTTTCAAATGGTGGGAAAGATGAAAACAAAATCAAGATTCCACAGTTTTCACAGTTTATAGATGTTGCATGAGATGCTGGACTAATTATAGATTCCTTAATAAACACTAATTTCTATGTATAAAGATTTTAGGTTTTTTGTTTTGCTAAACATTTTTAAATATATATTTGAGAGACAGAGTTACAAAGAGCAGGAGAGACATAGAGAGAGATCTTCCATCTGCTGGTTCACTCCCCAAATGGCTGCAACGGCCAGAGCTGGCAAACTGAAGCCAGGAGCCAGGACATTCTTCTGGGTCTCCCATATGGGTGCAGAGGCACTGCTTTCCCAGGCCATTAGCAGGGAGCTGGATTGGAAGTGGAGCACACGTGACTCAAATTGGCACCCATATGGGATGTTGTCACCTCAGGCAGAGGCTTAACCTGCTACGCCATAGCGTCAGCTTCTTCGCTAAATATTTTAACATTAATGACTATCTCATTGTCTGACATACTGTAGGAATTAAGTTATACTTAATGCTTACAGAATGCTGTCAGTAATTTTTGTGCAGTTGTCAAGTCTATAGAACCATAAATTCCAGAATATAGTATTATTTATAGGCTTATTACAGTGCAGCAGATACTGCAATGTAAGCCAATTTCCCATATTTAAAATGCAGTGATGGTCATGGCTATGATTTATTAACACTCTATCTTTAACAGTTAATGCGATGTCTGGCATTAGTAGGTTGTCTGAACAATGGTTCATCGAAATGAATTGAAGGGGAAAAAGCAGTATGTCATCATTCCCACCCATTGGCCTCTGACTTCTGCACTGTATCTCATACAGAAGAGATAGCTATTTCTCTCTGCATACTATGGTGCCATATGCTTTCAATCCATAAATGAACATCGCCAAAATTTATATTGGAGTATGATATTTATAATACAATATATTACAAAAGTGAATCTATTTATTGGGGACAGCACGGTGGCATATGGGGTAAATTCGCTGCCTGCAGTGTCGGCATCCCATGTGGACACGGTTTGAGTCTCAGCTGATTCACTTCCGATGCAGCTCTCTGCTGTGGCCTATGAGGGCAGTGGAAGATGGCCTGAGGACCCCCAGCACCCTTATGGGAAACACAGAAGAAGCTCCTGACACCTGGCTTTGGATCAGCTCAGCTCAGGGGGTTGCAGCCCTTTGGGGAGTGAACCAGCTGGATGGAAGACCTCTCTCTCTCTAACTCTGCCTTTCAAATAAATAAATGAATCTTAAAAAATCTATTTTACAGAATATATAATAATTTTAAATAATTTGGCTAAGAAAAATTCAGCTTTCATCAAGAGGAATTTTTAACAATGGAGAAGTTGAATTGATTGATTTTGAGTGACATTTCTGATATACATGAGCATATTATTTTTAAATAGTTTATCATCTAAAAAGAATAGATTTTATTTAGTTCATAGATAGAATTCTAAGAATGTAATGATCCTTTGCTCCCTCCTTGCCCCTTTTTTTCTCTCTTCTCTCCTTTCTTCCTTTTTTTTTTTTAAAGATTGATTTATTTATTTGAAAATCAGAGTTACACAGAGAAAGAAGGAGAGGCAGAGAGACAGAGAGAGAGGTCTTCCATCTGCTGGATCACTCCTCAGATGGTCCCAAGAGCCAGAGTTACTCCAATCCGGAGCCAGGAGCTGGGAGCTTCTTCCGGGTCTCCCTTGTGGGTACAGAGGCCCAAAGACTTGGGCCATCTTCTACTGCTTTCCCAGGCCATAGCAGGGAGCTGGATCTGAAGTGGAAAAGCCAAGTCTTGAACCGTTGCCCATATGGGATGCTGGTGCCTCAGGCCAGGGCATTAACCCACTGCGCCACTGTGCCACAGCGCCAGCCCCTATTTCTTTTTTTTAGTTTTTAGTAAATTATTCTTAAGTATATATAACCTAAATAAATAAATGGACTTAATAGGTAGTAAAGTAATACAAATTAAAATATGTCATGATATAAGAAATATATTACTTTCTCTTTAATTTTTTAGTGGTTGATTTCAAAATGGAATGAATTTTATAATTTGCATAAAATGATAAAAACACCACAGTAAGTATAAATACCAACTGAGAAAAGAAAAGCAATTTCAATTTTCTTAGCTTTAAAATAACAAACACTTTCCAATAAATCAATAAGCCATTGAAAAGATGTTTACCTTTTTTCCTGGAAGCTTTTATATTAGTTAAACAATATATACACTTTCATCAGTAGTTACTAGACATCTAAATTGGGTTAGGGGATTTTTTTAATGGATACGATGATTTCTATTTTAAATTTTATATTACGTGTGGTTTGTGTTGAACTGACTTGTCTCTGTCATTTTTGACATGAAAGCAGCAGCCCCAGAGAGTGACAATTGGCTGAGTTCCAGTAATACTGTTTATAAAAACAAGTGGGATTAGATTGTCCCACACTTTAATTTGCCAATCCATGGTCTAGATAGATACAAAAGGAAAGTATTGAGTTTAAACCCAAAACATAAAACAAAAAAGCAAAAACTAAACCTGCTGTGTGAGTTAGGTGGCAAGAAAAACATCTATGCAGTCAAGATAAAAATTTAATGTAGTTAAGTAGGCTGTCACTATATTTCAATTGACTGTATTTCAATTTTCAGGTGAATTAAGTGTGTCGGAAAGGCGTGCTTCTTAAATTCTTAGTGTTATCTAAGCACTACTAATGGTCTTTCAAGGAATGCTTCACCATCACAACTATTCTTCTATTACTCATTTATATAAGATTTGCCTTCAATATTATACAAGTTAGATTTTTAAACACTATTTAATAGGAATTATTTTCCTTAGAGAAGATTGTTTAAATTGGTCTAAAAAAGTTCACTGTGGAATATTCACTCCAACAGATCAGCTTCTTAGGCATGGAAAAACATGATGGTGCAAATGAAACAACTTTTTCCGTAATATACTTCTACAGAAAGATAGTTTCTGAACTGCTTAAAAACTTGCTAGATGATTACAGAGTACTCTTTATGGTGAACATCACCAGGCTTTATTAAGATTTATTTTCAGGTAATGGCATCTGTTAAAATCAATTTATATTGTTTGGCAAAATTAACCCATATATTTGTGTATATAATTATATACACATATAAATGCGTTGATGTATATGTTAGAGTTAATTGATAAATATATGTATATATAATTGATATGTGCAGAGAGAGAAAGAGAAATAGCATATTTCACTGAAACATACTTATTTCTGATTTACCCAATAGAAATTAAGAGGAAAATGGCTGAATGTTGATTTCATTATTGATGTATATATGGATACACACACACATATATACTATACATATGTGTCTATTAAATAAACGAAATTAACCCTATTGCCCATTCATTGTATGTTAACCTAATCCTAGTCCTGTAATGCCACACAGAATTATTCACAAAATTAACCATTAGGAAAACAAAACAAACAAGAGGAACCACTTGCAACGTCTGATTTCTGAATACCCACTACATGAGCACATGGCAGAGCGGCTGGTCCATCCCCAGCACGAGCTGAATGGTGACCGTGGATGGAGAAACAGGTGGCGTTTCCTATGAAGCTTTAAATGAGAAGGTTGCAAGCCTTCCACTTCCCAATGTAGTAAAAATTGATCATTATGAGGACACTGCAAACAATCCAGGAGGACAGCTATCTGGGGACTTCATTTCTATTAGTTAGCTGTGTTCCTCACTTCAAGAGCATTTTGTTGAATCATGCTATTTCCAAGTGTACATAACTAATGAAACCATTGAAAGTTAATTATGTTGAACAAGTACTACAGTTTAATAGGAATATTTACAAATCTCCCTCTATTTAGCTGTTAATTTATTTATTAAAGCCTTCCCATTTTATTTGCATTTTGATATGTGAATTAAATGTGAATATTATTTAGATATTAGCAAACCTAGCTATTCAAACTTTTTGCCAGTATCCATATAATGTGGATTCTTAAATTTGTTAAGCTTTTTTTTTTTTTTTTTTTTGACAGGCAGAGTTAGACAGTGAGAGAGACAGAGAGAAAGGTCTTCCTTCCGTTGGTTCACCCCCAAATGGCCGCTGCTGCGCCTATCCAAAGCCAGGAGCCAGGTGCTTCTCCTGGTCTCCCATGTGGGTGCAGGGCCCAAGCACTTGGGCCATCCTCCACTGCACTCCCGGGTCACAGCAGAGAGCTGGCCTGGAAGAGGAGCAACCGGGACAGAACTGGCGCCCCAACCAGGACTAGAACTTGGAGGACCAGCGCCGCAGGAGGAGGATTAGCCTAGTGAGCCATGGCGCCGGCCAAATTTGTTAAGCTTTTAAGCACCCTTTTACTTGAACTTTTTTAAAACAGTAAAATCATGCCATAAGAAAAAAACTATTTTTTTAAATATTAGGTATTTATTTTCATTTTATTTGGAAGACAGAGAGAGAGAGCTTCCATCCACTGCTTCACATCCTATACTCATATCTGGGGCTGGGCCAGTCTACAGCCAGGAAGAAGGAACTCTATGTGTCTCCCACATGGGTAGCAGGGATCCAAATATTTGAACTATTGCCTGCTTCCTCCCAGAAGCTGAACCCCAAATGAACATCCAGCTCTGGAGCCCAGGTGCTCTGATAAGGGCGCTAAGTCCCAAGAGGCGTCTTAAAGCTGTGCCAAATGTTTGTTCACAACCACTTTTCTTTCCCAGTTTTGCTGTTTAAAATCATATGAATCCTAAGCTTTCAGGATCTACCCCAGGCACATTTCCCTGGAACGTGGGAGCTGGGTCCTTTGGGAAAACTGCCAGAGACTCCCTTCAGCACTCCCGGCACTTCCCAAGCCCAGTGATGCAGAGGTGTTCAGGAGTTTACTGGCCTGATAACCAGGGGAGGAGACGGAGGCAAATCCTATGGAGATCCCTCTGCACAACTACAGCCCTATTTGAAGTCTCTTACTGTCTACACACCTCTACTTTTCAATAAATGGAGTGAGCCAATATACCATGATTGGAGGACACCTCTCTCTCTCTCTCTCTCTCTCTCTCTCTCTCTCTCTCTCTCTCTCTCTCTCTCTCTCTCTCTCCATATATAGGAAAGGGAGTGAGTGAGTGAATGAACAAATAAGAAATAGAGGCCTACATAAGAGAAGATTTTTCTTATGTCAAACTTTAGTATTCCAAAAATTTCCTGTACTATTCTTGTCTTCCACATAAAAACCTTCTCTAACCTTGGAAACTACAACTTTGAACAATCAGGGGCTGCATCTGGCTTTCAGCTTGGCTGGTGGTTCAGCTTCCGTTGCTGTGTGCACCTCAGTGCTACCCTGGGAGCCTCACAGCACTGATGCTTTGAGTTAATATGTTATATGATTCATTGGTCTAAGTCTACTATTTTATCGTTTAAATGCATCGGTGTAATTTAACAAAAGCTGGCCAGAAACATACTCCTTAGAGTTGCTATTTTCTTCATACCAGTTTTTTTCAATTTTATTTAAAAAATTAAAACATTTCATTGAAGTAGAGGACACATGACAAGAAATGTATATGAATGTGCAGGTAAGTGAGATGAGATTTTTTGTGCTTTGATCACACTCATAGCCAACACCCAAAGTAAGGACAAACCATTGCTAACACCCCAAGCATCCTCACTAGATCCCATTGTTAACATGGGAAAGACTAGTATTTTGTCATTTACATAGCATGATTCAGTGGCATAAAGCAGATCTATCAAATATAAGAAATTATGCATAAGCTGGAGTTCTTTTTGAAATTATTTATTTATTTGAAAGGTAGCATGAGAGTGAGAGAGGGAGAGAGAGAAAGAGAGAATCTTCTATTCACTGGTTCACTCTCTAGGTGGCTAAAATCGTCAGGGCAGGGCCAGGCTGGAGCCAGGAGCCAGGAGCTTCTTCCAGGTGGGTTGCAGGGCCCCAAGTACTTGGACGCTTTCTGTTGCATTGCGTGGACATTTTTGCTGCATTTCCCAGGCTGTTAGCAGGGAGCTGGATTGTAAGTAGAACAGCTACGGGATGCTGGCATGATAGGCAGCAGCTTTATCTGCAATACCACAAGCCTGGCTCATAGAATATTTCTTTACACCTACATTGCATCCTGCTGGCATCAGGCGGACATAACTTCCACAAATCACTGGGCTATCAATGTTAGCCCTACGGCCAGCGATGTGATCTTGTAGCTAATTCAACTGGACAGTGACTCACCTCCATTTATCTCGTTGCTACTGTTTGATTCTCAGAATCATTTCAGATTTCAATGACTTCAGATTCCTCAGAATTTGAAATTTCCTGCTTGCTTTGGCTTAAACAACTATTTGTCCTCACCTGAAGTCAGGCACAAAACAACCCATGTTGTATGATTTGTTTTAAGTAATAATACAGCATAAGCAAACACATAGACAAGGAAGCAGACTTGTGGTTATATTGGGGTATGTCTGGCTGCAATTGGGAGCAATGTGTAAATGAGACAGGATGTTCTTCTGCAATGAGAAAACTTTGACTATAGAGAAAGGTAATGGTTCCATGAACTAAATGCAATAGAATTGTACAGTGTACAGTAATTAATCATATTTATGTGAATTTAACCTCAACAAATAAGAAAAATTTTGTGTATATACGTATTTAGATATGGAACCATTCCATTATACATTTTAAAGAGACAAATTCAATTAAAACTAGCCGTAAGGGTTAATTCTTTCCACTAATTTTTAAAAGTTCTACAGGTCCTTGTGTTTAAAATTTCAGAATTTATACCCACATAGAATAGCATTATTTTCTGATTATGATAGTTCTTTGTCTATCCAGTTATGTATTTACCATTCTGTTCTTCATTTAATACAATTCTGCTCTGTTCCAAAGAGAATATTCTTGTTTGCTTTTTGACTTTTCTACTCGCTGTCATTTGGAAAAATCCTGTCAGTTGATTTCTTTCTTTTTCTTTTTCTTTTTTTTTATTTGACAGGCAGAGTGGACAATGAGAGAGAGAGACAGAGAGAAAGGTCTTCCTTTTGCCGTTGGTTCACCCTCCAATGGCCACCGCGGCCAGGGTGCTCTGGCCGGTGCACTGCGCTGATCTGAAGGCAGGAGCCAGGTGCTTCTCCTGGTCTCCCATGGGGTGCAGGGCCTAAGCACTTGGGCCATCCTCCACTGCACTCCCGGGCCACAGCAGAGAGCTGGCCTGGAAGAGGGGCAACTGGGACAGAATCTGGTGCCCCGACCGGGACTAGAACCTGGTGTGCCGGCACCGCAAGGCGGAAGATTAGACTAGTGAGCCATGGCGCCGGCCCTGTCAGTTGATTTCTAATTATTTCCTTGACTTTCTTTTTGTTTAAGATTTACTAATTCATTTGCAGGACAGAATCACAGAGAGAGAGGGACAGACGCACAGAGAGATTTTCCATCCACTGGTTGACTCCCCCAGATGGCCACAACAGCCTGGGTGAGGCCAAAGCCAGGAGCCAAGAGCCTCATGTGGGTCTCCCACGTGGGTAGCAGGGACGCAAACACCCGGGCCATCCTCCACTGCTTTTCCCAGGCCACTAGCAGGAGCTGGATTGGAAGAAGAGCAGCCCGGCTCCTGAACTGGCACCCACAGTGGACGCCAGAGTCACGGGCAGCAGCTTTATCTGCTGTGCTACAGCGCCATCCACAAATGAGGTTGTTTTTAAAAAATTCATGGAAAGTGGAATTAAAAGATTTTGGTACAAAAGAGTTTTGAAACCCATGCACAGTGTTTTTGTAATATGTGCTTTCCATGAACGTTCTGAAGAACCCTCCTATTTGTAGGTATCTGCGAACCACCACCACAGTTCGTTGACATTCTTGTCTTCAGAAAATTATGCTGTAAAATTACTCATGCTTTCCTGTCATTCATGCCTTATCATATCTCTCTGTAAATTCAACTAGGGATTCCTTTTTACTGTATATGTTATTTTAATGTCAATTTTCTGTATTTTGTGTAAATGTGATATATCTTGCCAACAGCTATCACCCAAGAGTTCAAAAAATGCCCCAGCAAATGAAATACAGCTATGCATAACACAGCAATTTGTTTTACAAAGATTCCTGACTTTACCAGGGAATCCATCCATAAGGGTTTGCTAAGTACCTATTTTGTACCTGATTTCTATGAGTCATGCTCTTTGGTTACATAAAATGTAATTATAAGATTAAACATAAAATTAAAGTTACATGAAAACAGAATGTCTTTCAGGGAAGTTTAAGTTTCAAATTCGTGTAATGAAAAATGTGATGCTTTTTAAATAGCCGTATATGTCTTTTATTTTTTTAACATTTTTTAAGATTGATTAATTAATTAATTTTTTTTGACAGGCAGAGTGGACAGTGAGAGAGTCAGAGAGAAAGGTCTTCCTTTGCCATTGGTTCACCCTCCAATGGCCGCTGAGGCCGGCGCATCGCGCTGATCTGAAGCCAGGAGCCAGGTGCTTCTTCTGGTCTCCCATGGGGTGCAGGGCCCAAGGCCTTGGGCCATCCTCCACTGCACTCCCTGGCCACAGCAGAGAGCTGGCCTGGAAGAGGGGCAACCGGGACAGAATCCGGCACCCTGACCAGGACTAGAACCCGCGATGCCTGCGTCGCAGGCGGAGGATTAGCCTAGTGAACCACGGTGCCGGCCTATGTCTCTTCATATGAAGTAATACACACTTGGAAAGACATAATTTACATGGCAGAGATGACATGGGGTTGCTAGAGTAGAGACCAGTTCTGCAATTATTAACAGTATTTAGCAGAGGAGAAAAGGGAATTAACTGAGGCACTGTGTCCTGGTTGCTGTAATCCATTTACCTTGTGCTTAGTCCAGTGAAAATGTCCGCAACTGTGCAACCTGTAAATAACAGAAGCTTGCTTCTCCTAGTCCTGGAGGCTGGGAAATCTAATAGCAGTGCCCTGTAGGTCCCGAGTCTGTGACTTGGACACTATTCCTGAGGATGGAGTCTTGATGATCTGGTCATCTCTCAAAACCTGTCTCCCTTAATAGCATCATCCTGGGTGCTAAATACCAATGTCAGAATTTAGAAGGCTTTCCCAACACTCAGGCCATAACACTTCAACATACACATAATATAATCTATACGATAAATGATATTATGTAGTATAAATCTGTATATTAGCAGAAACCTGGATCAGAAATGGAGCAGGGATTGACCCAGGAACTCTGATATGTAATGTGGGCATCCCAAGGAGTGACATAACTGTGATACCAAGTACTGTAACCTTCATTAACTCTTGAAATACTTTCCTATTTTTATATTCTTACTAGCATGGATATTGATTTTGGTGATTATTGTGTTTTCAAATGTTTGCTATTCTCCTACAATGTTTGCATAGTTGAATGGACAGTTATTTTACAATGCACATGAGTGAATTTTTTTGAATCTCAGATTCTACTAGAGCAAAAAAGAACTGACTGAGGCAGTAGTTTCAATCTATTATTTTGTCATAATAATTGTTGAAGGTACATATTTTAAAAGTGCTTACTTGTTGATGTTATGTTTTCTTGTATTTTTACGTAGGCTAAATGCTAGTATTAAACCCTGGTGACTTGAAGATGAGTGGTTCTTGACCTAAATAAACATGTTTCATTTTGTTGATATAGAATGTTCATTATAGACTAAGATGTTATGTGTTTACGTATTTGCTTGTGAATTATCTAATTTATCTCTAAGCTTTGGGCTTCTCTATTCTGTTTACTGCTCCACTCCTAGATATAGAATAACACTGCATAGACACTCAGATTATATTATTGAGTAAAGAGAGTGATAAATCCAAGATACAGATTTTACTTTAAGTATGGCTTTTGTTCAATATTTTTGTTATTTTCTCTTTTACTGAAACTAGATAACAAATTACTTGAGTAGCAAAAACCAAAAAAAAATGTTTTGCAAGTGAATTGTATCTGAATGTTACTACATAATAAAAGAAGTTTTAGAAATTTTGCAGATTACTATATATATATATATATATAATATGTATATATATATATATATATAGTATCGTTTGAGTTGCAGGACATAGTAGAGTATCAAAAACTCATCAGAAAGTAGTCATTCACTTGACTGAGAACTTGAACAATGAGAGTTTATAAATATGTGGTTTACAAGAACATAATTCGTATTTTTTAATAAAATTAGTTTCCCTTGTTTGAACCATTTACATTGAAATGTAAGGTAACCTCTCACAGTACAGTATTAAAACTAAGTATTGATCTTACTAGAGAAACTATGAAAGTAGTTTTACTATTAAGATTCCACATTAGGTTCATAACTTCCATAGACGAAAATGTAGCAAACACATTTCAGATGCAGATGTAGATCCCCAGAGGGGTGAAAAAACGCATCCTTTGTTGTAGATTTAATTAGTCAGTTGCAACAGGACAGAAATCATGAGTTTTCTCTGATATGTGGTAGTTAATATAAAAAATGAATAGGAGTGAAATAGCACCTTGCGCTTTGGTTGTTGTTTTTAGTACTTGTTTATGCTTTGGAACTGTGGTCTTTCCATTGTTCACTTTTTAAATATTACTGTTAGTGGTGCATTAAGCCCGATACTGTAGAGTGGATTGAAATGAAGTTTTTGTTTTTTTTTTTTCAAAAAATTAATGAAAAGGGAAAGGAAAGAAGGAGGGAGACTGAAGAAGATGGTATGGAAGTCTGGTTATCTTCTTAGACTTGTAGCCATGAAATACATGATATGTTCTCTTTATACTAACACAAATTTTAAAAAGAATATGTCAGAAAAATAAGCTACAAATACTCCATGAGGAAAGCAAGGCCAAGATAATTATAATATTTCTGGAACATGCCAGTTTTGAGGGTCTCTTACAAAGAGTACACTCAAAACTGACACAGATGCCATGTTTGTCTACGTCATATTCCAGTGTTTCAGAAGATCTGTGCATATAATTTCTAAAGGTAATAATGTTCACTTAACGATAGAATACATCCTGAGATCTGCATCTTTAGGTGACTTTATCATTTTGTGAACATCAGAGTTTGCAAACATAAAAATAGAAAATATAGTATGGTCACACTACTGGGCTAAGGGTATTATGCTCCTCAGCTACAAGCCTGTACAGTGTTTTACCATACTGAGTACGTTAGGCAATTTTGGCACAATGGTATGTGTGTATCTAAACATATCTAAGGATAGGGAAGACACAGGGCAAACACTAGACAATAGAAAATTTTCATCTCTACTTTATGCAAACTTACAGAACCACCAGCACATTTATTTTTCACCACAAAATGACAAAACTTTATGTGTCACAGTTCTCTACTTCAAAACCTTGATTTGGAAGGATTTGGTTAATTGCCATGAAGTGAGGAAGAGAACAGATCTAGACCTCTTTACTAGATCTGAGGTTCCCAAATCAAAACACCAAAGATGTAATAATAGGCAATACTTTTGCGCATGTCCTGTGATTATAAGAAATGCAGGATTACATTTCCAGAGAATTGGAAGAGCTGAGCAGTTGACAGCAGGATGCAATGTCTAACGTTCAGGGCAAAGTCTCCAATCCGTCTCCAGGGAGCAGGTGAGGATCAGTGAGAACAAAGCTGAACCTGGTCCTATAAAGCAGACAGAAAGTAACCTGCTAGTAAGGCCTGCATAGGAACTGTTCTATTTTCCCACTGAAGTCAGAACGTAAGAAAATGTAAGGAAAGACAATCAGAAAGAGTATGAATTTAGGAACTGCTTGAAATAAACTTTTGTTGATAAATATCACCTGACAAGTAGCTTAAAAAGGGAAGACCATAACTGTTACGAAAAGTGAAGCATGGTTGTTAAAAAATCATAAACACATTAAAAATTACAGATACTGTAATAAATCATGAAACAAATTCACGAAGTTATTAGTGCCATCAGATTTTCGCTTTTTTCTAACCAAAACTTCTAGAAGACAATTTCTACAAAAATCCTTCAGATATTATGTGACTGCTGGTTTTATGCCATGAGATAGTACACACTTCTAAATGAATAACCCTGAGCCAATGTGTGCCCTACTGCAGTGGAAGGTGTCTTCCAGTGTGACGTTCAGTCTCCATTCACGACAGTCTGTTTTAGGGAAACAAAGGTGTGTGTTCTTGCAGAAGGAAACCCTTGTGTAGGCAACTGTGGTTGGAAAATAGACATCTTCCTTCTCTCTAACAGCATGAAAAAAGATGGTTTTCTTCCTCTAATGGTTTATGGATAATAGTATTGTAGTACGTTAAGATTCAAGTATACAACACTAAGTTGTGAGACGTCTTCCTCATTTTTAAAAGTATTAGTTCATAGCTCCAAAAATTACTCCAATAAAATGTAATAGTCGCTTGCACTATTTTGGAGATTAGTACAAATAATTCGCTAAATATCCTAACTAGAGAAATGGCTTAGAATTCCTATTAAGTAGAGCACTTCTGGAGAACTAAGCCCTCGGCGCATATTATATGTGCTACCATTAATTCTTTTCTGCCTCATTTATAACAATGACCCACATTTCTGCTCTTGAACAAGAACAGGCATCATATAATTGAAAAACAAATTCTCTACATATTTTTACAAGAGACCTCGTCTTCCATGCCTTCTTAGAGCTGTTTGTATTCATTTGCATATTAATTAATATCACAGGAAATATTGTACACACTAGATACATGCATAATTTTGGAGATCTGATGCATGGTAACTAAGAGTATGCCAGAAGTAGCTATTTTTCATTTGGCTTGCAGAAAGTGGTGACACGTATCCAGAAGACTCATACATTGTATTTCATATGGCTGGTTTTATTATTAGTTTATGAATCTTCATTATTGTAAGTGGCTTGCAGGACTGTCAACTTTGCAGTTTTCAATTCAGTAGGTTTCTGCTCCAAATGGGTACTTTCTTGCACAACACTGAATCCTGACATTTGCGTGATATTACATGCACTGGAGGATCTAGCGATTTCTCTTCAGGAAAAGAAAAGAAAGGAATTCTTGCACAGGATAACTGATGGACCAGCCCAGGAGAGTTTTCCCATTATCATCTAACAGGGACTCTTTTATGCCTTATAAAACATCCAATGAATGCAATAAAACGTTAATGAACAAATTTACAAGGCACTGTGTTCAATAGGTTGTTATAAGAAATCCTGTAGTATTATGTTGCCCTTAAAGAATGCAAATTCATATAAACAGGCACAGTCATGAAGAAAAAAGGCAGAAATGCAGGAACAAAACCTGCAGTTGCACAAATGTTCACAAATAAAACATAAGTGCAGCAAAATAAAGTGTTTGCCATATATGAGTGTATAAATTTGACAAAGAGGGTCCATTATAATTTTTCACATTTGCCTACTAAAACAAAGAAAAACGATTATTAGCATTATTATATATTTTATAAAATCACAAAATTAAGGTGACTAAACTACATAACCACAAATAACTAATGTTAGACTAAGAAGATATCAGGTATATTATGATTACAATATACCTTTTCCCTTTCCAGACTTGTAAGAAGACAATTATTTATTGTACTTATCAGATGACCCAAATATCAGTTATTACAAAACTGTGTGTTACATATTCTAAAATGTTCCTGAGATAATATATTCATTCATTTATTCAGCAAGCATATTTAATTATTTCCAAGTTTGCTCAGTTTTATGCTTAATGAAAGAAATATCCTGCTGATTTATTAACATATTTTCTTAAATTAATGGAAAGGATATGCAAGAAGTGAAGGAAAAAATGTCAGGAACTTGTAAGATGGAAGATTTGAAAGATCAATTTGAGCAATATTAAACAGATAAATCTTCAAGGAAAACCAAGTTAGAAGTTGTGACTTATATGGACAAATATTAGATTTACAGAGTGAAAGTGGATTTCAAAAAAGACGAATGAAGTGTGATGCTTGGTATGCGGCCTACGTGGAGTTTGTTTTGATGTAATGAGAGGCTGTTTTCCTACACAGGGAATAGAGTTGACCCTGTGTGTGTGTGTGTGTGTGTGTGTGTACATTTGAGTGGAGTCAAGTGGTAAAAGACTTTGACTATTAGGAGGAGAAGGTAGACCAAACACAAAAGGAAGAAAAGTTAGATTCTGAATGCATGAGCTGAATAAAAAACAAAACAAAACAAAAACTAAAGAATATTAACACAAACAATGTTAAGATTCATTTATCATTTTCAGAAATGCCATCAGCACTTACCTGATGTGTAGTGACTAAGACTGAGTGTGGAAATTCAAAGAACTTAGAGACAGAAAAGCAGAAATGCCGACCAGATTCTGCAGCTCTGTGTTGTTTTATACAGATGTCTGTGTGTGCCTGGGAGAGCGGGATGCCCTGTCTAGAAAACAGAATCTGACTACAGAACCTTGATTACCAGACGCTGAGAGGAATACAGGAGGGCTTAGAGGGAGCCTGGGTTCAACAAACAAACAAACATGGGGAAACTGAGTGTGATTCATTAATTGTAACAAATATACGAACATGGGATGTTGATAATGGAGGAAGCTGCTGTGGTTTATAGATTGTGAGATACGCATCATAATATGAGACGTTGCCCCTAGGGAAAGCTCAGTGTAGGTGTATGGGAACTGTTTGCGATGCTTCACACTTGTGTTTAGTAAATTTGAATGCATTCCGAAGTTAAAAGTGTTGTTCTTTCAGTTGTTTCTACACAGGACACTCTCTGTTGATCCTTTTCAGATTTGCAGACTGGCAGGAGGAGTGTTTGTTCTGTCTGGTTGAACACGTTAAACCACGGGCCCTAGGTTCAGAAAGGCCTTTGATGAAAAGGACTAAGGAGCCCGTGAGGGTCCGGAGAGGAGTTTGCCCGCAAATATGCTGATAAAGGACTCAGCATCCTCCTGCACACTATTGCTGCCAAGAAACAGGGAAAAGATAGGAGGGAATGCGGATGGCAGTTTATACAGAACAGGTTGTTAGTCTCAGTCTCCGTGGTTAGATCCGAACACCTAACAGGGTAAAGAGGGTGTCTGTTGGTTCTGTGTTGTTTTTGTTCCTTAGAAGCTTGGAAAATGCATCGTTGGGAGAATGATTGAAGGAATAGAACTGGGTTAAAACACTTTGTTTCACTGGTCTTCGTTTTAATGCTAACGTGAGCATTTTCAAGCATTGTTTTGTTGTGGCCAGCATTGGGGTGCAGCAAGTTAACACCGTGTCCCATACCAGAGGGCTGAGAGCTCTGCTCTGCTCAGCTCCCTACTTATGCACCTAGGAAGGTAGTAGACGGTGGCCTGAGTACTTGGTCCCTGCTACTCACAAGGGAGACCCAGATGGAGAGCTGGGCTGCACTGCCCCACCCATGGTGGTATTTGAGAGTGAATCCGTGGATAGAAGATTTCTTCCTTTCTCTGTCACTCTGCCTTTCAAATGAAACAAACGAAGAATCTTTTTCAAAACAGCATTCTTATGTTACAATATTTCTAATGTAAACCTATAACTTTATGAATGAATGTTGACATTTGCAAGCTAAAATAGTCGATGTTCTTGTTAAGAATTTTGAGCACATTATTTTCCAGCTTTTCAATGTATCTAGCAAATACAAATAAACATAGAAAATACAGTTTTCTCTACTAAGTATATATCTGCATGTCAATTATATTGTTAACATCTTTATACTGTATAATATTTTAAAATACCTATATAGGGAGTTACAGATGATCTATAATATATATCTGTCTTAAAATTAATCTTTTCTTTTTAAAGGTTTATTTATTTGAAAGGCAGAGTTATAAAGAGAGAGTGACAGAGATCTTCCATCAGCTTGTTCATTACTCAAATGGCCACAGTGGTCTGGGCTGCACCAGCCTGAAGCCAGGAACCTGGAATTTCATCTGGGTTTCCAAAATGTGGGTGGCAGGCACCCAAGCACGTGTGCCATCATCTGCTACCTTTCCAGGCACGTTAGCAGGGAGCTAACCAAAGCAGCCTGGAGCTGAAATGATGCTCATATATGATGCCAAGCCACCGTGTTAATCTTTTTGATGTGGCCTTATAGGAGTAGAATTCTTTTAAACATATATATATATATATATATATGAAAGTGTCCAAAAATATACATCTCCTAGACAACTATTCTGAGTAAATAGGCGTAATTATATTCCAACTAAGTGACTGCATTAGGAAAATGGTTAAATAAATGCTGGCATCACTTTTACACAGAATATTAGTTAATAAAATAATACAGGCCCTGCCTTGTGGTGCAGTGGCTAAAGCAGCCGGCTGCAACCCCAGCATCCCCTAGGGGTACCAGTTAACTTCCTGGCTACTCCACTTTCAATGCAGCTCCCTGCTGATGGCTTGGGCACCTGCTACTCATGCGAGAGTTCAGGAAGAAGTTCCTAGCTCCTGCCTTTGGGCTGGCCCTGTCCCAGCTGTCACGGCTATCTGGGGAGTGAATCAGTGGATGGAAGATAGATCTGTCTGTCCGTCTGTCTGTCTCTGTCTCTCTCATTGTAACTTTGATGTTCAAATAAAATAAGTAATAATAAATGAGGAATAGGAGGGAGGGTAGAGTGGGACGTACCATGCTCTTAAACCCATATGTATGAATTACATGGTTTGTTCACCTTACACAGATAAAAAAATCACTAATAAAATAATTAAATATTATATCTTTATAACGTGTTTAGGAATTAAGTAGACCTGAATATTCATTTACATAAAAATTTTGCAGAATAATTATATAATTGATTCTTTTATTCAGTACAATCTTGGCAAACAGTTTTAGATAATTTTTGTTCTTATTTTTAATATACGCTTAGTGATTATGGATGATTGTGAATATCATAAAATATTTAATGTTTATAAGATTAATTAACATAAGAGGCATGTTTGTACCTGAAGACAACACAAATTGTAAATGAAATATAGGCTTCTCTAGGCTGTGCAATTACTGTCTATTAGAATCAATTATCTGCCGGCACCGCGGCTCACTAGGCTAATCCTCCGCCTTGCGGCGCCGGCACACGGGGTTCTAGTCCCGGTCAGGGCGCCGGATTCTGTCCCGGTTGCCCCTCTTCCAGGCCAGCCCTCTGCTGTGGCCAGGGAGTGCAGTGGAGGATGGCCCAAGTGCTTGGGCCCTGCACCCCATGGGAGACCAGGAGAAGCACCTGGCTCCTGGCTTCAGATCAGCGCGGTGCGCCAGCCATGGCAGCCATTGGAGGGTGAACCAACGGCAAAGGAAGACCTTTCTCTCTGTCTCTCTCTCTCACTGTCCACTCTGCCTGTCAAAAAAAATCAATTATCTTTTAAAAAAAAGAATACTATTATAAATAAGTGGTAAATACTAATAAATAAAAAGAAAAAGTACTAATTTTTGTCAAATTCTTAAACTAGCATAAAAATTAATTTTCTGTAACAAGAAATACACATCTCAGTTCTGTGAATAAGGTAGAATTTCATTTTTAAAAAAATGTGAAAGCTAAAATAATAGCTTTAGTTTGCTTTGGAAAGGGAGTAGTACTGACTTAGAAAATATATTAGTAAGTACTCATTTCTTCCATATTTTCTGAAAGTGTTTAAGTAATTATTGGTGTTGTTTCCTCTTAAAACTTAATAGACTTGGCCGGCGCCGCGGCTCAATAGGCTAATCCTCCGCCTAGCGGCGCCGGCACACCGGGTTCTAGTCCCGCTCGGGGCGCCGGATTCTGTCCCGGTTGCCCCTCTTCCAGGCCAGCCCTCTGCTGTGGCCAGGGAGTGCAGTGGAGGATGGCCCAGGTGCTTGGGCCCTGCACCCCATGGGAGACCAGGAAAAGCACCTGGCTCCTGGCTCCTGCCATCGGATCAGCGCGGTGAGCCGGCCGCAGCGCGCCGGCCGCGGCGGCCATTGGAGGGTGAACCAACGGCAAAAGGAAGACCTTTCTCTCTGTCTCTCTCTCTCTCACTGTCCACTCTGCCTGTAAAAAAAAAAAAAAAAAAAAAAAAAAAAAACTTAATAGACTTGTGACAGACATTTGATGCAGCAGATCAGACTCCTTTGAGGTGCCCACATCCCGTATCCAAGTGCCGGGTTTGACTGCCAGCTATGTTCTCCATTCCAGTTCCTGTGGACACACATCCTAGGAGGCTGCAGGTGATGGTTCAGAAACATGGCTTCTGTCACCAGTGTGAGACCCGGATGGATTTCCAGGGTCCTGGCCTTCGGGTTGGCTCAGCCCTGCTACCGGGATTTGAATCAGTGGATGGAAGCACCGTCTCACTCTCGCACTCGCGCGCTCTCTCTCTCTTTTTGAAATAAAATTTTAAAACAAACTTTTAAGGGTTGGTGGACTTAGGCACAATACCTTGTAGGGCCTAAAGTGGTCTTCATGCAGGCATTCTTTGAAGTTGTAGGCATTTGTTTCAGTTTGGATAATTTGTGATTTGTTTTTAAATTATCCACAAAATATATTAAATTTTCCAAACTTATGGGAATAACACATTCTATAACTTTGATTTTTCAGTGTCATGTTATCTCTCATCATTCATGTCTATTTAGTAGCTAATCAAAAACTCAGTTTTTGAAAAGAGATTTGTTTTTATTTATTTGAAAGGTAGAGAGACAGAGAGAGCGAGAGAGAGAGAGCGAGAGAGCGAGAGAGCTCTTCCATTGGCTGGTTCCCTGCCCAGGTGGCAACAACAGCCGGAGCTACGCCAATCCAAAGCCAGGAGCCAAGAGCGTGTCTGGGTCTCCCACATGGGAGTAGGGCCCAAGGACTTGGGCCGTCTTCTGGCACGTTATCAGTGAGCTGGATTGGAAGTAGAGCTGCTGGGTGTTGATGGCTTAATCCACTGTGCCACAACACTGGCCCGCAAAGACTCAGTTTTTAATTTCATTAATTTTTCTTCATTGTACAATAATTCACTTTGTTCAATGATTACTTCTCTTATCTGTTTTATGTCCTTCTGCCCACTCATTTTAATTTTTATAAATAAGCTTTTACTTATTCATTTCAGAGGCAAGAGGAGGGAGGGACGGGGTGGGGACAGACAGAGAGAGAAACCCACCCCCTGGTTCACTCCTCACTCCCCAAATGCCTTGGTACAAGAACTCTGTCTAGGTCTCCGACATGGGTGTCAGGGGTGGCAGAGACCCTGCACCTGTGGCCTCCCAGGATTCACACTGGCTGGAAGCTGCAATGTGGGATGAAGCCAGGACTCCATCCAGGTGCTCTGAGTTGAGATGCAAGTGTTCCAGCCAGTGTCTTAAACCATTGTACCAAAATCCCAAACTCTATTTTGGTTTTAATTTGATCTTTGCTTCCCTTTTATTAGATCTTAGGAAAGTATTTCTCATTTGTGCTTTCTAAATTTGAGCATTAAAGATCTTATTTCCTAGAGGCCAGCGCTGTGGCTCAGTGGGTTAATGCCCTGGCCTGAAGTGCTGGCATCCCATATGGACACCGGTTCTAGTCCTGGCTGCTCCTCTTCCCATCCAGCTCTCTGCTATGGCCTGGGATAGCAGTAGAAGATAACCCAAGTCTTTGGGCTCCTGCACCCACGTGGGAGACCTGGAGGAAGCTCCTGGCTTCAGATTGGTGCAGCTCTGGCTGTTGCGGCTATCTGGGGAGTGAACCAGCGGATGGAAGACATTTCTCTTTGTCTCTACCTCTCTCTGTAACTCTTTCAAATAAATCTTTAAAAAAAAATCTTATTTACCACTATAAGAATTTAAGGCTGTCTGTTTTCCTCTAAATAGTGTATTAATTATCTGTAAAAATTTTGATCTACAGTATTTTATTTTGATTAAAATTATTATTCTTATGGGTTTTTAATTCATATATTAACTAGAAGTATGCTGTTTAATTTCAATTTTTTCTTATTTAAAAATATTTTATTATAATTCATTAATTATCATTTAGTAATACATTTTTATTATGTAGCCCTCTAAATAAATACTCTACACTGAAAGCAATGGATAGTCCCCTGGCTTGGAGTACAGTGTTCTTTTAAACATCAACTGAGTGAAGTCCACAGTTATGCACTGGCAGGAAGGTAGAGTCAGCACCCAGATCCGGTAATCAAATACAGGCATGTTTATGTGAACATGGGTGTCTTAACTGCTCACTAAATATCCTCCCCATAAACTTATCTTTTGATTCTATTTTCCACAAAATGTTTGCAGTACCCTTTTATATGTAATATTGACTCAAGCAGATTGATTTCCACTTACATACTTATATAATTACGCTCATATTTAATTTAGCTGTGCGAAGTGATTTTTGCTTGTTAAAATAGTTCAGGGAGGACTCTAGTAATATTATTACATAATTAAAATTTTAGCACAGATTTCTCCTTTCAATAAATAATGCCTGTTAGCAAATTGTATAGTTACAAAATAAGAATAAAGTATTTTCTCTTAATCTTTGTCTTTCTTTTTCTCCTTCTCTTTGATTTTGCCTTTCAAATAAACAAGTAAATAAATAAATGTTGGAAAACAGAAAAACATAAGAAATCCCTTACCAGACATTCAAAGTGTTGTCTCCTTACTCTTGGAATTCCCAGCCTCAAGAACTCGAAGCAACAAATTACTGTTGTTGATAAATTATCCAGTCCAAGTTAATCTCTTATATCAACATAAATAAACTGACAACTCAGTTTAAACAACTAATTTGAAGTTGAAAGCAGATGATGTCCAAGCACAGCCATGTTCACAGAGACAGTGGAGGTTATGAGTAATTTCTTTGTCTTCTACTGCCCTTCTCCTAATGCACTCTAATAACATGTAAATAGTTCTTTTTTAAAATACATATCCCCTTTAAGTTACTGATATATCTTCCAAAGAAGGAATTAGCCTGAATAGTTATTTTTTGTTTCTTTTTCCCCTCCTACTGACAGCTTCAATCTCTTTTCTCTTTTCGTGAACCTTCCTCTATAACCTTAAAAATTTCCAGATGGAAAATTGCAATCAAGCACACAGTATTTTTCGTCTCACTTCCTTCTGCAACAATCCTGTACTTTCTGCACTTATTCACCTTCTCGAAGAGTAGGCTACAATCTTCTCTTGATGTTTCTCTCCCATTTATTTTCCAACACAATCTACTGCATTCTGACTTTGACCTTTTCACTTGTGGGAATAATTCTAGCAAATATCTGCAAAGATCTTATTGTCAAAAACAACGGATTTTTGTCTTCACTTACAAAGTATTTCTGTTCCAATCGCACTACAGAACTGGCAACTTGCCCATTTAAATTCTCCCTTCCGTTACTTCCCTTGATATCACACTGGAGCAGTTTCAGTTATTTTCTGATACATTTTTTCATGGTCATTTGCCTCATTTTAAATTTTTACTTGTTTTTATTTATTTGAAAGGCAGAGAGTGTATATGTAAATGTTCAGAGAGAGAGAGAGAGAGAGAGGGAGAGAGAGAAATTGCATTGCTTGATCACTTCCCAAATGACTGCAACAGTTCAGACTGCACAAGGATGAGGTCATGATCCAAGAACTTCCTCTGAGTCTCCCATGTGATTGGCAAAGAAGCAGGTCCTTGAGTCATCATCTGCTGCCTCCCAGGATGGACATTAGCAGGAAGCAGGATGGGAAGCAGTCACAGAACTCAAACAAGGGCATGCCGGTTCTGATATGGGATGCCTGTGTCCCAAGTCACAGATTAACTGGCTGTACCACAGCACCTGCCCTTAGTGGTCATTTTTATGCTTCTCTTTTCCCGATATCCTTTAATTTGTTTTTGCTTCAGTATTTTGTTTTCATCTGTTTATAGATTTATTTAAAAAAATCTTAAGCTGCTATAACAGTTTGGGATTAAGTTAGGCACTGAAATTATAATGGTAACCACGATGTCAAATTCCTTTCTGTCAAAAGGTCATCAGTAGGCCTGCACCGCGGCTCACTAGGCTAATCCTCCGCCTTGCGGCGCTGGCACACCGGGTTCTAGTCCCGGTTGGGGCACCAGATTCTGTCCCAGTTGCCCCTCTTCCAGGCCAGCTCTCTGCTGTGGCCAGGGAGTGCAGTGGAGGATGGCCCAAGTGCTTGGGCCCTGCACCCCATGGGAGACCAGGAGAAGCACCTGGCTCCTGCCTTCGGATCAGCGTGGTGGGCCGGCCGCAGCGCACCAGCCGTGGTAGCCATTGGAGGGTGAATCAACGCAAAGGAAGACCTTTCTCTCTGTCTCTCTCTCTCACTATCCACTCTGCCTGTCAAAAAAAAAAAAAAAAAAAAAGTCATCAGTAGTATATAAAACAAGCACCTAAATAACCTCCTAAACACTTAGAGCTGTTCATAAGTGCTGTTTGGAAGAGAAAGCCTGCTTTTACACCACCATGTCCCGGGAGCTTACTGCCGTTTGCCACTCTACCTACCCCCATTAACTCTGTAGTGGTGCCAGTCTCCTCTTACAGACACAGCGTCATCCCTCACATCTTACTTTGATTTAAGATTATATCAAAATATTTATTGAAAACCTGTCCCTGGCTCTCTCATAACAAAGACAAGCTCCACATACGGCTTTCTTGATGCTATATTTAGCCAATCCACTGTGTGTACATTTAGTTAATCCCTGTCTGTGTCAGGGTTTCTCCTTCCAGCCCATCAGGCATAACTTTAATCCTCCATCTCTTTCCATCCTGAATCAAGGTATCCTTTGCTTTTACTTCTTAATGGGTTCTTGATTCTGCTTCCTGCTCTCATCTCTGCTACTACCTTTCACTGTCATATTTAAAGCACTTATCACTTAAGCATTCTTCTGCTAACTTAAAAATTGCTTTCTGCATTAGTCGATTTGACCAGTGAAATTTATCCTCAAAGCAAATTGTTTAAGAGAAATTCAGATTTCAAGTCACTACTCATTACAAAAGCTTGAAAGTCTTTCTGTCATATGAAGATCAATACATAAATCCCTTAACCAGATAATACACAATGTCCTACTGCCTTTCTTACCCCTCATCTGATTGCTTCTCTTTACATTTAAACACATTTCGCTGGTTTATTTCCCCACAAGCAATTTTATTTCATCATCGAGAAGTCTGATCATGCATCCTTATTTGACTGGGAAGTATCCTGTCTTCTCCTCCTTTAACTAGATTGCATATACTTTTATGTTTCGCTTCATTGTTCCATCAAAGTTTACCTGAACTTGTCTTCAGGGCACACATACCATCTTAACTACAAATGTATCTCTAAATCTCTACATTTCTCCTTTCAATTGTATAAAATCTACTTTTATATGTTTCTATTTGTTCATGTATATAAATACTTACCTTTTTTCATGGAGTTGTAGCTCCAAGAGAAGAGTGAATGTGTTTGTACATGTGTGTACATTGTGTAAACAGTGTGTGTGCAATGCGTGTACATTACACGTGTTATAGATTGCTTGATTATATGTGAAAGCTGAATATTTAAAAACACAAATAGATAATCGCCAGATCACATATGACATTAGAAGTCAGACTCACAAGTCTTCTCATACTTCCCTAAAAGATAAGCATGCATTCTGCAATGCTGGAGCAATCAATCCAGTAGGACACTCACAGCCTTTACAGCAATCAACAAAAGATAGCACAGACTGGATCAATATCTGCTTGCCTCCCTATTCTTTTTGCCCCCACATTCAGCATAAGATAGACAAGAGCAATAAAATACACTCACCACACCCATACCGTAGGATGCCAGACATCTTATCCTGCCTTGAGATTCTCCACACCAACACACTCCAATTAGAACATACACTAGACCATTCCAGTTTTTCCACTATAAATTCTCCCCACCCCTCCTCATTGGCTTTCAAGTGTTTTTCAAATTGTTGTCTACTGACTGATATCTTGGCTATTGCAAACGCTGAATAGACCACTTGGGTGGGCTTTGTGTATTTCTTCTGCTTTCCTGGAGGGTACACCAAGATATGGTCCATAACATTTTTACAATAGACTCTGGTCTTCTACTAGGTCAAGTACAAATGAGGGCACTGTTTGACTTGCTTCTCACAACTTGTGTGTCTTGAAATAAGTGATAAGTCGGAAATGTTTCTCAACTGTCTTCTGTATGTGTTCAATTCCTTGACTATTTATTCTCGGTTTGTTACTTCGATTTTATTATTGATTCTCATTCATTTGGCATCCTTGTTGGAAGCAGACCATTTCTTCTCATTCCTTTTTGCTCTCTTTTGTTCTTCCATTTTGTGATGTGCTGTGTAAAAGTATTGTGCTCATGTTAAAAAGATTAATGAGTTGGAATGCAGGAATTAGCCTTATAAGCTTTTTTTTTTGAATAGATCTCACAACCCATTGACTTTGCTGTTCTGACTAGAGGAGCATTTACTTGGATAATGTTGCTGTTTGTCAGCAATAAAAACAAATGTGGCTCTTATACTCCAGATTGTTTTTAATCTTAAAACATTCACTTGAATCCAGCAGTGTTTTTTTCTAGTTTTCTGCCTGTCAGAGAATGCGGATTATTTGGTCTAAATTCATAAGATGTAGGCAACAGGTCAGCAGGCATGAAGTTACCAAGAAAAACTTCTCATCAATTGCTTCCATCTCTCCTAGGTTTCTAAAGTCTAAATTCTCTTCTATTCCAGGAAAAAAACCTTTGCTTCTTACATACAATCATTATAATCCAAGTTCTTGTGACAATTTCTGAATTTCTGGCATAATTTTCACAATATTATTTATGCCTTCATTTGAAATACAGGCTGAACTGTGTTCCAGCAAAATTCATATGTTGAAATCCCAATCTCCAGTATTCCACAATGAAACTGTAATCAAATGTAGGAAATTTAAAGAAATCCAAAGTTGCCTAAGGTCAAAGAGTATACCTTAATCAGTTCTGAGTGTTATTTCTATAGAAGACATTAAACATAAACACCAGCCTGATTTGATCACTATACACTATTTATAAGGGGTATTACAGAATTAAGAGCTGAAAAATGTGAATGTCGTTTCTCAAAACAAGTACCATCAAGTTGAAGAAAACATTTTTTTTTTGATAACTTGTCTTCCTTTTTCGTGCCTACACATGTTTTTGTATTCTATATTAACCAGTATGTACCAGACAAAACATGAGATTTGTCTCTTTTGGACTGGCTTCTTTCACTAAGTATGGTGGTTTCGGTTACATCCATTTTGTTGCAAAAAACAGGATTACCTTCTTTATGTAGCGGAGTAGTTTTCTGTATTGTATATATGCCACATGTTCTTTATTCATTCATTGGTTGATGGACAGCTGGGTTGATTCCACATCTTGGCTATTGAGAATTGAGTTGCAATGAACATGGAGGTATAGATACCTCTTTAATATGTTGACTGAATTTTGTTTAGGTAGATGCCCAGGAGTGGGATGACTAGGAACATGGTAGAACTATTTCCAGAGATCTGAGGACTCTCCCTACTGTCTTCCACATTAGTTGTACTAGTTTACATGACCAAAAATAGTATATTGAAGTATCTTTTTTCCCCACATCCTCACCAGCATTTATAATTTCTTTGATCTTTGAATAATAGCCAAACTAATTTGGGTGAGGTGAAACCTCATTGTGCTTTTGATTTGCATTTCCCTGGTGGCTAGTGGTCCTGAGAATTTTTTCATGTGTCTGTTTAATGTTTCATACCCTTTGCCCATTTCTTAATTTGGTTTTCTGTTGTTTTTTGTTGATCTGTTTATGGATTCTGGATATTAATCCATTATCAATTGTGTAGTTTGCAAATATTATCCCCTATTCTGTCAGTTGCTTCTTCACTTTGTTGAGTGTTTCCTTTGTAGTACAACATCTGCTTAGCTTGATATAATCTCATTTGTCTATTTTGCTTTAAATGCCCGTGTTTCTGTGGTCTTTGCCTATGCCAATGTCTAGCATAGTTTCTGCAATATTTTCCTCTAGTAATTTGATGGCATCAGGTTATACATTTAGATCCCTGATCCATTTAGAATTGAATGTTGTATAACATAAGAGTCTTGTTTCATACTTCTTCATGCATAGTTACAATTTTCCTAACGCCATTTGCTGAAGAGACTGTTATATCTCCAGAGATTGATTCTAGCTCATTTGTCAAGGATTAGTTTGTTGTGGTTGCTTGGATTAAGTGTTGATCTCAACCATTTAGTTCATAACTGGAGAATTTAGGATGCTTGGAATTTATTTGAGTCATTATAGTCTTTATACATTATTTTCTAAAGAACAATGGTTCCACTACATAGGTTTTAAGATTAACATGAATGAATAAGTGGAAAGAAACCAACTCAGGAAAGTAAGGTGGAATTCCTTACTTTAGTGAAGTGAATTTACTTAAGTGAATTCTCACTAAATGGAATTTATTTCCTAAGAGGGATGAACAGAACAGTCATGGTGGAAAAGGACTCTAGGACTCTAGGAAAACTTTACTGTTTTTTTTTTTTTTTTTTTTTTGCTAAAATGTTGGCTGACTTCTTAGACCACTCTCCTAATAATGATGTATTGGTTGTTTGTTCCTCCTGAAAGTGGACAAGCAATGTGCCTTCAGCGTCTGAGAAGACTGTCACGGTGACTTGGGCTCCTCACTGGCCTAATCTTGCTTTGACTAAACCACTTTGACTTCTTGGGAATCATTGTTTGTTTTTTTTTTTTCATTTATTGTCTTCAGTATTTTACAAGTAAATAAGTTTTATCCCTTATTGAAGTTCTTAGAAAAGATTACTTCAGGACCTTGATCTCACTTGTTTAAAATTCCCATTTAAAGTTCTCTCCTTGCTTACAGTTGATCAGGGCACAAGAGTTTGTTATAAATGGGGAAGAAAATTTGGTTGCCTTTAATTTGTATTTCAGAATTGTGTAAGCTGAACCAGTTGAAACATCTATGGTGTTAGCTGTTTGCTGTTAGTCAACTCAGCTTTTTAATTAGGGAACCAACAAGATGACTTTTTGCTGTTGGTCCAACACCGTAGGCTGCATCTTAAATACTGTCCTTCCTTTGAATGAGATAGTATTTGTAAATTGTGTATTTACACAGTGCATTGGCCCGAAATGATTTTTGTAAAGCTTATACTGAGGCTTCACAATAAATTTGGAATTTGTTCTTGCTTAATTTTTAGTAGAATTTATTTTGTTTGGTCAGGGCTTTATTCAAGCTGATATATTATCTTTGTAATGCCTCAAACTAGATCCTATTCAGACATGTAATAGCAAGTTAATACAAGATTATGTTGCTACAAAAAGTTTCAAAAATTTTGAAGTTTTTGATAATACACATTTTACATGAATTTTTGGATAATTTCAGTACTTGTACAGATATTTCACATTGCATCCCCAAAAGAGTATCACTAAAATTTTAACAATTAATTAATTTAATTAAATAGCAAAATACTCTTTGAAAAAAGAGCAGAGACCACATGAAGACAAAAGGAAGAAAACATCAGCCTAAGGCAAAGCTTGGACCCTTACCATTAAATCCACCCACTGACACCATAAGTTAGAATTTTTACATCTAAAATGATGAAAAAATAAATTTCTTTGTTTGATTCACCCAAGGTCTGTTTCTCTGTTATGGCACTCCTAAGAAACCAACACAAAAGGCTACTCTGAGAAAGAATATGTTCATGCAAGTAGTTTCATAAAAAGAAATGGAATAAAATTTTTCATAGACCATTTGCCACTTTTAAAAATACAGTTTAATTTTATTTGTCATTTGTTGTTAGCTATTATTTTCATTTTAATTTTTGCTATGTGAAAACTTTAAATGAAATTCTGAATCAAAAATTGATTTATTGGAACATTGTTTGGCCAAGACTTATGAATCATTTACCAAAAGTAACCAACAATAAACTAAGTCATTTTTACAGTAAATATTTAACGTTTCTCTTTCTTGTTATCTGGATGCCTTTCTGAACCCATCTCTAATTACTTTTTATGGGATTTTATCAGCCCATTCCTCCTCTTCCCTCTGTCCAGATTCTTAATCTTTTCCCAGTGGTTGCCTAAGATCCTAAATTGCCACTTGCTTCTAAAAAAAATTTTGTCTGGGCAATTATAAAATTTACACCTTGGATCTAAGCTGATACAATTTATAATTATGTGTATCTCTAACTGATGTGAGATCAGAAACTGATAATTAATTTATCCTTATTTGAGTTACCTGACTCACAAGAGCTAGTACACATGCTTGCCAAAACCTCAATACTAACCCAAGGTAACAACAATAAGGGAAATGGAGAGACGGAGTCTAACAATGAGAAATGGCCACACCTCTTATGATCATACATGTCTGACTTCTGTAGCAACCATTCCAACTGCCAAACTGCAGTCTTCAACAATTGCCTCCATAGGATTAAGAATTAGTCCCTGACTGCCCTGTTTCATATTTTGCCCTATTTTCCAAGGAGAAAGCCTAATGCAGTCTTACGCTATGCAGTTCAATCTTGTGGGAAGGCATAGGTCTAGTTGAACTGCATCCATCTGCAATAACAGAGATGAACATGAATTACATTATGCTAAATAAAATAAGCCAATAATGATAAGACATTCTGGATGATTCACTTACATGATATTGAATTTGTCAGAAGCAGGAGGAAAATGGGGGTTCTCAAAGACTAACAGGCAGGAGAAACAATATTTTCACTCAATGGGCATGGAAATTTAGCTTTTAGTAATCTAGAGGCCTACATTCAGCATAGGTACCTAGCAACTTGGTTGTGCAATTAAATTTTTTCTACATCTTGAAGTGTTATTTCAACACACACATCCAGGGGCACATGCATATACCCACATGTATGTATTCACTTCTTAAATTTACCTTTTAAAGTACAGGATTCAGGGCACATTGTAGTGCAGGGAGCCAAGGTGCTGCCTGCACACCGGCATCCCACATGCCAGTGCCAGTGTAAGTCCTGGCTGTGCTGCTTCCAATCACCTCCCTAATAATGCTCCTGTGGAGGTAGAGGAAGATGTCCCAAGTACATGGGCACCTGACACCCACATGGGAGTCCTTGCTGGAGTCCCAGGCTCAGTCCAGGCCATTGCAGCCACCTTAGGAGTGAATCAGTGCAGAGAAGATTGTCTTGTTCTCTGTCTCTTTCTCCCTCTCTCTATCATTCTGCTATTCACATAAATCAATGAGTCTTTAAAATATGTAAAAGGCATAGTTATAACTCTTTCAAGAAACATAAACATACATAGCATTACAATAAAACTTTTGAAGTTGGTGTGTATAGTATTACTTTGATTGGGGTGACAGGGTCATAGGTATATGCATATGTTGAACTCAATGTAGCGAACATGTTCAAGGTTTTTTAATGTGTGTCAATTATACCTCAAAAGGGTGCTAAAGAATCAGTTGGTTATGTAAATGAATGTTAAATTTTGAAATTTTTGAGATCTGCGTTCTTTTCCATTGGTATCTGCATGTAACCCTATTTCAGTGTTATATTTCCTTTCTGTTCTACATTTGTTGATTATAATGTAAGTCCCTCAGATCTGTTTTATCATGAGCATATCAGTTAATCCTATAAAGTCTATAATCATTTGTGTTGGTAGCATGAAATCTATACAATACTTTTTTTCAGGAATCAACTGTTAAAGAATGTAAGGATATTCAGGTTTTTATACACTGTATACCTCAATTACACTTTCTGCTCTTTGGGTTGTTCTTTTCTCATGGATTTACAGTATATATGGCAGAAGATCTTCAGATATCCATCTAAACATTGACTCAATGTATTATTACATTGGATGATATTATAAGTTTTAAGTTATAGTTTTCAGTTACTCAAGGGAACTTTATAGGAATACAAATTAATTTTATGTGGTGACATTTTACTCTATAGTTGCTGAATTCGCTATTAATTCTGGAGAAGAATTTGGTAACGTGTTCAGTACTTTCTAAATACAATCGTGTTCAGGGTGAAAGAATGGCATTTCTTACTTCCTCCTTTCCAAACTTTGTGCTTTCTATTTAATTTCTCTGCCTTAATATACTGGAAGTGACCCCCAAGCTCATACAGAATAGTGGAGAAAGGCGTGGACATCATTGTGCTTTATCCAATCATGAAGGAAATCACCCCATTGTTTACCACTAAGTATGATGTCATGGTTTGGTAAATACCTATACCTACTTTAGACCTCTGAGGAGTAGAAGTCAAGCAGGGTTAAACGTGCAGAATACAATACAAGAGATTTCCTTACCGATGTTTGTGAGTGGCACACCTCTGAAACCTGAAACTTCGTGAGGTTACTTTCTACTCCCTGAGGCAGGATTATACCAAAGGCTGTCAAAGTTATCACCTGTCTGTCTGTTCTGATCATCAGAATGTCATCAGTGTTAATGAATTAATAAAATATTCTGTGAAATGGCAGACATAGATCTGTGGAGACTATATCATAACAAAGGACTGAAAAATAAACTTTGCCCTTAGAAACCACTTCAGTGTTTTTTTCTGTTTCATGTTCGTATGAATTACTTCTTATACTCTTTTTGGATCATTACAGAAAACAACTCATTTCCCAAGCCTGTTTATACCATGTTCTTTTTTTTTAATTTTTTTGACAGAGTTATAGACAGAGAGACAGAGAGAAATGTCTTCCTTCCATTGGTTCATCTCCCAAATGGCTGCCATGGCCAGCACTGCGCCAATCCAAAGCCAGGCGCCAGGTGTTTCCTCCTGGTCTCCCATGGGGTGCAGGGCCCAAGCACTTGGGCCATCCTCCACTGCACTCCTGGGCCACAGCAGAGAGCTGGACTGGAAGAGGAGCAACCAGGGCTAGAACCCAGTTCCCATATGGGATGCTGGCGCCGCAGGCAGAGGATTAACCAAGTGAGCCATGGCGCTGGCCCCTATACCATGTACTTAAATCCTTATGAACCAACTGTAGCAATGATACAGCATCCAGTAAGGTGACCCTTTAATTTGGGCTACTATTGTTTATCTGCTCAGTGTCCACAGAAATTCCGTAGAATGCTTTTTATACTTCAGGAACCAACTAGAGAATTAAACAAAGGCGTGATAGGAACTACCATCTAACCATTAATTAGCTTTATAAAGAAGGAATTAATTTTCATACAACCATTTCCAGAGGCAATATTTTGCATTTACTATGCTTACTATGATAGAAAGCAGTTTTTGTGGTGCTTGTTTGGTATTTTCTACTGTATGTTTTTGCAGTCTTGCCTCAAAGTTCCAATGCTGGGTTAGTCCAACTTCTAAATATGGCAATACAATATCAATTAAGCTCTCAAAATGTGTGGAGAAGACTGATGGATCTATGATCTCAGTAGAGTCATTACAAATCAATATTCCATTTATGATGTAGCTCCTCAAATCTCTGGTCTCTCAAGGTGTTATTCCTTTGGGTCAGTGTCAGCTCAAACCCTTTGTCCAACCATCTGCAAAATGTCTTAAGATACACCTTCTTCATTAGAGAGAGACCTGAATAAATGGTTGTAGAGCTCAATGAAGAAAGACTTAGGAAGTCATTAGCCTACATTTGCAATGATGTTTCAAAGTCTTAATCCTAGAAAACTATTAACCTATTAAGTCAATGAGTAATGTTCTGTAAATTGGCTCCTGTCCAGAGCCTGAGCAATGACTATGTCTATTTGAAAAACTTTTACATCCACCTACTTTCTTATTCTTTTTTTTTGAATTGTAAACATCATGAAGCAATTTCATTGGCCACCCATATGGTTTGCACTCATGGACACCATACACAATTAACCACTTCCTCAACTTCTGTGTGTCATGGTCCTTTGGCAGCTCCCATTCCTGATGGCCAATATAATGATCGCAGGCTCCAGACTGGTGACATTAAACACTGACACCAGACCTTCAGTAGTTCATGTTCTCATTATTGCCATGGAAGAAATGGATGAAGCTCAGATGTACCCCAAAGGGAAGAGCCAACACTGACTATCTTAGTAACGATAGTGTCATGATCACTAGTACAATGACAATGGTATTGATGATTGTGGTAGACTCTGGGCCTTTCCTATGGACATTATATTTGGCGGGTTTTCTAGGCTATAAATTAGTATCCATTCCAATATCTCCACTTCTCACTCATTTCATAACCATTTTTCCTACATTTTCACTTACTCATTCAAGGAAGTGCCCCTAAGTCAGTACTGTCTTGTTTACCCAGTCTTATGTTCCAGCTTGCTTGATCATGAACCTCAACATTCAATCCCAGAAGTACTCTTGAATTCTCAAAGGCATGGACTTTATTTATTAAGCTTCATGGGGTATAAGCACTTTCACACTTTGAAGACAAATATATCTAAAGTTGATTTACCTTTAACTTTCAACCTAGCTATCAGAAGAGGTGAGAGAGAATCACATGTGGGTACATCTTACCTTCCTATGAGAGGGAAGAAGGAGTGGGTTTTCTAGCAATTTCTTGGACTATAAAAATACTAGCTCTAACTTCAGAGACATCGGGGTCTGTTCTGGAACTTTGAGGGTTCATATAGCTCTGCCAGCAAAAATGTCTTATAAGTATGGATTCAAATGTGTATTATATGTTTCAGAGACTCTTTTTCTCATTGCAAGTTAATAGAATTACACACCTGTATTGTCGAGTATTTTCTTCCTTGAGATGCAACCCACCTATCTGACTGTGAGCTGGCCTTGCATCTGCTTCCTGTCTCCCACAGAAGCACATGCAGGTTGTAAATCACAGAAAAGTGCTCTGTGGCTTTCACACAGTATTCAGGTGCTTAACTGATCTTGGTTTCACTTAATGTCACTGCCAGGCGTTGGTAGAGCTTAGCAAAAACTAGTCAATCTCACTGTCTATTTAGGCATCACTATCCCCTTATCTTTCACATACATGCTCCTTTATGTTAAAAAAGATGCCCCCCAATGAAATACTTTCATATCATGACAAGGGACCATTAACCAGTGGTCTGACCCGCTGTTTAGGATTTTTGATGTCCTGCATACCGCTCAGATGTTCTGGTAGTCGGCGAGAGCTTCGGCCCCTAAACGCTCTCAAATACCTCTGGTCTTGGGCCTTTCTGGAACTATGTGTTTGTGTTCTCAGAGAAGGAGAGGGATTAGATGTTTGAGAGACACCTTAGAGCAAAAGCTAGTAGATGATAAAGAGAGAACAGGAATAGGCAGAGAGAAACTCCAGAAAGGTTAGCTCCAAAGGAGGAACAGAATTAAGGAAAGAAAACAAGGAACCTCAGACTGAGGTATAGTTCAGAGAAAATCCTCATCAGGTTAGGGGGGTCCCTATTCATTTGTACAATGCAGTGTTATTCAGGAGTGACCAAGTTCTCATACCCTGTTAGCTGGGAGCATCCTGAGGAAATCATCTTCTACACCCTCTTGGAATTGCAATTGTTTTCAGAGATTGGTTAATTTGAGAGTAAATTAAATATGTTTCAAAAGGAAAAATTTAGCAATTGTAAAAAATTAAAGTTACATAAATGACCATAAATGGGCTCATGACAGGGCAAGCTATTGATATTAAATAGAATAAAAATAAAATTTGTAGTGTGTGAGAAAATTTTAAGAATTAAAAAACAGAATTGTACATATTTGTGGGGTAACATGATGTTACATCATGGGCAAATTATTGTCAGAGTAATATGTTAATATAATTGTTAAATGTGTTTAATGTTTATAACAAACATAAAAGTGTTTTACATTTTATTGATTACTAGTCAACCAATCTCTAACCTCTATATTGACGAGCTGCATTAAATAAACATAATTTTATATAATTGTATAGTTTCTGTTTTAAAATGTTAATTTTTCTTTATTTCTCCCTCTGCCTTTCAAGCAGATGGAGAGAGTGAGAGAGAGAGAGAGAGAGAGAGAGAGTTTCTGTTTGTTGACTCTCCAAATGTCTGCAAGAGCAGGTTGGGCCAAGTGGAAGTCAGGAGCCCAGAACTCCTTCCAGGTCTCCCTTGTGTGTGGCAGGGACTCAAGTAGTTTGGCCGTCATTGCTACCTCTCAGAATGCAAGAGTAGGAAGCTGAACTGGGAGCAGAGTAGCCAGGATTCAAACCAGAACACACACATGCAGAATGAGGACCTTCCAAGTGGTGGCTGCCCTGCTGTGACACAGCCTGCCCTCTGTTTTTCATACGAAATTTACTATGGTGATTTCTTCCTGGAACACCACTTGGAATGTTTGCATTCTGTACTAAGGTGCTGGTCTGAATCCTGGCTACTCCGCTTCCAATTCTGGTAATCACTTTCTGGTAATCACCATTATAGCCACCGTTATCCTTATAACACCTCTGAGATCCACTATTTTAGATTCCACATCTGAGTGAGATTATCTTTCTGCACTTGGTTTTCTCCGCTAAACCTAGTTCCATCTATGCTGATGCAAATAACCAGATTCAAACCTTTTAGTGTCTAACCATCATTCCTTTATGTATGTTTACCATATATTCTTTATTCATTATTCACTTTTTGATAGACTTCTGTGCTGTTTCCATTTCTTCACTATTGCAAATAGAGTGGTAGAAAATGTAAATATATAGACATATTTCTGACAATGATTTCATTTTTCTAGGATGTACAGCCAGTTCTGGGTCAAGGATGTAAATATAAGGCCTGGGCCTTTGAAACTAAGCTTCAGGACATTGGAATGGATGTTTTTGCTTCTTTGTTTTATGTTTTGTCTTTGTGGTCTTTAACAGATGAATGGGATTTTATCAAAATAAAGAGCTGCCACACAGCAGCAGGAACAGCCAACAGAGTGAGTAGACAACGTGCAGAACGGGGGGACACTTGTTCAATCACACATCTGATACGGAGTCAGCAAGCAGCAAATCAAGGAGCTCAAACAAATTACTAGCAAAGAAATACTATAAATAAAAAAGGAACTAGTTCTAGCATGTTTTTCGAAGGAAGATACATAAATGCTAACAAATATATGAAAATATGCTGAATATGATTAATCACCAGGGAGTCGCAGTTCAAAACCACAAAGAGATATCACCTTGCTCCAGTTGGACTGGACATTGTCAAAAAGACATCAGATAACAACTGCTGGTGGGGAGGTAGAGAAAATGAAATCCTTGTGCACAGTTGGTGGAAATGCAAATTAGCCCAGGCATTGTGCAAAAAAATGGCGGTTCCTCAAAAAAACCTCTAAACTTAGACCCACCATATGAATTCTCTTTTTAAGTACCACGGCCGCTCTTTTTTTAGAGTGTAAAAACATATTTAGAATTAGGCAGCTGGAGTCAGCTTGGAGGATTCCAATTTTGTTGGTGACATCCAAAGCTTCCTAGTCAGGAACCAGCCAAAGACAGTCCTTTGCATGCCCATCAGGGCTTCTCAGGGGGTCAGCCTTGGCCACAGTGAAGTCACACTCAGTTTTGATCTGGTGCTAGTTGGCCTTGATGTCCAATGAACACTAACATGGTTTTCATCTCCTGTCATTATCCATGGCAAATTTAATGGTTGGGGAATTGATGATGTCGTCAAGTTAGAGCATGTTTGTGCTGCGGGTGCGTTTCTGAGGTAATGTCTTGCACCTTGGAGAAGTGGGTGATGTCTGAGAGATTTTCTTGTGGCTGTGGGTGCCTTTCGGTCAGCCTTCTTGGTCTTCAAAGCCTTTAGCTTTGCGAGAGCAGGGGCTTCCTTCTTCATCTTAAGCACCACCATCATGGTGAAAAACAAAGCTATTTTCTTTTTTCTGCTGCCAGAAACCAAGTGATTCATGTATTGTTTCCAATTTTATAATTACCTGTAGTTAAAACAAATGCTGGACCCCCATTACTCCATCATGAATGAACCAGAATTTGATTCCTAAATACTTGGGCTGTTTTTACAAATGTTTCAATAAAAATAATGATGAACACATCTGCTTGTAAGGAAATGGAACTAATAGTCATATATGTAAAACATATGTAAATGACTCTCCAAATAGAAAAGGAGATTGTTTTCACATGCAACCTCATGGAACTATTAGAGTTGCTGGTAAAAGAGCTTTCCTCCAATTTATGCAGTAATCTATTCCTACATTATACTTGCAAATCTATTGCACATATTTAACTTTATATCTATTTTGTATAACTCATGACCTCTTTTCAGTAACCCTACAATACATAGTAACTCATTCTAACATTTTATCTGCCTCCACAGTCCCAAGGAGAGAGTAAAAGTTCAACATGGATTATGCCCTTGACATCCCCATCCCTCTTACTGCTTTCTGTAGCTTCCCGTCTTACAGAATCAAAGAAAAATTGCAAATTATAGCTTGTAAGTTAATTTATGATCCAGCTCCTACCCAGTTATACATTATTACTCAATTTACTGCAGTACTTATAAATGGTATCTTTTATAGTAGGGCTCATCTTCATGCTTTGATGCGTTTTATCTTCTCTCAGGAATGTACCCACTCCCTAACCCTAATTCTTTAATTGACTAACTCCCAAGGGCTCCTAACTATGTTAGGCTCAGGGACTTTAAACCTCCTTTAAATTATGAAAGTGCTCCCATAAGACTCTGTTTATCCCTATTATATTGTGTGTTATTGCATTCATTACACTGCACTTAATTGTTAACTTTCCTTTCTCCCCACTTAGACTGTGGAAACTTTGAAATTATTAATCATCTCTCCTTTGTAATTTATAGCTTAATGTTATTTGAGACACAGTTTTTAATAATATTTATTGAACACAGGAATGTGAATTATTAAATGAGTAATAAATTTAATTCATTCAAAGGTGGTTTCACGTGTGTTAAATCTAGTGATCCTATTTTTAAATAAAATCCATGTTTGATATATCTCACACACACTGGGACTTAATTCTAAATGTGCCTTAACCTTATGCCTCTGGATTTGATTTATATAGGAAATCAAATCAATCTGAAACTTCCAGCAAGACTTTTTGAATGGAATTTCAGTAAAGAGGATAGGAATATGTATTTAAATTTTATATACTAAATTGGTTCACATTTGTCTACAATTTATTTGATTAATCTATCTAGAAGAGATACTTTAAAAAGATTTTCATAGTATGTAAGTCTCCTGTCATTTTCATTTACTTGAAAGTCAAGAAAAGATGAAAAGGAGCTAATCTTTTACTGCCTCGCTTTGCCTTCTTCATACTGCATTTTCTTCAATAGACTTGATTTCCCATACAGAGTTCTCTCTAAACATGATCACCAATTAGGCATTGTAGCCATTAGACATTTAACAAAGCTAATTTAATTCACAAAATGCAGTTGGTTCCAAATAACATAAATTGTGTGCTATGTGCCTCCCTCTTTGCTTCCTCCACAGGGAAGCACAGCACACTTGAACGTGTATTCAGCTGCAAATTGACCCCACTAATGGTTTACCTGTTTGCAGTGAGTTAACAAATGAAGCTTGTAAATTAGCTTGAATGGGAAGAGTAAATACGTGTGACAAAATGTTGAAAGAATCATATAAGTATCAAATACTAAATTAGATTAAGATAAAATAATAAATAACAAACTGCATATTGCCACTAATAATTTAATCATTGTTCTGGGTGGTAGGATTCTTCATTTTTTTCTTGTATCTTTTAACATGTGTTACATGTTCTCCAATAAATATGTATCATTATAAAATCATAAAAATATATTAGAAAATAAAATCTCGGGGTGGCATTATCTCAGGGCGGGCATCGTTACAATGGCTAACATTCCACTTGAGTTGCCTGCATCCCCCATTGAAGTGTTTGGATCCTGGTTCTGCTCAGAATTCTAGCTTCCTGGTAATGTGCGCCATGGGAGTAGGCAGGTGATGGCTCAGGTAGGGGGCCTCTGCCACCCATATAGGAAATCTGGATTGAGTTCCTTGTTCCCTGGGTGTTTAAGGAGTGAACTGGCAAATGAATGTCACTATCTGTTGCACTCTGTCCCTCAAGTAAATAACTAATCTTCTTGGAACTCCAATCATTGCCAATAACAAAGTGAACCTTTCTCAATCTGTAAATCCCAGGGACAATAATAATATTAATGAATCTTTATGATTTAACACCTACTAATAAACCAATATATTAGATATGGTTCCTTAAAATGGGATTCATGATTGTCCTTTATTTATTTATTTATTTATTTATTTATTTTTTGACAGCAGAGCGGACAGTGAGAGAGAGAGACAGAGAGAAAGGTCTTCCTTTTTCTGTTGGTTCACCCCAAAATGGCTGCTGCAGCTGGCGCACCGCGCTGATCCGATGGCAGGAGCCAGGTACTTCTCCTGGTCTCCCATGGGGTGCAGGGCCCAAGCACCTGGGCCATCCTCCACTGCACTCCTGGGCCACAGCAGAGAGCTGGCCTGGAAGAGGGGCAACCGGGACAGAATCTGGTACCCCAACTGGGACTAGAACCCAGGGTGCTGGCGCCGCAGGTGGAGGATTAGCCTAGTGAGCCGCGACGCCGGCCCATGGTTGTGCTTTATTTTAATTAGTGAGCCATGAGGACAACACATGAACTTCCTTAAGTTATCTGATGCATATATCCATGACTGTGTATATTACTCTAGCTTACAGGCAATCAAAAATATTATCTTATTTGTAAAGCATCCTCACATAAGAACATTTTAAAACTGCAGGTCGGACGATAGCATAATATAAGAAGAAGATATTTCACCACATACATACTAAGAATTCTATTAAAAATAAACCTATTTGACTCCTAATTACCTAATAATGAAATTGTTCTTTACTTATACTAATCTTTTTTAAAAACTTTTATGCTTTTATTTAATGAATATAAATTTCCAAAGTACAGCTTATGGATTACAATGTCATAACTTTTCCCAGAGTTGAGTTGAAGAGCTCCCCAGAATTCCGTCTGCCCCACCCTACTTCCAATCTTGTCATCTTCTCATTTATATAAGCTCTTAATACTCTAATAATAAATTTCATTTCTTCCAACACTATCCAAATTTATTTTGTCACTTGTTAATTAAAGATGCCAACTGATAAATAACTTGCTACTGAGAAGGGCTTACTGGCAATGAATGCCCTAGGAAATACAGTATTCGGAAGGAAAATGAGACATTCACCTTCCTCCATGGTACCTGTGGGCAAATAACTGAATTAGTTAGCATCTGAAGACACCCAGAAACAGTGCTGATTATGTTGGCAAAACAGGTAACAATCAAAATAAAACAGTATAACCAAGATGATGTTCAAATGATCTTACCTTTTGATTTGTCATAATTTAGCACAAGGGAGTGAAAAATTCAATTACCTGATTTTTCACCTCAAACAAACTTGAACTATATAACCTCAGACATAACTTGAAACTGAATGGACCCAAATTAATTGGCCTGCTAAACCCTAGTTTATATTATCATCAAACAGTTCTATACCCGCGATGTTTGGAGTGAGTGTTCATGGACGCAGCTAAGTCTGGTGACGCTGTAGCTAGGAATTCATGTCGATGGTGTCCTGTTAATCACGTTAAGCGAGAATGGAGCTGAGAAGCAAGTTTCAAGCATATCTAAGAGTAACCGTGAATTCCTGAGCAAGAGGATGTCCAAGCACCTTGTTCAGTCAATGGAATCCTTATACAAGAGCATTTTACTGAACTCTGTAGGTGTTTGCATCTCAACGAAGAAAATGATACTTAAAGATTGTATAGTGATGCAGGTGACATTTAGTTATCATAAATCCATGCTTCAGTACTGCAAACAGCATTACAAATTTGATTCTTAAATCTGTATTATTTGAATGTGGAACCTGACATTTCCATTTATGTAATTATTAGAGTATCACTTGGGGAAGACTGGTGTTTTTATTGGTATAATGTTAATTCCAGGGACCTAGAATTTTGCTGATTTGTAAGCACAAAGCATAGCTTTCAATGACCTTCCTCTGTCATCAGCATTGGTTTCTTTATGGATTGAGAAGCTCTGACTCGATTTCCTAAGACAGCTTAATACTTGTAATTAACCATTTTCATGGGAAACGAAAATAAGACCCTAGCATGTCCCAAGGAAGCAGTCACCAAAGAAAGTGCCTTAATTTCTGTCATCATGTATCGGGGGAATATTTTTGATAATGAAAGCCAAAGCTTGGTTTAGATTGTCAAAGGGCCCCACTACGTGAGACTCTGCGTTTACCTGCCAGGGCCTGCAGCTGGCTGTGACTGGATTCCGGCATGGATTGTGTAACCCAAAACACAGCGTTTGATCCCTTCATCGGCTATGCCCTGATCTTGGGCAGTTTTGAAGTTTACAAAGCTGACTGCATTTTAGCATCAACTGGGAGGGGAAACCATTTTCTGGGTTCTGTTTACAAGGATTCAGATTTATTTTTTGGCATGGGTTCTCAGAATCTGTTTTGCTTTATAAAATTCATTAATTTTAATTGAAAATATTTGAGTTGATGCGGAAATCTTGTTTTGAAATATGTGTAATGCCTATTGACATAAACGTTGCCTCACATACTATTTTATTTTATACGGATCTATTTCTATCTGATTTCACCTTGCAGAGAACTTGGAGGCCACTTATCCAATGTTTCTCAGTTTAGATTTACATGCTGTTTCTTCGTAAATAAATCCAGTTTTTCCATTTCTTGGCAGAAATTTCATTAAAAGAATGCCAGGTTATTCTTTTCTATTCATATTTTGTCAGGTAAGATACATTCTGTGTCTTCACTACCTGGCCGGACTAGGGTTTATTGCAAAGTCACTCATTTTCCTTTTTTCATTAATAATTGTCTTAGGGAGGTATATCAAAATTCCATACATGCCTATTCCTTAATGAATTATGAATCACCAATTTTTCCATTTCTTATCGATCGTTGCCTGAATCCATTTTATTCATTGAGTGTAACCTGTCACAGTCATCTGTCCATAATTAGCCTCATGGAGACCCTTCTTCCTGGCTTCTGTATTCTTTTAACGTGTCATTATTATTCTTTGAAATCTCCCTTTCTCTCTCAAACAAAATACTCCAACCATTCCTCTGAGGAGCACTGCTTTCCTATACAGGAAAATCATAATTAGAAACCAGGATCTGGTCACCAGATGTTCTGATTATACTGGACTTTACTGCCTCCTCGTCTTCTCAGTAGGAAATCTCTATCTAGATTCTAGGTATAGACAAATGATATCAGACATAGGGATATAGGAAAAGCCATTCTTTATATCCCAAGATCTGATCAGTAGGTGTTTTCATACAACTGAATATCATTGTCCCTAGTAAAATGTTAGTCTATATAAATAGATGATAAAGAATTTATAAATTTACAGGACATAAAGAGAAATATATGCATAGATTTAGAGTATATAAATACATTGACATAACCTCCCAAATATATGCTTTTTTAAGGTTTTTTTAAAATTTATTTTATTTGAAAGGTAGTTACAGAGAGTGAGAGGGAGAGACAGAGAGAGATCTTCCTTCCATTGGTTCAATCCCCAAATGGCTGCAACAGTCTAAGCTGTGCCAATCTGAAGCCAAGAGCAAAGAGCTTCAGGGTCTCCCATGAGGGTGCAGGGGCCCAAGGACTGGGCCATCTTCTACTGCTTCCCAGGACATATTAGAGAGCTGGTTTGGAAGAGGAACAGCTGGGACTAGAACCAGTGCCCATATGGGATGCTGGTGTCACAGGCAGAGGATTAACCTACTGCTCCACGACACCAGCCCCCCCACAAATATATGCTTATATCTACATTTACAGTTATCTATATATTTATATACTTCTACCTAATACATCTATGCATACACAAAAATGTAGTTCATAGCGATAACTTCAATTCCAATGCAACGTCATAGGCTTTATACTACTTTTCTTAGATCTATAAATCTCTCTTTTAATAGTGAGAATGTTGATTCCCATTGTCTTTAGCACATTTAGGTATTGCTCAATTGTTCTGGTATGTAGCAACCCACCCCAAACACCAGGACACTGTTGTACCTTGACCTTCAGCTCCTGCTGCTACAACGGGCCATAAAACCTTCAGAGGACCACCAACCAGTGTCAGGATAGAGATGGAGTAGGAGAAAGCACAAATGAGTGATTCATAATATTTCTAAATGGGTGTGATGGAAGGATGAAAATAAGGCAGGATGCAGAGAGGAACACGTGAGTAAAGGAGAACAATTGGAATTAAAGAAAAATTCCAAATGCGAATCAAAAACAAAGTAACGGGCTGGTGCCACAGCTCACTAGACTAATCCTCCGCCTGTGGCGCTGGCACCCCGGGTTCTAATCCTGGTTGGGGTGCCAGATTCTGTCCTGGTCACTCCTCTTCCAGGCCAGCTCTGCTGTGGCCCAGGAAGGCAGTGGAGGATGGCCCAAGTGCTTGGGCCCTACACCCGCATTGGGAGAACCGGGGAAGCACCTGACTGCTGGCTTCAGATCGGTGCAGCGCGCCGGCCATAGCAGCCATTTGGGGGGTGAACCAACAGAAGAAAGACCTTTCTCTCTGTCTCTCTCACTGTCTAACTCTGCCTGTCAAATAAATAAATAAACAAACAAATAAATAAAGTAACGTGAGTGTAGAATTTGTGATTTAAAGATTTCCGAGCTGAGAATGACTTATTAGTACTCATCGTATTCGTTTAATAACCTGTAGGATAAATTGTAACTCAAATAAATGACAAATGAAGCATAGTTTCTTAAAAGCAACTGAAATCCTCCCTTGATTAAAATGTACACATAGGCCTGGAGAGTCATTCAGTTTGGATTTGTTGGTGAGAGAAATAACATATACCTGTATATCTGTATATAATCTTTGTGCTTTTCTCCGGCAATATTCTATACTTGAAATGGCCTACCTAGAAAGGAGCAAATAGAAGAAGGGCGGACCAGTGTACTGAAATATTATCAATGTATTTGACTCTGATGTTGTAACACACTCTAAAGCTGTCAGTGAGAATGTTTTCATCTAGAATGAGTATTGGCTGTGATAAACATTGTCTCAATCATGAAACCAAATTAACATGCATCTTTCTAAGAAATTTGTTTTGAATTTACATTGGCAAATGTAAAGTACCTCTCTGTACCTTTTATTCCCAATTAGTTTTAAAACCTTGAGTTTTGTGAATGGAAGCACAAAGAGTTAATGGGGACCAACTCTAGCACCAAAAGAACAAGCTCTGAATGCTGTTTCCTCAGATCCTTCTGTTACTAACACCACGTAGGGCTGATACCCAGAGTTTGATGGGACGTCAGAGGATCCTTCTGTTACTAACACCATGGAGGGCTGATACCCAGAGGCTGATGGGAGGTCAGAGGATCCTTCTGTTACTAACACCACGTAGGGCTGATACCCAGAGGCTGATGGGAGGTCAGAGGATCCTTCTGTTACTAACACCACGTAGGGCTGATACCCAGAGTTTGATGGGACATCGGAGGATCCTTCTGTTACTAACACCATGGAGGGCTGATACCCAGAGATTGACGGGACATCAGAGGATCCTTCTGTTACTAACACCACGGAGGGCTGATACCCAGAGGTTGACGGGATACCAGACACTGAGTCTTAAGTAACACAAACTTCTTCATGCCCAGAATAGCACAAGAAGGAGTCTTGGGAATTACTTTGTAAATAAAACTCAGCTGATGCACTGATAAAGAATGAACACACTATGGACCATGGGACAAATCCTGCCCATAAAAAGAAAAATTTACTTATCTTAAAGGCTGAGCGATAGAGAGAAGGAGTGACACTGAGAGAGACCTTCCATCTACTGATTCACTCCCCAAATGACCACAACTACTGGGGCTGGACCAGCCTGAAGCCTAGAACTATATCCAGGTCTCCCATGAGGATGGCAGTATGCCAGGGACTTGGGCCATTGCCTGAGACTTTCTCTGGCATATACGCAGGGAGCTGGACAGGAAGTAGACCATCCAGGCCTCCAACCAGTGCTGTAATATTGCATGCCGTGGCTTAACCTGCTGAGCCACAAAGACCCCAGTCTCATCATATCTATGTGCAGCCTTAAATGTTAGAATGGAAATGGACATTTAAAAGAGTTGTTCTGTTTTTAAAGACTTATTCATTTGAAAGTGAGAGTTACACAGAGAGAGGAGAGGCAGAGAGAGAGGGGGGGGGGAGGGTGGTCGTCCATCCACTGATTGACTGCGCAGCTGGCCACAACAGCCAGAGCTCTGCCTATCCAAAGCCAGGAGTCAGGAGCTTGCTCTGGGTCTTCCAACACAGGTGCATGGGCCTAAGAGCCTGGGCCATCTTCTACTGCTTTCCTAGGCCATAGCAGAGATCTGAATCGAAGTGGAGCATCTGGGACTTGAACCAGTGCCCGTATGAGATGCTGGCACTGCAGGTGACGGCTTTACCCACTAAGCCACAGCACTGGCCCCGAAAAGAGTTCTTTAAAAGAAAAGGAGGTGAAGTAGCAATGGAAAATAAGTTAGGGTCAGCGCCGCGGCTCAATAGGCTAATCCTCCACCTGCGGAGGTTCTAGTCCCCATCGGGGCGCCGGATTATGTCCTGGTTGCTCCTCTTCCAGTCCAGCTCTCTGCTGTGGCCAGGGAGTGCAGTGGAGGATTTCCCAAGTGCTTGGGCCCTGTACCCGCATGGGAGACCAGGAGAAACACTTGGCTCCTGACTTCAGATCAGAGCGGTGCGCCAGCCGCAGTGGCCATTGCAGGGGGTGAACCAATGGAAAAGGAGGACCTTTCTCTCTGTCTCTCTCTCTCACTGTCCACTCTGCCTGTAAAAAAAAAAATAATAAGTTAAAGACATCAAAAGTTTTACTATCTGACTCTTTATAAAAGGGTTGACTAATATTGCTGTTTAATCAAAACATAATTTTCCAAGTGCTTAAGAAATACAATAGAAGACATGGTGTCAAATCCATCCATTTTTTAAATTTTTTTTATTTATTTATTTATTTATTTATTTTTGACTGGATCCTGGCTGTGGGCTATTACAATTTATAGTACGTCTACCACATCACTGATCCACTTGATCTATCTTTGGACTGTCACTTTTAAAACTTGAAGCAAAAGAGCATTTTCTGCACTTTAGTCTTCATAAAATTAAGATTTGGGCATAGTTATTTCATCTATGCAGTTCCAAGTAGTCTTAGAATCAACACAAAATAAACTATAGAATTCAAAATGTTCTTTTATGAGTTTAAAGGCATTTACTTGCCCTTGATACTAATTATTATTTTTCCTTCCTCAGGACATACATTGCAAAATAAAATGTATAGATTTTTTTAACAGACAAGCCTAATTACATAAAAGGGATGCAAATTTTTGGAAAAATACAGATTATTTTCAATTCCATTTTCTGTGAACTGTTTAAAGCTTCCTCATATTTGCCTGGATTTTGATCAATGTATTATAAAACTAATTAGCTCAAATGACGTATACTGAATGATGGTATTGTTTGGATTAAAATATTAGTGTTAGAATATTGTCCATAAAATCACAAAGTAATTGTACTTTGAAAAACTTGAACAACTTGTTATTTGAAATGTTATATTTCTCAGAAAAGCAAAATCATTTCTGAGCTTAACATTTTATTGTTTTGCAGTTTTTATTTCTTTTTAAATTTTGTACTACTTACACCTAAAGATAGCTATCTAATAACTTTTAAATAATATTAAAAATCACTGTTAAATAACTCATTTCATTACATGTACTACTATTATACAAAATGATTAAAAATAAAGCAAATATTATTTATTCAAGACACAAGGAACATTTTGACCGTTCATAGTATCATAGCCATAGAAAGGAAGGACTGGAAACATAGAAAACTGAATGCTGGCCATGTTTTTACTTAAAAATATTACAAACCTCTTTGATTATCTGTAATTAATATAGTGGACATTGAGACTCCAATTTCAGCTCTCCCACATGCTAGTTTAGAAATCTTGGATAAGTTATTTAACTTCACAAACCTTAGTCTATCAGTAAATGTGTCCTATCTCTGGGTATCAATGCCCAAGTTGATAGAAATAAAAATTATTTAGAAATAGAGTGGCTCCAGATACTTGGGTCCCCCTTTCCCTTTGACATGTGTTATGAAGGATAGAAAATTGAATAAAATGATGACAAAAACTATGAACATGATCTTCTTACATGAGCTAAAATTTTTATTTTCTAATCATGTGTATGACCACAAGAATATAAAACTGATAACAATTGCAATAATAACACATCATTCAGCTTCTTTGATTATGTAGCTCCTTTCTTCCAAAATGATCACAGACTTTCAAATTTTTATATTAATTTACACAATTTGAAATTCAGTGAGAGTGTAAAGAATCTATGAAGTACAAGGCCAGCACCGCGGCTCACTAGGCTAATCCTCCACCTAGCGATGCCGGCACACTGGGTTCTAGTCCCGGTCAGGGCACTGGATTCTGTCCCGGTTATCCCTCTTCCAGTCCAGCTCTCTTCTGTGGCCCAGGAGTGCAGTGGAGGATGGCCCAAGTGCTTGGGCCCTGCACCCCATGGGAGACCAGGAGGAAGCACCTGGCTCCCGGCTTCGGATCAGGGCAATGCGCCGGCCGCAGTGTGCCTGCCGCGGCGGCCATTAGAGGGTGAACCAATGGAAAAGGAAGACCTTTCTCTCTGTCTCTCTCTCTCTTACTGTCCAGTCTGCCTGTAAAAAATAAAAATAAAAAAAAAGAATCTATGAAGTACTTAAAAATCCACAGTAAGTGATTCAGAATCAATTTTAGTAAACCTTTTAATAAAACATCTTGACTCGTGGTAATGTGAAGTATCCTGGGAAAACACCTTGAAGAATCCTACATGTGTCTCTTCCATTATTCTAGCAGTTTTCACCAGCCCATTAGCAGGAAGAATAAATGTTATTTTGCTTGTTGAAAAAAAAATATAGTAGGGGGCATGTGTTGTTAGTTCTGATTAGCTAGTGTTGCACTGCAGATTTTTTATGTCTATGTTTATCAAGGATATTGGTCTTCTTTTATTGTATCTTTTCTGCTTATGGAATTAAGGTGATATGCTGGCATCATAGAAGGAATTTGGGAGAATTTCCTCCTTTTCAATTATTTTGAATAATTGGAGAATAATTGGAATTCATTCAACTTTAAAAGTTTGGTATAATTGAGCAGTGGAGTCATCCTGTCCGTTGCTTTTCTGTGTTGGGAGGATCATTATCGCTATTTCAATTTCCTTCATGGATATTGATCCACTAGGTTCTCTGTGTCTTCATAACTCAATTTTGGTAGATTGTGTGTGTCCAGGAATATATCCATTTCTTCTAAATTTTCCCATTTGTTGCCATATAGCAGTTTGTAGTAAATCCTGATTCTTTTGTGTCTGTTGTGTCCATTGTTAGATCTCCTTTTTTCATCTTTGATTTTATTGATTTAGGTCTTCTTCATCTCTTTTTTGTTTTTGCTTAATTAGGGTATCAATCTTGATTCATATTGTTTATTGTTTCAAAAATCATCTTTTTATTTCACAGATCTTTTCTATTTTCTGTCTTCATCTTGTTCATTATTTCTCAAAATTTAATTATTTCTTTCCTACTACCAAATTTGGGTTTGATTTGTTCTTATTTATCTAGGTCTTTCAGATGCATTGTTAAGGCATTTATTTGATGTCTTTCCAATTTCCTGATGTAGGCACTAATTGCTATAAAATTCCCTCTAACACTCCTTATGCTGTATCCCATCAGTTTTCATATGTTGTGTTTTCATCTTCATTCATTTCTATGAATTTTTTTATTTCCCTTTTGATACCTTCTATGACCTGTTTTTCACTCAGGAGTATGTTGTTCATTCTCTATGAGTTCCCATAATTTCTGGAGTTTCTTAGGTTGTGAATTTCTAGCTTCATTCCATTGTGATCAGAAAAGATGCATGGTATCATTTCATATTTTTAAATTTCCTTTATGGTCTAATATATGGTTTTCCATGGAGAAAGTTCCATGCACTAATGAAAAGAGTGTGAGCTTGCAATTGTGGGATGAAAAGTTTTGGAGATATTAGGTCCATTTTTACATAGTGTGGATTAGCTATGTTGTTTCTGTGTTGGTTTTCTGACTAGTTGATCTACAGATGAAATTGGGTGTTGAAGCCCTTCACAATTATTGTCTTGAAGTTTAAGTCTCCCTTTAGATCAGTTATTGTTGCTTTTAAATAGTCAGGCTCCCTGCATTCTGTGCATATAAATTTATTATAGTCAAGTCTTCCTGCTGAATTGATCTGTTAATTATCACATAATACTCTTTTTTGTTTCTTAACAGTTTTTATGTTAAAGTCTACTCTGCCTTATATATGATGGCTACTCCTGTTCTTTTTTTGCTTTCTGTTAACATGGAATGCCTTTTTCCATCCTTTAAAGTTCAGTCTGTGGGTATCTTTGTGTTGAGGTGTATTTCTTGCAGGCAGCAAATATATGGGTCCTGTTTTTTAATCCATTCATTTAGTCTGTATCTTTTAATTGGAGAATTTAGTTCATTCACATTCAAGGTTATTATTGATAAGTAATGACTTGGCCTTCCCATTTTTCCATAAATACTCCTATTATTTGCTTTGGATTTCCGTTGTACTTTTACTGGGAGATCTTCTGCTTTCATGTTCTTTCATAGTAATGACTTTGTTTTGTGTTTCTGTGTGTAGCACATCTGTAAACAGCATTTAGGGCTGGACAAATGGTGAAAAACCCAGTTATGTTATGGCAGGTTTTTATTTCACCTTCATTCATAAATGAGAGTTTTGCAGGATACAAATAAATGCAAATCTAATTTGTTTATTTGAAGTATTGATATCAAAAAATACAGAGTTGAATTTGGGTCATTAATATGTAAGAAGGGTAAATTTAGTGCCAGCAGGATCCCAGACTTATTCATTGTATTTGTGTACCTGCAGCCTGTTTCCTACTTTGCAGCTTGGACAGAGTACATTACAGATGGGCATTTAGTTGTGCAGTGTATCAGTGCTATTGTCTCAACGTGAGGTTTTAGACATGGTAGAATGACTGCACTCCAGGGTGCCTCTATCCAGGGGAGGATGGGAGCTTCAGGAGTGTGCTTGGGCCTTAAGGGAATAACTCCTGAGTCTCGCAGTACTCTCTGCTATGGAAGAGAAAAGGAACTCAGTTGGATAAGTACATGAGGAGCCTTGGAGAAGAGAATAGGTAGCTAATGAGCAAGCAGAGGCGACATAAACAATACCCCTAAGCCTCAATTTTCACAAGCCTAGCAATGTGTTGACCACATGAGATGTGTTCCCTAGTGCAGCCCCTGAGGCACAGCATGGAGCATTTACAAGGCATGGGACCATCCAGGTGCAGGCAGCGTCACATTTTGGCCTCTCTTTTCCTAAATACACTGACTTAAAAAGAGTTAAAAGTGCAGAAAATAAAGTCTTTGCAGTCTTTTCAGCCTCAATGAGCTAACAGTATTTACAGGCTTTGAGCTGGATGCAGTGAGTTCTGCAGGTGCCGGAGAGCATTCTTAATGTTCTACCTCTAAAGTTTTAGTGCCTGACTGAGGGACGCAGCGTAGATCATCTGCTGCATGCTCTTGTAAAGCTCTGGTTTAGGTTTTAGCCCCTTGTTTAAATTTTCAGCTGCCATAATTTATAGAGAGGTGAAGTGAGGATACCTAGTCTGTGTTTATATGGCTGAAATGCATGCTGCTCTCAAGATTTCTTATTTGGTTCTGGATTCTTAATTATATGTGATCTCCAGTGAAATCTCTCATTCTGAATATTGATATCATCTGTAATACAGAATGTGTTTTTATTACGAAAAAGTAAGAAAAACCATTTCTTATTTTAAAGGGGATATTTCTGATTTTTGGTTTAAACAAATCAGTAATATTTATGCACACTCAAGTAAAATGGGGCATCCACAGCCTTTGCCATTAAAAATCATATCTGCTAAGGAAACAAAGCAGAAATATGAATGATTGATACAAAAAGTGAGAAAAATCTAAAGAGAATGAAAGACAAAAGGCTAATAAAAACAGAGGAAGAGAGAAATGTCCTAGAAGAATTTTGAATTCTCAGAAGACAAGCTGAACAAGTGTAAGGAGAAATTTGATTTTGGAGACAGGGATAAACTTAGATCAAAGGTAAATAATGAAGAATATAATTTAAAGAGAGCGCTGTGGGGCCGGCGCTGTGGTGTAGCCGGTAAAGCCGCCACCTTCAGTGCCGGCATCCCGTATGGGCGCCGGTTCAAGACCCGGCTGCTCCACTTCCAATCCAGATTTCTGCTATGGCCTGGGAAAGTAGTAGAAGATGGCCCAAATCCTTGGGCCCCTGCACCCTCATGGGAGACCCTGAAGAAGCTCCTGGCTTCAGATTGGCGCAGCTCCAGCTGTTGCTGCCAATTGGGGAGTGAACCATAGAATGGAAGACCTCTCTCTCTCTCTCTCTCTCTGCCTCTCCTCTCTCTGTGTAACGCTGACTTTCAAGTAAATAAATAAATCTTTTATAAAAGAGCACAGTTTGCCAGAACTCCACCATTAATAGATAGATACGTAATGACTGAGATTCAACAAATACTAGATTTCAGAGAGCAACACAAAGTACACTGTGGAACACAGAGCCAAACCAGGAGCAAGGAGCCGAGAGCTGGGTTCTAGACCAAGAAGATAGCAATGAAAACATTTATAAAAATGTAGTGAAGCTATAGTAACAGTAACTATAAAACACACCTTAAATTGTTTGACACATTTGTTAAGCAAACGTGATAAATGGGAACAACGGAGAGTTAATATTTGAGTATATCTATCGGATTCAAACTCACATAACCAATATGAGGAGGCATGAGGTTGTTACTTGTGCCCCAAAGAAACAATCCACAAATCTTTGGAATTAGGACTCCAAAATAATGCAGTTGAGACACACTGGACTGGAACCATTCAAAATAGTAAGAGTCCATGGTTTGGATAGATAAGGAGTCAAATTGGAGCATATATCCTTCGTGGGATTATTCAATTCATGCCCGCTAAGTCAATATTTTCTTTAAAAGACTCAACATTTCTGCATCTTTGACATACAATCTTATTAGCTTCTTTCTGCTTATTAAAAATTATATAGACACATGCATTTGATGTTTTATCTTAATATAAGATGTTTGGAAAAACTCTTTAAGTTACATATATGCTTTAGTGTGTGAATGCTGTTTCCACAAAGTGTAAGTTTCAAGACTTGAATTTATTTTTGTTCAATCCATGGAAGACACCTTCCCACTGACTCTTCCACTGTAGATAATATGAAGTCAGACCTCCATCAGCACTTCTGAGACAGTATCTTGTATTGGTTTATGTGTTTTTTTAAAGAAATTTATTTTTGTTTTTTTCTTGTTTTCTAAAATTTTACTATCATGTGTGCATGAAAAAATTCATGGATTGATGTCTTTATTCAGTGAAACTGTCTACCATTATTTCTTCAAATATTACTTCGTTTTGACTCTAATCATTTTCCGAGTCTCTAGTAATCATAGAAATAGATATATGCATACAAATTAATATAAACCATATAAAATAATTGTGTGTGTTTAAACTTTATGTGCCATATATTAAAACACAAAAAGGATAGTAAGGATAGTGTATTGGTTGAAAAGGTTAAGTATATAATTTTTCTATGTTTCCTACATTATCAAAAAGGATAATCACCTTTTCCGTTACAAATAAACTTAGGGGACCAATGTTTGGCACATCAATTAAGATGCCAGTTGGGATGTCCACCTGCAATATGGGGGTGTCTGGGTCAATCCTGCCTATATCCTTGATTCCGTTTTCCTGATAACATACACACTTGGAGGCAGCATGTCATGGCTCATGGAGTTCTGCTCCTGACACCCACCTGGAATTGATTGTCCCCTGTTGAGCCAAACTGAGCTCCTGTTTCTTGGCTTTAACCTGGCCTGGCCCCATCTGTGGGTGGCATTTTAGCAGTGAACCGCTGATGGAAAAATCTCTCTCTCTCTCTCTCTCTCTTTCTCTTTCCCTCTCTCTCTCTCCAACACTGCATCTCTTTCTGTCTTTTCAATTTTGAAATACATAGAAATAAATAATTAAAGATAAAAACTGTAGTAAACAACAATCAAGGGCCTGACAAGTTAGAATCTCTGAAAATACATTAGACAAGAAAATGTATTGGCCATACAACAATGAAAAGTAAAACAAAGGAGGACACTGAACTCCAGCAAACCAAGCGAGCCCTACATTCCTAGACAAGGAAGGTCATTAACTTTAAAAGATCAGTAAAAACTAATTTATCTGCAATATGTTTTAATCTTTTTTTTTTTTTTTTTTTTGACAGGCAGAGTGGACAGTGAGAGAGAGAGAAACAGAGAGAAAGGTCTTCCTTTGCCGTTGGTTCACCCTCCAATGGCCGCCGCGGCCAGCGCACAGCGCTGATCCGATGGCAGGAGCCAGGTGCTTTTCATGGTCTCCCATGGGGTGCAGGGCCCAAGCACTTGGGCCATCCTCCACTGCACTCCCTGGTCACAGCAGAGAGCTGGCCTGGAAAAGGGGCAACCAGGACAGAATCCAGCGCCCCGACAAGGACTAGAACCCGGTGTGCCGGTGCCACAAGGCGGAGGATTAGCCTAGTGAGCCGGGGCGCTGGCTCTCTGCAATATGTTTTAAACCATACAACACAGGGGTGATAAACCCTGGAGGTTCACCCAATTCGTCCATAATGACCACAGAATGAAGGTGATGGAGAAATGATCAAAATCGCAAGAAAAAATATTGGGATGTGCATGGGTGCTATGGGTGGTGATTTGCTACTTCTATAAACTGAAAAATTTCAGTTAAGGAATTTACCAAGGCAATAGTTAACCAAAGCTAGAGAATAGATTAAAATCTTTCACAGGAAGTAAATTTCAAATATGCAGAAGATTTCATTACAAATGGCAGTGAAATATCCACTGTATTGGAATAAAAGACACTGACTCATCCGAGTGGTGGCTAAGATACGTATTAGACTATTGTGGCCATGACGTAGGATGCCAGAACATAGGCTAAGATATGCAGATGAAGAAGGTGTAAATAGATTAGACATAAAATAAAGGTGCCTTGTGTTATTATTTGTGCTCACTGGGGCTTTAGCAATATGATAAATTCCTACATTTTGTAAAAAGAAAAAAAAATAACTGATTCATCCATATATATGGGATCTCATCAGAGATACTGTGTGTGCCTAGCATAAAATTACTGTGCTATTGACAGATTCATCAAAAGAAGTTTAAATTAGTAGATTGTCCGTTATTGACAACTTCTTTCCACATATTAGTATGCTGAGGAGGCTAACGAAGCTTTTTTTTCAATGCTGGATTTATGTTGTGGTTATTGTGATATGTCTAACAGTGCTAAAAATACTATTTATTGAGATGACAGGTATTGAGTTTGATGACGGGATAGTAGATTGCTTCTCCAAATACCATGATATGGAAAGGACAGATTTTATAAATTGAAATCTATCTGAGACTTGGTATTTGATGAATTCAACAACTGTGAAGTTAGATATTCACAATGCCTAATTTTCCTAGTCACAATCACCTTGGTGATGAAATGAAATGTAGAAGGAAGATTTTTTAAGAATTTATTATAAGTTATGAATTTTAAGACCTGTTATCTGAAAAGAGAAAGACAATTTTATTCTGAAATTTGATTATTTTTCAGGGGCATAAGTGTACATTAAGCAAGACCCAAACCCATGATTCATGGCCTAGCTTCAAACTTGGCATTCCGTGTCCACCAGCTGGACCACCTTCAATGGGGTGACCTATGTAAAGCACCTGACAACTGTGCCCCATTGAGTTACCTGTGAGACCAATCTCAAAGTGTTGTGAGAATTAAACGTTATTTTTTGTAAAATATGTTTAATAATGTCTGTTTCCTGTTACACAAACAGCACCTGCTTCTTTTTTTCTGACATCTTAGGCAATTAGATTCAGATATTGTTAATATTTTTAAAGCTTTTATTTATTTATTTGAGTGATTGAGTGATAGACAGTGAGAGGGAGAGTAGAGAGAGAGGTCTTCCATCCAGTGGTTTACTTCTCAAATGGCTGCAATTGCCAGAACAACTGGGATGAGAACCGGCACCCACATGGGATGCCAGCGCAGCAGATGGAGGATTAACCGACTGCGCCACAGCCCCGGCCCCTAGATGTAGTTAATATTTTGACTTTAAATTTTTCCTGTAGTGTGATAATGAAAAGGATATTTAGGGACCAATGCTGTGGCATAGTAGACTAAGACTCCGCCTGTAGCACTGGCATCTAACATGGACGCTGGTTCATGTCCTGGCTGCTCTTCTTCCAATCCAGCTTTCCATCACAGCCTGGGAAAGCAGTGGAAAATGGCCTGAGTGCTTGGTCCCCTGCACCTGTATGGGAGACCCGGCAGATGCTCCTGGCTCCTGGCTTCTGATCGGCTCAACTTGGGCCATTGCAGCCATTTGGGGAGTGAACGAGCAGATGGAAGACCTTTCTTCCTGTCTCTCTGTGTAACTTCCCTCTCAAATAATAAAAATAAATGTTTTTTTTTAAAAAGCAGTGTTTTTATTTATTAGAGCCCATTTTAAGCCCCTCATTAGCTATACATTTGCATATATTTAGGAAAGAGGTCAAAAGTGTAGAAGACACATTAACAAATACAGATTAACAGCAATTTTAGCCTTTTCTATTTAAGCTGCTGCAAACAAGAATCTGCTTAGCATATTGCATTCATAGTTGCTTAATTATTGAAGTAGTTTGTAGCTATGAAGATCAAATCTCAATTATCCTGAAGCAAAAATCTATAGTGACAGCTTTTGATTGTTCAGCATTTTCCTCTAGCAACAATCTGCCTCCTAACCTTTCTAATCCCAGTGCATACATATATTTTTCTTTAAACAGCATAAACTGTTTATCTTGATCCCAAAGAGTAACTTTTTCCCACACATCGACAGAAAAGTTGTTTTTATAACCCTATTTAATATCGTTACCATCTTGATAACCTACCTGTGGTATTTTATCTTTATTATACTCATAAAATATTCCTTTGCCAAAATTTTAAATTGAGTATGTTTTCATAATTAAGGGACTATAACACATAAAACATGGAGTGCAAAAAACAAAACTCTGAAGAATGAGTTTTTGTGTATTTCTAATCAGTTGAATCAAAGTGAACATTTTCAATTACAAATCTCAAATTACACATCTTCCCTGTTTTCCATACTAATTGTAATTTAGAATCATTCTTACCAATAAAAGCTAAATGTTAATTGCTCATATGAAATTTTGCTGAATAATGACTGAAGAAAACATAGTAGCTAGAAATGTCTTCCATTAAAAATTATTTACTGGCCGGCGCCGTGGCTCACTAGGCTAATCCTCCACCTTGTGGCGCCGGCACGCTGGCTTCTAGTCCCGGTCGGGGCGCCGGATTCTGTCCCGGTTGCCCCTCTTCCAGGCCAGCTCTCTGCTGTGGCCCGGGAGTGCAGTGGAGGATGGCCCAGGTGCTTGGGCCCTGCACCCCATGGGAGATCAGGAGAAGCACCTGGCTCCTGGCTTCGGATCAGTGCAGCGCGGCGGCCACTGGAGGGTGAACCAACGGCAAAGGGAGACCTTTCTGTCTCTCTCTCTCACTGTCCACTCTGCCTGTCAAAAAAAATTTACTTATTTGTAATTTGTATTTCAATTTGTCAGGCTTCAGTACGTACATTTCTCTAATTAGAAAAGTAAGAAGTGTAGAGATGCTCCGAGAATAGCTGTGTCCAGGTCTTGCTTCCTCCCTGAGACATCCGTGGAGAGCACTACTGGATTGGCTGCACTTTGGGGAGCCTGACATCTGGAAACCCAGACAATGTAGAGATGTGCCTGCCGTCCTGAAGAGAGGATCAAAGCACATTGCAACTGCAACCCGGGCTCCTCAGCCCCTGTGGGACTTGTGCTGCTGTGGAATTTAAGTGGGAAGGTACCAGGAGTTCCCTCTGTTGGTGCAGACCTCAGTCCCAACCACAGGTGTGCGCCAGAGTTCTCAGACCTTTGACTCAATTTGGGGAGCTGCTCAGGATCTGTGTGACTGTTTTTCCCAGAGATTTATTTCACATTGGGGCATCTCCTTCCCAACTCTCGAAGCCCAAGCTAGTACATGGCACCATGTTGAAAATGGAGTTACTGCTACAGTCTTTCTTGCCCTATGTAGCTCTAGCTATTACATCTCCCCAAAAATGGGAAGCCATCACACTCACACAAAACGTTGCAACTCTATAAACCCAACTAGACTCAATGATACATCTGCAACTCTAGCACCTGAGCCCATACAGAATCCTACACTCAATAATATCTAGCACAGCCAAGAGATTACCTGCAAGACTAGAAGAGTTTACACACTCACCTCCATCCCTTTTGCCTGAGGACCTGTATCCTCACACATATGTCTCCCTTTTCTACACCCGGAGCCTCTGCTATTGTGGCAGATTTCAGCACTCCTTTTAGGAACCCAGAGACACATCACTCCATAAGCTTCAGCCTCAACATCATGGTTGATGCTATCAGAGAACCTGGCACCGTCACCCTTGCCTCCTAGCCACTCCAGGAACCGGCCCCTCCTAGGACCAACAACTATGGCGTCATGGTTTTCCATGCAAGGGATACAGATGCATTCACTGCTGTAGAGTGCGAAGACCTAACACACACAGAGTCTCTTCAGAATTGCGTTCAGAATTAGTATCATCATTGATTACCTTTGCATGGGCTGAGGACATGTTCCTGTGTCCTTACTACTAAGCTCTGGCTACTGCCACCAGCACTGGCCTCAGCAGGGCTCAAGGACTTGCTTCCCTATAACCTACAGCCGCTGCATCATGGCTACCACTGCCATCAGTACTTCCACAGGGCCAGTCGTCATACAACCATGCAGCCTCTGTCCACTTTAAACTCACACAGCTGCCTCCACAAACCCCGGCATTCTACACACTGTGGCGCTCACAGAAACTGATGGCATTGACTGGAGCTGGGTCTACTCAAAATCAGGGTTAAAGCACCAACCCAATAGATAATATAACCTGTCTGAATGACTGCATCTTTTTCTAAGAAAGCTACTCAATAAAGTTGGAAGCAGTAGCTATTAATATCATACGCATAGACATCAATATAGGGACACAAAGCACAGACAGCGAATGATTGGTGAGTGGATGGCCAAATAGAGGTGCCTACCAATAGCTTCCTCCTCCACAAGAAACTACCAGAGAAACAAACAACTGCATTTTGAAATAGTGGCACTGGGATACAGCAAGGGAAAGATAGAAACCCTGTAAGACCAGGGTATCTGAAATAATGGATTGCGGAGTGGAATGAAGCACACAAGATAACCCCAATTACCTGGCCAAGGGGATTCTACAATAAAGGAGGAAGGGCTGAAAGGAAAGTCCTAGCAGAACCCATTGTTATGGAAGCCAGAAACCTTAGAAACAGGAGAGTTCCATGTTTATAACCATTTTCTATTTGCTGGCTGTTTTTTTTTCTATCATTATCACTTCTCTGCTTTCAGTTTGATTATTTTATACTGTCTACTCTCCTAGGTTATTCAGTGTATTTTATTTAAGAATTTACACATGACATTTTTTCACTAATGAAAATTCAAGTCCAAATAGCAGCATACCTTACCACATGTAATGCAAAGAAACTTATAGTATTGTATGCTCAGTTCTCTCTATCCATCCATTGTGATATTACTTTCATCTCTTTGGCTGAATCATGTGTTGTAGTCATCCACTATATTGTCACCACAGTTACTTAAAAATAATTATATATAAGAGCAAAAAGATAAAACATCATATATCTTCATTTGTTTCTCCTTGATAGTTTTCTTTTGCGTGCATCCTAGTTTCTGACATTTAAGATTTCCTTTTACCTCTAGAATCTGCATTTCTTACAGAGTGGTACTGCTAATAGTGATTATCCTTACCTAATCTTACTCTGAAAAAGTCGATATTTCTCCTTTACTTTTGGTGAATAATAATGGATATAAAATTAGTGCTTGATAATTTTGTTCTTTCAACACACCCTTAATTTCTTGTTTTCTGATACAAACATATGTTATTCTTTAATTTTTGACATCTAAGGCACTAGGCCCTCCTTGACTTTTTGTTTTGTATCATATTCAAATTTTTATCTTTGGTTTTCTTCAGTTTTCTTTTTTTAAAAAAAGATTTATTTATTTCAAAGGGAGAGTTACAGAGAGGCAGAGGCAGAGAGAAACAGATAGGTCTTCCATCCACTAGTTCACTCCCCAAATAGCCGCAACAACCAGAGCTGCACTGATCCAAAGCCAGGAGCCAGGAGCGTCTTCCTTCTGGTCTCCCACATGGGTGCAGGGTCCCAAGTACTTGGGCAATCTACTGCTTTCCCAGGCCATAGCAGAGAGCTGGATGGGAAGTGGAACAGCCAGGACCCCAACTGGTGCCCATATAGGATGCTGGCACTGCAGAAAGTGGTTTTACCCACTATGCCACAGAGCCGGCCCTGATTTTCTGCAGTTTGAATCTCCTCTGATTACTCTGATTAGGGGTTTGGTTGGTTGGTTGGGTTTTACAGCTCTGCTTTTTTTTTTTTTTTTTTTGACAGATAGAGTTAGACAGTGAGAGAGAGAGAGACAGAGAAAAAGGTCTTTCTTATGTTAGTTCACTCCCCAAATTGCCGCTAAGGCCAGAGCTATGGCGATCCGAAGCCAGGAGCCAGGTGCCCCCTCCTGGTCTCCCATGCTGGTGCAGGGCCCAAGCACTTGGGCCATCCTCCACTGCCTTCCTGGGCCACAGCAGAGAGCTGGACTGGAAGAGGAGGAACCGGAACTAGAACCTGGCACCCATATGGGATGCTTATTTTTATTTTTATCCTGCATAGTATTTTTTTCAGATTTTCAAACATAGAATTTGTTGTTTGATATCTGTTATTAATTTGGAAAGTTTTCAGTTATTACCACTTGGCTCTATTTTTATTTTGATAACTTTATTGGGAAACAATTCAAATAACACATTTCACCCATTTAAATTACATCTGTCAATGTGAATATACTCACAGAAATGGTTATCCTTCCATTACTGCAGGCATCTTCAGAATATTTCGCTTATTCCAAGAAGTCCCAGCCCTTCAGCTGTCACTTTCTCAGATGCAGCCTCTCCCACTGCTCTGAGTAAACAATGCTTGATTGTTCGTCTTGAGAGTTTCTTACTCTGGGGTTCACATGAATGGACTTATGCAGTATGTATTCTTTTGTGTCTGACTTCATTCGCTGGCAATAATGTTTTCAAGATTCTTGACAAGCACTACTTCAGATATTTCTTATGTACCCTTTCTCTTTTTTTCTCCTCCTCTTATTCAAATTATTCTTCTATGGGAGTGCTTCAGAGAATTCATGGAAAAATGGAATTAAAATATAAGGTGTTTTGGTATAAAAGTTTTGATGTACATGCATAGTTTTCATAGTATGCACTTCCAGGAAACTTTTCTTTTTTCCCCAAATAAACCTTTTATTTAAGGAATAAAAATTTCATAAGCACAACTTAAGGAATATAGTGATTCTTCCCACCATCCCAGCCCTTCCACCCACACTCCCACCCCTCGCACTCATCCTTCTCCCATGCCCAGCCCCATTCTCCATTAAGATTCATTTTCACTTAACTTTATACACAAGACCAACTCTATACTCAGTAAAGAATTCAACAGTTTTCACATACACACACACACAGACATACACACACACACACACACACACACACTGTTTGCAATCAAGTTTTACAGTTAACTCTCATAATACAACTCATTGAGGACAGGGATCCTGCATGGGAAGTTAGTGCACAGTGAATCCTGTTGTTAATTTAACAAATAACACTCTTATTTATGATGTCAGTGACCACCCCAGGTTCTTGACATGAGCTGCCATGTGTATGGAAGCCTTTTGAATCCACAATCTCCATCAGTATTTAGACAAGGTCATAAGCAAAGTGGAAGTTCTTTACTCCCTTCAGAGAAAAGTACATCCTTCTTTGATGGCTACTTCTGTCCACTGGGTTCTAACTCACAGAGATCCTTCTTATAGGGCATTTTTTGCCACAATGTCTTGGCTTAACATGCCTGAAATGCTCTCATGGGATTTTTAGCCAAACCAGAATGCCTCAAAAGCTGATTCTGAGGTCAGAGTGCTATTTAAAGTGGTTGTCATTCTATGAGTCTGCTGTGTGGGCTGCTTCCCATGTTGGAACATTCTCTCCTTTTTAATTCTATCTATTGTTATTACCAGAATCTTGATCTTATTTATATGATCCCTTTAACACTTAATCCTATCTATAAGTTCACTTCAACACCTAATATGGTCACTTGAACACTTAAGATGACATTTGTACCACCTTGCTTAATGGGATTTGTGGTCCCATTGCAAGTTTTTAAACTGTACCCTTAGATGTAAATCTATAGGAATGTGTGCAGAACTATACAGATTTATAGCTGTATAGTATTTGCTTGTTTTTGCTGAAATCTATTTTCAATAGGCTGTATACATATATGATTAACTCTGTGAAGTAAAGAGTTCAACTAATAGTATGAAGAAGAGAAAAGAAAAAAAAACTGTTACTTGACAGTGAAGACAAGGGCTGTTTAAGTCATTGCTTCTTAAAGTGTCAGTTTCACTTCTATAGATTTCTGTTTGGGTACTATATTCATAATTACAGATCAGGGATCTGTATTTGTCCTTTTGGGACTGAATTGTGTCACTAAGTATGATGCTATATAGATTCACCCATTTTTCTGGAGATGACCAGATTTTCTTTTTTTACTGCTTGGTAGTATTCCATAGTGTACATATCCCATAATTTCTTGATTTGGTCTTTGGTTCATGGGCATTTAGGTTGATACCATGTCTTAGCTATTGTGATTGAGCTACAACAAACATGGGTGTGCAGATAGCTCTTTTATTTGCTGATTTCATTACATTTTGGTAAATTCTGAGAAGTGGGATGGCTTGGTCCTTTGGAAGGTCTATATTCAGATTTCTGAGGTATCTCTACACTCTCTTCTATACTGCCTTTACCAGTTTACGTTCCCACCAACAGTTGATTAGCATAACTTTTTCATAACATCCTTGCCAGCATTTGTTTGCTGATTTCTGTATGAAAGCCATTCTAACTGAGGTGAGATGAAACTTCTTTGTGGTTTTGATTTGCATTTCCCTGACAGCTAGTGCTCCTGAACATTTTTTCATGTGTCTGTTGGCCATTTGCATTTCCTCTTTTGAAAAATGTCTGTGTAAGTCCTTTTCCCATCTCTTACTGGTTTTTTGTTTTGAGGTTGTGGAGTTTCTTAATCTCTATGTATTCTGATTATTAATCCATTATCAGTCGCATAGTATGAAAATAATTTCTCCCATTCTGTCATTTGCCTCTTAACTTTTCTTATTTATTATGCAGTACAGAAGCTTCTCAATTTGATGTAACTGCCTGTGTTAATTTTGACTTTGACTGCCAGTGCCTCTGGAGTCTTCCAATACTCTTTTCCTGTGCCAATGTCTTGAAGGGTTTCCCCAATGTTCTCTAATAATTTGATGATGACATGTTATAGATTTAGGTTTTTAATTAATTTTGAGTGGATATTTGTATATGTGCTGCTGAAGCGAGCACGTTGAATGGATATTTGTGTAAGGTGTATGGGTAGGGTATTGCTTTGTACTTATGCTTGTAGAAATCCAGTTTTACCTGCACCATCAGGGATTGGTTTTAGGTTCTTGGTCAAATATAAGTTGGTTGTAGATGCTTGGATTTATTTCTTGCATTTCTATTCTGTTCCAACAGTCTTTCCAACCTTTTTTGTACCAGTACCAGGCTGATTGGATTATAACTGCATTGTAGTATCTCTTGAAATCTGGTCGGTGCCCAGCAATCAGCCAAGTGAAGACTACTGAGTCTGGTTATGAGAAATGACAGGGTGCTGAGTGCTCGTGACTGTGGGAGGCTTGTGTGCTTGGACTGTGATAAAACTGGCTGTGTAAGAGGGCTCACCTTGTGGCTGGGACTTTGGACAGTCACTGAGGGAGGCTCCATATGCTAAAGCCTCCCTGGTTACCTGGAGAGGAACATTGCTGGGGAATCTGAGTTTACACTAAAGACCGCTAAACCCTTTTTGTGGTCCTTGGGGCAGATCAGATGAATAATATACCCAATGGGGTTAGTGCTCAGGCACTGGTCTCCTTTGAAGAGAGGAGCTTAGTTGAGTGAATAGACCTCCCTTCTGATAAAAAAGAGATTGACCATGCCAAAACTGGAACGCATTTCACCCTGGAGAACTGAACAGACTCCTTGGCACACTCACCACACACCTCTAGGTATCCACTGAAAGCAGATAGCACACTAATCTACAGAGCATAGTACAAAGATAAAAGCTGCCACCATGAAAAAAACAAAGAGGAAACCAATTAGAATCTCCACAAATACTAAATAACAAATGCACCAATTCAAGAAATAGGTATGAGGAAGACAATATGACACTTCCAAAAGAACAAAACACTTCAATACTAGATTTTGAAGATGATGAGATTGAAGCAATACTAAAAATAGAATTCAATATATTGATCATAGTATTATTTAGAAGTAATCACAAGCAAATGCATGAACTAATGAAATCCACACATGACATGGAAGAAAATCTCTTCCACAAAATTGAAATATTAAAAAGAAATCAAAATGAAATCTTAGAAATGAAGAAGTCAATACAACAAATTAAAAAAATGCCATGGAAAGCCTTAACAACAGAATTTGTGAAGCAGAAGATAGATAGCCATCTTAGGAGACAAAGCACAGGAAATTATACAGTCAGACCAAAAACAAGAATAAATTAGAAAACTAAAAAATTTGGTTTGTAATCTATAATGTACTATAAAATGACCCAACATATGGGTTCTAGGAGTTTCTGAAGGTGTGGAAAGAGAGAAAGGGTTAGAAGGCTCTTTATGTAAAATAATAACAGAAAACTTCCCTGATTTGGAGAAAGAAGGGACATCCAAGCACAGGAAGTACGTAGAACTCCTAATAGACATGACCAGAAAAGATCTTCACCACAAAACATTGTAATCTAACTCCCCTCAGTAAAACATAAATAAAAGATTGTAAAATGTGTGAGAGGAAGGCCCAGGACCAGATGGATTCACTGCTGAATTCTACCAGACATGTAAAGAAGAACTAACTCCATTTCTTCTCAAACTATTCAGAACAATTGAAAAAGAGGGAATCTTCTCAAATTCTTTCTATGAATCCAGCATCACCTTAATTCCTAAACCTGAAAAAGATGCAACAGAGAAAGGGAATTACAGACCAATATCCCTGATGAACATGGACGCAAAAATCCTCAATAAAATTCTGCCCAATAGAATGCAACAACACATCAGAAAGCACATCCACCCAGACCAAGTGGGATTTATCCAGTTAGTCTCACAGTGGACTTTTCATCAGAAACCCTACAGACTAGGAGAGAATGGTAAGATATATTCCAAATATTAAGAGAAAAAACTTTAAACTCAAAATACTATACCCTGCAAAACACTGATTTACGAGTGAAGGTGCAAAAAATACCTTCCGTAACAGAAATTTAAAGAATTGTCACTACCCATCCAGCACTGCAAAAGGTGCTTAGGTATGTCCTGCACACAGACACACATAAACATGGTTATCACTATGAAAGAAGGTAAAGGAAGAAAATCTCCCAATAAAAATACAAAGGAAATCCAAAGTAAAAAATAGGGATATTTATTGAAAAAAAATGGCAGGGCAAAGTCATTACTTATCAATAGTCACCTTGAATGTAAATGGCCTCAACTCTCCAGTTAAAAGAAAGAGACTAGCTGAATGGATTGGAAAAGGAAACTCCTCTATTTGCTGCCTACAAGAAACATATCTCACCAACACAGATGTACACAGACTGAAAGTGAAATGATGGAAAAATATATTTCATGCCAACAGAGACCAAAATAGAGCTGGTATAGCCATCCTAATATCAGACCAAATAGACTTAAAAAAACTGTTAAAAGAGACAAAGAGGGGCACTATGTAATGATTAAGGGATCATTTCAATAGGAAGATGTAACTATTATTATAGTATACACACCTAATTAGAAGGCACTGGGCTATATTAAAGAAATGTTAAGGAACCTAAAAAGAGACGTAGACTCCAATACAATAGAAATGTCGGACTTCAATTCCCCACTTTCAACAATGGACAGATCAACCACACAGAAATTAGCAAGGAAACAGCTAAGTTAGTAAATACTATAGACTAAAGGGACCTAACAGATGTCTACAGAACTTTTTATCTGACAGTTGGAGAATACACATACTTATCACCAGTGAATTTAACTTTTTCTAGGATTGACCACATGGTAGGCCATAAAGCAAGTATTAGCAATCCAAAAAAATCAAAATGAAACCATGCAGCTTCTCAGACCACAATTGAATGGACCTGGAATCAACAACTCAGGAATCTCTAGAACGTATACAAACAAGGGGAGACTGAAAAACATTCTCCTGAATGAACAGTGAGTCAAAGAATAAATCAAAAGGGAAATCAAAAACTTTCTGGAAACAAATGAAGCCTACAATAAAACATATCAAAGTTTATTGTATATAGCAAAAACAGTGTCAAGAGGAAAGTTTGTAGCAATAGGTGCCTACATCAAGAAATTGAAAAGACACCAAATAAATGAGGTATCAATGCATCTCAAGATTCTAGAAAAACAACACCAAACTGAACCATAAAATAGTGGGAGAAAAGAAATAATTAAAATTAGAGAAAAAAATCAACAAAATTGAATCAAAAAAACAAAAGATCTGAAAAAGAAAGAGCTGTTTGTTTGAAAAAAATAAACAAAATTTACACACCATTGGGCCAGCTAACCAAAAAAAAAAAAAAAAAAAAAAAGCAAAGAGAAGGCCCGAATCAATAAAATTAGATATTAAAAAGGAAATGTAACATCAGACACCACAGAAATAAAAAGAATCCTCAGAAATTACTACAGAGAGCTAGAGAGCTGTATGCCAACAAACTAGGAAACCAGAAGAAATGGACAGATTCCTGGACACATACAACCTACCTAAGTTGTGCCATGAAGATATAGAAAACCTACGTAGACCCATTACCAAGACGGAAATTGAATCAGTAATAAAGCCCTCCCAACAAAGAAAAGCCCAGAACTGTATGGTTTCACCACTGCATTCTACCAGACATTTAAAGAACTAACTCCACTTTTCTCAAGTTACTCAAAATAATTAAATAGGAGGGAGTCCTCCCAAATTTAAATGTAAAAAGAGATGCAACAGAGCAAATGAACTGCAAATCAAAAATGCAACAAAATTCTAGCCAATAGAATCCAAAGAAGGATCGTTCACCCAGATCAACTGGGACTTATTCCTGATATGCAGGATTGTTCAATACTCACAAATCAATCAATTGAAATGTCACATTTATAAACTGAAGAGCCAGTGCCATGACTCACTAGGCTAATCCTCTGGCTGTGGCGCCGGCACCCCAGGTTGTAGTCATGGTCGGGGCGTTGGATTCTGTCCCGGTTGCTCCTCTTCCAGTCCAGCTCTCTGCTGTGGCCCGGCAGTGCAGTGGAGGATGGCCCAAGTGCTTGGACCCTGCACCCGCATAGGAGACCAGGAGAAGCACCTGGCTCCTGCCATCAGATCAGCGTGGTGCACCGGCCACAGTGCGCCTGCAGCGGCGGCCATTGGATGGTGAACCAACGGCAAAAGGAAGACCTTTTTCTCTGTCTCTCTCTCTCTCACTATCCACTCTGCCTGTCCAAAAAAAAAAAAAAAAAAAAAAAAAAAAAAGGGAAGAACAAGAACCTTATGATTATCTCAATAGATTAAAAAAAAACAGCATTTGATAAAACACAACACCCTTTCATGATGAAAACTCTAAGCAAATTGGATATAGAAGGAACATTGCTCAACACAATCAAGGCAATTTAATACCAACTAGCAGCCAGCATCCTAACGAATGGGGAAAAGTTAGAAGCATTTCCACTGAGATCCGGAATCAGACAAGGATGCCCACACTCACCATTGCTATTCAGTCTAGTCCTTGAAGTTTTAGCCGGAGCCATTAGACAAGAAAAAGAAATAAAAGGGATAGAAATTTGGAAGGAAGGGTCAAACTATCCCTGTTTTCAAATGACATGATTCTATATATAGACTATCCAAAAGACTCCACAAAAGACTGTTGGAACTCATAGAAGAGTTTGTTAAAGAAGCAAGATATAAAATCTATACGAAAAATCAACAGACTTTGTTTACACAGACAATGCCAAGGCTAAGAGTGAAATACTATTGTCAATTCCATTCACAATAGCTACAAAATAAAATCAAATACCTTGGAATAAATTCAGCCAAGTATGCCAACGATCTCTACAATGAGAATTCAAAAAAAAAGAAAGAAATAATAGAAAAAATGAAAAAAATCTTCCCCATATTGATGGATTGGAAGAACAAATATCATCAAAATGTCCATTCTTCCAAAAGCAATTTACAGATTGAATGTGATACCAATCAAAATACCAAAGACATTCTTCTCAGATATAGCAAAAATAATTCTGAAATTCATATGGAAACACAGGAGACCTCAAATAGCTAAAGCAATCTAATGCAACAAAACAAAATCAGAGGCATCCATAAACCTTTTCTAGGCCTCTTACATTATAAAATTTTGCACTTGTCTCTCTTTTTGTCGGTGTTCTCTTTTTTTAAATTTCAGTTTGGAGTGATTCTATATTATATCTTTGAGTTTACTGGTTCTTTTCTCAGTAATGCAAATTATTGATAAGCTTAGCAAAATATTCTTTTTATCACCATTTTAAAAAATCTGTCATTTTCTTTTGACTTTTTTCTTAGTTTCAATTTCTTTCTTTACCTTATCCATCTATTCTTACATGTTCTCTATTAGTGCATTTAGCATATTAAATCATAGTTATTTTAAGGTCTGGAAATCCAACATTTGTTTTATGTCTACATCTTATTCTGATACTTGTTTATTGATACAAGTGCTTTTTTCTGGCCTCATTTTAAGATTTACAGTAATATGAATAGGAGTTAATCTGTGTTTAAAGTTTGCTGTAGCTGTGGCTAGAATCAGCTTCAAATTCCTTTAGTGTCCTTCTTTTTACCTTCCCTCTATATTTCGGCATTTCATAAATTCTGCTTCTTAGGGATAGTCTGTGCCTTGATGCTTTTCAGCTACAATCCCGAGCATCATAGAACTTGCAGCCTAAACGGACGGTCTCTACACCTTTGTACTGAGAGATAGCCACAGTTCAGCATGGCCTTTGTCCTGGGACGGCCCCAGCCTCTGTATTAAAATGCCGGCCTGTGAAACTCAACAGTAGCAAGAGAATTCAGTGTTTTTCTCTCAAACATCTGTTCATAGGCCCTATCTCATTTTTTATAGGTAAATTTACACTAAAAGTTCTTGAAATTGTGAATATGTATCTCTTCCAACTGGTAAGTGTGTTCTCAAGAACCTGAGAGCCACATCTTTGAAATTTACTTTTCAAAAATACAGGGCTTCTGTCTGCCATTCTCTATGGATGGAGATAGCGTTCTCACTTTCATGAGCCAAATAGCGACCAGAGCTGCTTTAGTGAATTCACCCTGGTGCATGCTTTGTAGTTCTACTTTTTTCCTGAGTCTGTTGAGCCTTCTCTTGCCCCTCTTCCTTCTTCTCACTTTGGAACCGCCAGTCAGTTATGCAAAGAGCACATTAGGGTTCAACTCTGTTCCTGAGAGTGGTTCCTGAATGACATCTTTTGTCACCATTTTAGTATCTGACTGTGTTTATCTTTTGAAACCTATTTTTTTTTTTGACAGGCAGAGTGGACAGTGAGAGAGAGAGACAGAGAGAAAGGTCTTCCTTTTTCCCTTGGTTCACCCCCCAATGGCTGCACCTGCGCACCACACTCATCCGAAGCCAGGAGCCAGGTGCTTCTCCTGGTCTCCCATGGGGTGCAGGGCCCAAGCACCTGGGCCATCCTCCACTGCCTTCCCGGGCCACAGCAGAGAGCTGTCCTGGAAGAGGGGCAACCGGGACAGAATCCGACGCCCTGACCGGGACTACAACCCAGGGTGCCGGCGCCACAGGCAGAGGATTAGCCTATTGAGCCGTGGTGCCGGCCCAAACCTATTGTTTTCATACTGAAGTGCTGTTTGTGTGGTGAGTAAGAATTAGGGTTGGGTTTTGTCGCTCCCCCTCTTTGTGGAGGAACGACACAGGACCCTGCGCTGTTCTTTTGTCTGCTCGGCCCTTCCCAGGTTTGCTGCTGGTTCTTCCCGGGTTGGCTACCGACCCTTCCACCTCCGTGGAAGGGCGGTTCCCCCTAGCCACATTCCCCACTTCCACGGGGGAGCGGCACACCGCCGGCCGGCTCTCTCGGGGACTGCACAGGTGTTCCTTCAGGTAGATGTTCCCCTTAGATGTTCCTCGTGCATGCCGTCTCTCTCCTCCTTTATAGTCCTCCTCTGCCAATCCTAACTCGGCTGCCCACAAGCCGAGTACGCTGCTCTCCTCTAATCAGGAGTAGGTCCTACAGTTTATTGGTTGAACTGGAGGCAGCTGCGTAGAAGCTGTTTCTCCCTTCTCAGCGCCATATTGTGGGAGAGCAGATGCATAGAATAAGTCTTAATTCCAGTAACTTAGTCTAGTCCGAGTTGCTCCCAGTTGCTCCCCACAGGTTTCTGTATAATTTACTTTTAAAAAAAGTATTTGTCTATCTTTAAAGAGAGAGAAAATCTTTCATCTGCTGGTTCACCCCCTAAATGGCTGAAATAGCTAGTGCTAGGCCAGGCCAAAGCCAGGAGCCAGGAGCTTCATCTGCGTCTCCTACTTGGGTGCAGGTGCCATCTTGCACTTCTCTTCCCAGGCCATCAGCAGGGAGCTGGATTAGGAATGGAGCAGCCTGGAGAGGAATGGGGCCCTACATGCTGGCATCACAGACAACAGCTTTACTCAGCATGCCACAACACTGGGCCTTGTATGATCTTTGAATTCAATCGCTCAGTGTGCCTGTGTTGGGCACGTTTTTCTGCCATGATATACCTTGTGTCCTCTCTGCTCCATTCTCCTTGGCCACAAAGCAGTATCCTCAGTGTGTTCATTAAGCCCTCCCTGTTGTTTGAGATGTTTGCTGTCTGTGTCCCTGGGGAGGGACTGAACCCTAGAGGGGACTGGAGTGAGAGGAATTCCCTGGCTCTAGTTTAGATGAGGCTCTGACAGACCCTTCTCCTTGTAGGCCATTGTTCTGGAGAAGGTTCTAGATGCGTCTAAAAGTGATTTTCTATGAAACTGTTGGGTCTACTGGGAGAAAATCCCTGTATCGAACCCTATTGCTCCATAACTAACCCCAGGAATTTCTTATACCTGGGCTGGTCCATATTCAGCCTTTATTATTCACCAAAATCATCATTGACAGGTTCCCATCTGTGATTATTTCTGAAGACTTCCACTCCTAAGAAGCAAATTTTGCCTATGACTCTCTGCTCTCAAAAAAGTTGTAGATTGTCAGTTTGTTTTGCTTTGAATCCTATAAGGTTTTAAATGATATGCTCAAGATCATTGTATGGTTGAGATAACATTGAAAACGATCCCGTTTGTGTGTAGATTGGGAATTTTATCATACAACAAACTCTGTCTTCATAATTTCCCGTCGTGGGGCTGACATTGTGGCATAGCCAGTATAGACAAAGCTTGTGATACCAGCATCCCATATGGAAACTGCTTTTTATCCTGACTGCTCCACTTCTGATCCAGCTCCCTGCTAAGGGCCTGGAAAAAGAGAAGATTGCCCAAGTGTTTGGGCTTCTGTACCCACATTAGAGACCTGGATGAAGTTCCTGGCTTCTGGCTTCAGCCTCGCCCTGTCTTGGCTGTTCAGCCTATCTGGAAAATGAACCAGCAGTTTGAAGGTTTCTCTCTCTCTCTCATCTCTCCTTCTCTCTCTGTGACTCTGCCCTTTAAATAAACTATTTTTAAAAGTCCCCATTGTTCTGGGCAGGTGCTGTGGCTCACTTGGTTAATCCTCCACCTGCGGCACCTGCATCCCATATGGGCGCCGGGTTCTAGTCCCGGTCGCTCCTCTTCCAGTCCAGCTCTCTGCTGTGGCCCGGGAGTGCAGAGGAGGGTGGCCCAAGTGCTTGGGTCCCTGCACCCGCATGGGAGACCAGGAGGAAGCACCTGGCTCCTGGCTTCAGATCAGCGCAGCACCGGCCTTAGCGGCCATTTAGGGAGTGAACCAATGGAAGGAAGACCTTTCTCCCTGTCTCTATCTCTCTCTCACTGTCTATAACTCTACCTGTCAAATAAAAAAAGTCCCCATTGTTCTAAGTAATTCCTAGGGTTTTTTTTTCATTATTTATAACTTATTAGTGATGAATCGGTAATGGAATACTTTTGTTCATATTTTACCATACCCGTTCAAAAGTCCACTTTGGGTATAATAGCTTCTATAAGATCTTCAAACACTGTGTGCACTGTCACTCCAAGGTCTTTACACATTTTGTTCTCTGAACTTGAATAGTGAATTTCTAATAATGTTAAAAATCACAGATCAGTTGTCACTGATCAAATGATTTTTATATGTCCATGAAGCATACATTTGCATTACTAAGTGGATAATTCTTCTTCACAAATAACTGTAATTTTACAGTAATTCTTGTTACTTTAAAAATAACATGTGTTGTCTTATCAGATAATTAAATTTTGAAAGGGGGAATGGCTGTGCATTTTCCCAATATTCTAGCAGTACAATTTGTCCTCAGTATTTGCAGGGTTAGTATTTTTGTGTTGAACCAAACACATATTAAATTGTTTTTGAAAAAAAAGTTTATTGACCATGTGCAGACTTTTCTCACCATTATTCCCTGAACAATGCAGTGTAAACACTCCATATCTCATGTCCACTGCATTTGGTATCATAAGCAATCTAAATATGATTTAACTAAGTAGGAGGATGTAAGTAAGTTATCTGCAAACTGTATAGAAGACTTGACCACCCACAAATTTTGGTATCCTTTGTGACCCTAAAAACAATCCCCTGTGAATATCAAGAGACTACTATAGTGGCATTTAAAACCTAAGAAATGAATACAGAAAATACTTAATTGTTTGACCATTTTTGGGGGAAATGTTCTTTCTCACATTGTCTTGGTGGGAAAGAATGACCCCTGTCATAATATGACACAACGTGAAGACTTCTGACAATTTGAAAATTAAATGCTGTTTTATGTTAAGGTATCTTTATTAATTTATAATAATTTTAATTATTCAAGATACATTACTGCTGTAGTTAGATGTCTTAGAGTTTTCTACTCTTTATTTAGTTTAGACATTGCACTTCACCTGAATATTCTGCTGGTTTTCTTTAGAAACATAGCAATGGAAATAAATCAAGTAAGCCAATTTTTAATGCAATATTTCCAAGTTAGTCTAAAATATGTATTTGAATTAATATATTTTTCAGCATTCTTAAGATTTATTGTCTTAATACATAGCAATGTTTTCTAAATGAGGATATCGTAAAGCTGAGGTATTTGGTTGTTACAGCTTTGCAGAATCAATACACATTGTCTAGTAGGTAGGTGCCAAAAGTTGTCTCATCCATTTTAGAGTCTATAGCATAGCCCCTTTTCCTCCCAAAAGAGAAGCTTACTAGGGCTTTTCAAAACATTCACAGATAAACCTATGCATGAATTTCAAAATTATTTTGCAGCAAGAGAAAAGCATCTTTTAATTTTATTCCTCCACAAAGTGAGTACCACTATACAGCTCAAAATTTCAATAGAACCCAGAACGACTGGGGCAGGCATTTGACCTGGTGGTTAGCATGTCTCCTGGGAAGCCCACATTTCATATGAGTACGTGTTGAGTACCAACAGTGCTCCTGCTTCCAGTTCACTGATAACAGACACTAACAGGGGATGCTTCAAGTACTGAGGTCTCTACCACACATATAGGAGATCTGCATTGAGTTCCTGACTCCTCACTTCAGCTTGGCCCACCCCCAAAAATCGTGTAGGCATTTGTATGTTGAATCAGTAGATTAAAGTTATATCTCTTTGTCTATCTGCTTTTCAAATAATAATAAAGACAGCAATAAAATGCAAAATCCTGCTATGCACTATATAAACTAAAAGTTGCTTCACATAACTTTCAAGGTGAAGGGAGGATATCCATTGAAGATTTCTTTCAATTAATTCAGGGGTCAAATTGAAAAAAAAAAAATTTTTTTTCTTACATCAAACAGTTCTTAAACCTCTTTCCCTGATGTGTCAATTAAGATACAAAACACTCTCTTTTGATGGTAATTTATAGACAGAGGGCAATGTTTCAGGTTTTCGGAGTGGGTAATCATGATCATTATTTGAATCTGTAAGATTTCGCAATGGCATCTCTGAAGCACTACATAGATTTTACTTCCTTAAAGGAATTTTTATTTTACACTCTAGCCGTCACTGCCCTCCTGCAATGTCGTTCATTGATCTTTCTTGGTGTTTCATTTTCAGCTGTTTGAAACCTACCACAAAGAGTATTCTGTATGCCGTGTTTCTGTTTTGAAACGATAGGTTTTCTACCCTCCATCCAGCATTAATTTTTGCTGGACATTTCTTTGTTTTATTTCTCCAAGTTTTGACAAGTATTAGGGATAATAACTAATATTATTACCATTAAAATATCATGATAGCTATGTCACAATATGTTATGATTATAATCTTTTTCTAAGAGCCTACATAGAGACATGACTTTAAAAGGACTTCTACATTTTGCATAGACCTATTCTTGTTAAAAAAAAAAAAAACAGAATAATTCTGAGAACTTCATAGTCTCATTCAAGTATAAAATAGATAAGAAACTTACCTTTAAAAGTGAATCATTTATTGGTAAAATTTTTGACTCATTCAAATCTATTGATTGATATTGATCAATGCAGTGAGAGTATTTCTGTATTGATTTACTTTCCCTGAGAGAATATCAGTTCTTTCTGAATGAAGATCGGGGTTTCGGAATGCTGCCTTTAGTTTCCACTTTGCTTTGTCTTGCGGTCCTCTGAACTAATATTTCACTTTCACCAGACCCCAAATGTCCTAGTAGTGTACTGTTTCTATTTGCAATTTTGTTATTATTAATGCATTATTTATAATCCCTTTTGTCTAAGTATTTTCTTCTAACATTTGAAAATGTTTGAGAATCACATCCAATAATTCTGATGTAATGATTAGTTTTCAACATTCCTAAAGATGATATGAGTGACACATAGTAAATATGTCAATCATTCTCCTTAAAAGATTTCCACCAGATATTAGTACAAATAATAGTATCAAATATCCAAGAACGTATCCATGGATTTTCTTCAATAATTTGTAAAGTATACACACTTAGAGCCATTTCCTGTTAACATTGAAAAGAGATTTTCATTTTGTAAACAGTTGACCTTTCCACGCACATCTAATTGTGTTCTAAACCAAAGTGGATGACAAGATGGAATCATAGAAGCTGCTTTTCCTTACAAGACTTCTACTTGTCTCTGGAATCCAAAAAGATAAAATAGAACTGAATATAACTCAGCAAATCTATTGATAGCATACTTTAGCTTCTTCCTCCCACATGTCCTTAAGTCATTGACATATTAGTGGAAAGAGGAGCTGGAACATGAAATGGTGATGTCTTTTCTCTGTGCTGCTGTAACAGAGTATCACTGAGAGTTCTGGAGGCATCGGCAGCTCAGCGTCTGGTGATGGCTCTGTTGCCACTCGCACAGTGGTTCCTGCTCTGTGCATCTTTCAGAGGGTAGGAATGCTATGTCGTCATGGCAGAGGAACAGGAGGGCTGGAGGGCTGAGTGCTGCATGAAGACCTTCATGTACTCACAGAGTTTTCTAGACCTAATCACCACTCTCACCTGCTAATACCAGCCACTGACCAGTGAGTTACAACAAGTGCGTTTGGAGGGGCCACGTTCAAACTATAGCAAGTACTAGGGGAAATTACTGGTCTCTGAGCGTTCTCACACGAATGTTGGAACAAATCTACAGAACTATCTGGAGTATCTCAGTAGATGTGAACCCTAAGTAATACTGGAGGTGATACATAGGTAACAGGATATTCAGAGTATCTGTACACAAAATATTCTTCCCATGGATACCATATATGCCCTTATGCTACCACAGACATGTCCCACGAGAGAGGAAGAACCAAAAAGCCTCTTGATTTTGCTTGTTGAATTTCAACACCTATTATTAGGAAATTTGTTTGGAAAGAGATCATGAAGACAACTTGTACTCAAAATCTTTGTTATTCTCAGGAAAATCTACACAGTGATAGCTTGTATTTTCTTTGTTGTATCATGTGTCTTCTCTTTTCCAAGGCAAGATTATGAATAAATGTAATATTGCTTCATCTTGAAATGAGTTAGAAAACTGAAAGTTCATTTTATAAGTTTTTAATTTTACAAATCTAATTCCCAAATGTATTTTCTAGTTATGCACATGAAAAGAACTTAGGTTAATTATTCTATGTGTAATTTAAATAATACATGTTATATGTATCTTTAAAAATTGTTTTTGTGATATATGTAGACAATAATGAAGATTTATATGTGTTATATAGTATACAAAATTTTTAAAATATTAATTTATTTGAGAGAGAAAGAAAGAAGAGGGAGAGAGAAAAGAAGAAATAAGAGAGAAAGAAAAATAGATCTTCTACCCACTGTGGTCACAGTGGCTGTCTCCAGGAACAGATCATCTCCTTTTGATCAATTCTTGTGTGGTAATTAGAATTAAAGTGTTGGAGAGGTCAAGTAGAATAGTTTTTAAAGTTTGGGATTTTATCTCTGTGTTATACTTCTTTCTTTCCCTTAACAACACCTGTCACAACTTGATGAAAAGAGAGGCCCAGGGGATCCTAAGTTAGTTGTAAATTGGCCACCTGAGTTTTCTGGGTTGGCCTGACATAGGCATAGATCACAATGGTGATGGCCACTTGATTCAGCGCTCTGGTCATTGAAACCGCCTCCACTTGTCTGAGTAGGATGAAGTGTGATACATAACTTACATTCTTTTAATTTAAATGTCCCTTTTCCTTCGTTTCTGACTTTCAAATCAAAGGCCTGATGTAACCAGGGGAAGTTAGAGCCACTGTAAATGGTCTCACCAACACTGGGTGACTTGAGAAGGTCAACAGCCCATCATCTGGGCTCTGAATTCTTTGTTCTAGGAACGTACAGGGAAGAGAAAGATATTAATGAACACTAGGTTTCAGAATCACTCCAGAATCCTTTAAGAAAAACTACCAGTGTGATTCTTCCAAGCTCTTGCAAGTGGCTTAAATTAAACTGATTGTTGGTTCTCCCATCCTTCCCGAGAGAATGATGGTGAAGAATTAATCTCTATTTTATTTATCCTTTACTGAAAAGACTATCAGAAATACCAGAGAATGGCCACTGCTTCAACACCAGCTACACAAAACAATGATAGTGCTTCTAGATTATTTTCCACATGCTCAATGCCATAGTTTTTTGTTTTTTAAGGTTTTTTATTTATTTGAAAGGCAGACTTAGAGAGAAGGGGGGGAGAGAGAGAGAGAGAGAGCTTGTACCCACTAGTTCATTCCCCAGTTGGGTGCTTTAGCTGGGGCTGGGCCAGGTGGAAGCCCGGGAACAGGAGCTTCTTCCAGCTCTCCCATGTGGGAGCTCCATCAGAAGTGGAGCGGCCAAGACTCAAACACGTGCCCATATGGGATGCTGGCCCTGCAGACCATGGCTTTGGCCTGCTGTGCCACAGTGCCAGCCCTGAAAGTTTTTATCCATCATTTGGATGGATGAATTCCACCAAGCTGTTTTCATTGAAATAAGGAACTAGTAGGAACAACTACTTTCAGAATGTCACTCCAAAATCAAGCGTTAGATTCATTATACACACACACACACAGACATACATAATAGTATTGAGCTTCTCTTAAATATTTAAAACTTATCTAATTGAAAAGTAGAAAAAGACAGAGGATGTGGCTGGGAAGGGGAGGATGGCAGAGGACACCCAGCTTCTGTCTACTGGTTCAATCCCACGCCTGCAACACCTGGAACTGAACTAAGGCTGAAGCCGGGGAGCAGGAATACACTCCATGTCTCCCAGGGGTGTGGCAGGAACTGAGTTACTTGAGCTCTCGCTGCTGTTTCCCAGGGTGTCATTCAGTTGGAACAGAATCAGGAATTAGAGCCGTCAATCAAACCCAAGTAATCCTGATGTGCAGCACGGATGTCTTAACTGACATCTTATCCACTAGGCTAAACACTTGGAACTGGATTCATTTTTTAAAGCTGAATTGGGAATTTCAAGTCTTGCCAGCTGTCTCAAAGGCTGGCTGGGAGTACTGACAATCTGCTCTCACTGGTACAGATCCCATTTGAAAGAGGGCAATGATTGCAACCCACTCTTTCGTCTCAGGGCGACTTGTGTACCCTCCAGGTAATATTTCTTATTTAAAAAACCTTTTATTTTACTTAACATAAAGCCCCAGCAGAAGTAATTATCCAGCTATTCAATTTTTAAACATTCCTTATAAAAAGTAGAGATTTATTTGTTACATATATTTCATCAAAGTACTCTCAGAAAAGCTTTTGTTTAAAGTGAATAATCATCCTTAGCTTGATATTTGAAAGCTGGAAACGGAAACTTCAGCACTTACCTTCACACTTTGTAATACAAATGAAATTTCTGAGATCTGTATAAAAATAGGCAACAGTGAGGAGTTTGATCTGGAAGCACACAGAAGGAAACGCCTCTCAATTAGCTACACCTTTCCGGAGTTCTATTTAAAGAAAATAAAATAAGAATAGTTTAAAAAAGGCATCTGGTAACTTTGTCATAGGAAGATATGTTAGATTAATATTGACAAACACCATATGGAGTCTCTAAGATCATTATGAGAAAATGATTAGCAACAAAACATGTCAGAGAAGATAAGATCCCAGCCTTTTTGCAGAAAAGGGCATTTATTGTAAAAAATAGGTGTAGTATCCCACATATTTAATACACATAACTTTTGAAAGTATTTAGCATGCTCTCTAGCTCACAATGATCATTCAGTGAAGGTAGAAAATAATCACTCACAAATCATTACTTTTGTTACCAATCAATATTATTGTAATTAGTGTCTTTGGGGAATTGTCTTGCTTTTCCAAAATGATTGGAAAGCAAAAATAAAATATGTAATATGTAAGTAAATTAAAAGACATATTTAATTAACAGATAAGTGGTGACTCTGGATGTAATAGCAATAGTAATTTTTAAAAAGATGCTATCACCTTAGTAAGTGTATTATTATTTAAGGTGACCTCTTTTGGCAAGAGAAGTGGGATTTGACATGTGTCATGGTTAATCTACTGAGTTTTTGGCTATACAGCAGCTCCTCATGGGTGATTCCAAGTCTATTGTCTTAAATTAATTTCCCTTAAAGCAACCCCCGAGGCAAAAACTCAAGTACAAGTCATTTATTATTAAAATTTATAAGGGAATAAGGGAGGGGGACAGGAAGGTCCTGTAAACCACTCACAGAGTGATCTCAGACCAAGTTGTGCAGAGGGCAATAAGTGCGCCGGTTTGGCTGTCGTAACAAAATATCAACTGAGTGTCCTAAGCCATAGAGCTGTTCATTCTCATGGCCTTGGAAGTAGGGAGTCTAAGGTCATGTCTGCAGGAGGTTCTGGGACTGGTGAGGGCTCACTTCCTGGTCCAGAGCTGGTTGCCATCATTGTGCACAGGCATCCGTGTTGTGGAATAGCCCTCATATGGGATTATTATTATTATTATTATCTCGTTAACCTTAATTTTCTCTTAGCCCCATTTCCACATGTAGTCACCCTGGGGATTAGGACTTCACAGTATGACTTTTGGGTGGAACATACTGCATTTCTATAATCAGTAACTTCAGGCTGATTCATGAGACGCATGTAAGCAGGTCTTCAAGGAAGGTTGCTCTGCCTTTCACAGCTTCTCGCCTCTTGTTCTTTGGGTAGGGGCTTCCTGCAGGAGGTGACATGGGCTCTATGCATTAGGTGTCCCCCCTTTACATGAGCAGACATTTAGTTACCCCAGAGGCTATTTCATTAGCCCACGATCCCACAAAACAGGCACTCTGGCTAATTGAAGGAAAGCGATCAAGCTTTAGGTGAACTAAAATGGTCTGAAGAAAGTATCAGATGTTCCATTACCTGTACCTGTGTAGCCTTAGATAAAGCTCCATGCGTTCAAACAGCAATTTACTATATTTCAGGTGATTCAGAAAAAAATATTTATTTATTTGAGAGAGGAAGAGGGAGAGGGAGAGAGAGTTTGATAGGCAGAAAGAAATCTTTCATCCACGGGTCCATCCCTCAAATCCCTCTTGTGGTAAGAGCCAGGGCTGGAAAGGCTGAAGCCAGGGGTCATGAACTTGATCAGGGCCTCTCATGCAGGTGGCAGGGCTTTCCCAGCCTCAAAAGCTAGAAGCTGCATCAGAGGCAGGCTAGCTGCTACTCAGACCAGCACTCCAATAGTGAATGGTGGTATCTCAAATGCTGGCTTAACCTGCTGTGCCACACGGACCTTGTATTGCAGGCTTTACTAGACGTGTTCCCATGAATATATCAGCTCAAGGCATCCGGTGGGGGACACGTTTGTTGTGGAATCCTTTGGGAAAAGTAATCTTCTGTATTCAATTATACACTAAGAGAAGAAAAACAGAAACAAACAAAAAAAATTAGCCACTTGTGTTTTCCCTAACACTTGTATGAAAGCCAGGATTCCCTGAGCTGTTGCTTCTAGGATGGAAGGCTATGGACAACAGCCTTACAGAAGCCTTGCTGAAGATGTCAAAACAGGAGCATAAAATGCTCGTACACTTTTGCTGACATTATTTAGCTACTGGATGAATGTGCTCTGGAATTACTTGTTATATGAAATAGATATTGGGTATATTTTTCTTTAAGATAACACTATTGCCTTATATTTGTTATTTTAAAATATCCTGTTGCTGTAGCCAAAAGCTACTAAAATAATACATCTATCCTAGTGTTTTATTACCAAAAAACATACTGTGTTGCAATAAACAATATTAAAAATAGAATAGAAATTCTCACAATGCATTGTATGTAGTAAGGATGGCTTATTTAGAAAAGCAGTTGATCCTACTATACATCAGGTATAATCTGTTATGTCACAAAGAAATCTCAGTTCTTCATCCTTCAAATTTGTTATCTTCTGCTTTCTAATAACTCTTGTAGTTTGAATAAAGAACAAAAGTCTCAGCACTGAGGGTGGCTAATACTGTGACATTAAGAGCTCCTTTAAAACAGAATTGCAACTCTTGAATTCACAGATACACACCAAATACACTAGATATGAATGTTTTAAGAGCATGGCTAATAAAACTATGAAAAAATACTCAGTAGCTAAATTTTTGTCAGACACAATTTTTGCTTCAGTGAGCCATCCTTAAGAATTTGCAAAGTTGTAATCAGAAAGGCAGCCACGACAGCACACTGCAGTTTGAATGTCCTAGAGTTATAAGTAGGCTGTTCTCAACTGTGACTGTGGAGATCTACAGTTGATTGAGAAGAGATGAGTCAACAAAGGCAGCAGAGACAACACTGACAGTTTTAGAAAAATGGGTATAGAAGCACCAGCAGCCAAAGGGGCTAAGAGACTGATGAAAGAAACAGACAAATCCAGGATTACGCAAAGGCAGAGTGTAGTTGGCTAGGGAACATTATGGACAGAACATGGGCTCTGGTCACAACGAGATGGGGTCCTCATTTCCCCAGTTGGAAGTAAGGGCTTTGTGCATCAAGGTAGACAAAGGTGGCCCATGGCTAACCCAAGTGCACCTGAATTTTCTCAAGAAGCATTAACATTCCAGACATTAAATAAAGCATATTTCAGGTCTAGCCTGCAAGATACACAGGTTGTCTCAACAGCTTTGATTCCCTTTATCACAGGCCTTGAGAGGACTATCAGTTCAAACCAATGGGCAAGATGGCTGCCGTCATGTCTAGCTGAATCTCTTCACTGACTAACAAGGATGGGAGAGGAAGTAGATAAATGTTGGTGGAGAAAGAGGGACCCTGACTCCGCAGTAGGCAAGAAAAATGCTGTAAAGTGCTATTCTGGTAGTGAGGGATTTCAAAGTAACACTAGTCCAATCTTCTACCTTTAGGTGATGTCTACATTTGCAGAGAGCTCAGGGGGTTCAAGATCAAGATTTCAGTGTCTCACATTCCAGGTTAGAGAGGCATGGAAATCTAAGTCGTCCTACAATTTCAACTTCAAGTGTGGAATTCACTCTCCAGAGTCATATCTAGATTTCAAGTTGCCATTTATTTTACATTGCCATTTTGTCACCAAATATGTTTTATTGTTTTCAGAAATGTTTACTACTTTTGTGAAAATATCCATTGAAAGAAGTATAAGAGTATTGTATAGTTCACACCTTTCTTACCTTTTAATGTATCAAGAATATTTGGATAAACTATTAGGAAACACAATTTTTATAGACGCAAGTTTCTGATATTGTGGAAGGATTATTCAAAATTCAATGTTTATTAAAAAACCCACAAATTGTGTAAAAATTACTGGAAATTACAATGAAAGAAATAAATTTTCAAAACTTTGGATGATAAGTTTCAGTATAGTCAAAGTTAAATATGACTGAAGATGAGTAATATTATGTGACTATGTATATGAAGAATTAAAATATATGATAAATGAGCTTATAAAAATAAAGGCTTAAGGTGTCTTTGACAAAACACCTAATGGAAATAATTCAGATATAAAGAAAAAAGGAAAGATTAAGTTCATAGATAAATCAGTGAGAGCCAGAAATCTTTCAACTCTTCCTTCTGTTTGTTATAAATGTGAGCACTGTCTTCACTGATAATACCATTAAAAGGAAAATACGTGTGACATACATACTTTCTCACTGTGAGAGGATTAGTTAGTGGAAAGCTACCAAAGGACAAAACAATCAGTATCTGTGAGGATGTTAAATATGAATACTTCCTGGCCATAGTTGAGTGTATGTATTTTCCGATTTCAAAATAAAGATCATTCAGGAAACTTAAAACATTTAACACAAAATGAAACTAGTATTTGGTGATACTTGTGAGTAAGTGCATATTCAAATATAAAATAATTTTATAGAATAATTATATCAAATGTAAAGAAACTACATTGTTTATTAAAAGGCATTCTTAAGGTTATTTAATTGAAAAACATATTTTACAGCACCTCTATTTAATTTGGACCTTAGTTTATTTTAATTTTATTTGATATATAGTTAATATGTATTTTATCATATTTCAATATTTGAAGTAAGGATTGTTAGGAATTTAAGGAGTATCTCTTTCTTCAAAACATTGAGGTTCAGGGAGCTTTTTCAGTTGGGGCTCTGCCTTCTTCTTTCCATGGTAGTGTCATGCCTTTAAGAAGGGAAGTATGAGTGAACTAGAAAAATTTGGGGGGAATGGAATTAAATGATAAGCTTATTTTGGTATAATTTTTGAAACGTGTAGACAGATTTTTCTTGGTAACATTTTGTATGAACGTTTTGAAGGTCCTTCATGGATATGGTCAATTATTTCACACATATTTTGCTTCTTAAAAGGGAGGTAAGATATAATTACAAAAATTATCACAACCGTGCACCAGACACAAAAACAAGAATGTATCTGTAGAGTAGCATTTAGTGAATTATGCACAGTATGTAGATGAAAACACAAGTTCATTGTAAGTAAGCATGATTGCATTTTTGAAAACATGGTTCAAACCTGAAAATTTCTCAACCTGATCATGTACTTTATATCTATGAATATAAAAATAGTTGAAAGTTCGACTAATTTACATTGAAACTACTAGTGATTCTTTTTAAAGATTTTGTTTATCTATTTGAGAGGTAGAATGACTGACAGAGGGAGAGACAGAGAGAAAGGTCTTCCTTCCGTTGGCTCACTCCCCAGATGACTGCCACAGCCGGAGCTGTGCCGATCCAAAGCCAGGAGCCGGGTGCTTTCTCATAGTCTCCCAAAGGGGTGCAGGGACCCAAGCACTTGGGCCATCTTCCACTGCTTTCCCAGGCCATAGCAGAGAGATGGATCAGAGGAGGAGAAGCCAGGACTTGAACCGGCACCCAAATGGGATGCTGGCGCCTCAGGTGGAGGATTAACCTACTGTGCCCCAGCACCATCCCCCTACTAGTAATTTTTTTTTTAAATGTCTACTTTCAGTTCTATTATCCTGAAAGGCAGAGCATGAGAGATAAAAAGAACAAGAAATCTTTCATCTGCTAGCTCACTCCCCAAATGGATTCAGCAGCCATGACTGAGGCAGGCTGAAGTGAGGACCAGGAATTCCATCCAGGTTTCCCACATGGTAGGGGTGGAACAAGTACATGAATGTACCTGTGACTTCCCAGGTAACTTACAGGAAGCCGGACAGGAAACAGAGCTGCTGGGGGGCTCTTGAATACGGGGTGTAGGTATAAAAGGCAGTGGCTTAGCCCACTGTGCCACGACACCAAGTACTATGTTTTTAATGATATGACTTTATTGGAAGCATAAGAGCTCTTTTCAGTGAGTGGGTTAACTATTTAACACAAAATAAAATTATATGTATTTGTTATTTTTGAAATGTTTGTTTAAACATCCTTCGGTGAATATACTCAACATATTTTCAGTAAGCAAATTTATTCTTTCTATATATCATTTGAAAATGCAAGAAATCATTTTGTTTTGTGTTACTAGTTGATGGTTTAGAGAGTGCGTTTCATATTTTATCACTTTGAGTGTGAATAGTTAAATAGTTTAAGTTTTGGTGGCATGTTAAATCTAGTGAAGAACTTAAATATATGTGAGTGTGTGTGTGTGTATGTGTGTGTGTGTGTGTCTTTTAAGCTGTTCCGTTACTTCTGTAGTTATTCATTTAAATGAATACCATAGCAATATCATTTGACATTGTATTACTTTATAATGTATTTATACCATTTAATTTTAATGTAAGGGTTTTTTAGTAAATTAAAAAAAAGTTTTGATGCTCTGCTATGAGATGGGTTTCTCAGTTTATTCATTTGATGAATAAACTTGATGGCTTCTTAATATTGACAGAACTTGGCTAACATTCTAAGATTTTATGGAAATTGCACAGTTTATGCCAACAATATGTGCCATAAAATTATATCAATATAATATAATTATTTGATTTGATTTGTCATTTCTCCCTTTAAGAAAACATTTCAATTTATGAACTTGTTCTCGAAATGAGCAAAACTGTAAAAAAAAAAAAAGCATGGTTTTATGCTAGCTAGCAAGCTTTCTATAAAGGAGCAGAGAATATTTTAACCTTCATGATGTAATCATTCTACAATTATTCCATTGCAGCATGAAAGCAGTCTAATTAATAGCTAAAAGAAGGTGAGATCAGGCTATTGGTCCACCAGTTAAGATACTGGTAAAGATGCATGCACACCAAATCCAAATGCATTGGTTCTATCCCCAGGACTGGCTCTCTGTTCCAGGTTCCTGGCAATGCGAACACTAAAGACAGCAATAACAGCTCAAGTGGTTGGGTTTCTGCCCCCCCACAAGAGAGACCTAGATTGCATTCTCAGCTCCTGGCTTTGCAGAGCCAAGCCCTGATGATTTTTGAGCATTAGAGACGTCCATCTCCATCTCTCTTCATATTTCTCTCTCTCTCTCTCTCTCAAAAAAAAAAAAAAAAAAAAAAAGATGTATGGCCAAGTTTTACTGAAACTATTTACAACAGCAGAGAGCAACCAGATTTGGCCTGTCAATTTTTTGCCCACTGCTACTCAAGAGCAGTACTTGCGCAGTGGTCCCCATACCACCGCTAGCAGCAAGGTCTGAGAGCTTCCTAGAATGTAAATCATCAGCCTCCAGCCCTTCAACATCTGCATTTGGGGATGCTTCTTCCAGTAACCTGTGATTTAACTTGTCCTTCATCACCTACAGAAATTACTAGAGCACAGATTTCTAGGTTCTCCCTGGGAAATCAGGTTTCAGGGATTCCAAAAGGGCCTGAGAACTGGCAATTCTAACAAATCCCAGTAATTTAGATGGAACTCGTCTTCTGACCATGCTTTGAATGTTGGTGTTGCAGAGGGGAATAAGGTAGTGTCGCATGTCTTCCTGCCCTAAATAACTGCCCTGTTATGTGTTACTTTTTAATTTAAAATAATTTAATTCATTTTTTATTCTTCCATACAAATATGAATATAAATACACAGATATTAAACAGGATATTCATTGTGAAATTAACTATCTGTCTTGTGTTAGGGGCTCAAAGATCAATCACAATTATGACAATTTATTTTGCTATATTTAGTATTTTGAAGTACTTTGCTATATCCAGTGTTTTGAAGATCAAAAGTTAATAAAACTATTAGATGTATCAAGTAAATATTGAATACTAGGTATTGCATCTTTAATTATTGTATAAAGTATTGGGTACATTAAGTACAATTCTATCCATCAAAGAGATTACAAGTTAATGGAAGAATAACCATTTGACAATTTCTATACAATGAGTAAGTCATCACATCTTTAATTTTGTATTTATAAAGAGAACTTATTTCATGTATTTCATATATAGTTTTAAGAGCAGAATAATACTCTCAACCCTACACTCCCTCCACTTCTCCCTCCCACCCTCTCTTCTTCATTTATAATCATTCTTTTAATTTTGACAATGAAATACTTTGAATTTTCTTTATAATCATAAGATCAAAATCCACTAATAAAAAAATCAACAAATAGTACCCAACAAAAACCCTATATCTCAAGCGTATAGACAGGTGCTATAAATAATAATCAAGTCTCAAAATGTTAATTATGCTCTTATACATTACATTTTTTGTATTCTGTATGTTACCACAAATCAAGGAAAACATATGATATTTCTCTTTAGGGGACTGGCTTATTTCACTAAGCAGAGTGGTCTCCACTTTCATCTATTTTGTTGCAAAAGACAGGATCATTCTTTCTTTAAGGCTGAGTAGTCTTCCATTGTGTGTATATATACTGTAATTCCTTTATCCAGGCATAGGTTGATAGACATCGGAGTTGCTTCCCTGTCTTAACAAATGGGAGTTGCTATAAATGTGGGGTTATATGTAACTGCTGATTTTATTTCCTTTGGGTAAATTCCCAGGAGTAGAATGGCTGGTTCAAATGATAAAATTATTTTCAAATTGCTGAGGACTCCACATGCTGACTTCCATAATGGATAGACTAATTTGCATTCCCACCAACAGTGTATTATGGTGCCTTCATCCCTACATCCTCTTCACAATTTGTCATTTCTTGTATTTTTACATAATAGCCTTCTAACTGGGGTGAGGTAAAACCTCATTGTGCTTTTCCTGTGCATTTTCCTGATGGCTAGTAATAATGAGCATCTTTTCATTTGTTTGTTGTCCATTTGAATTTCATCCTTTAAAAAATTCCTTTTCATGCTCATAGCCTAGGTATTAACTGGATTGGTTGTTTTGTTGTTGTTGAATTTCTTGAGAGCCTAGCATAGTCTGAATATTAATCCTTCAAAAGGTAAAGAGTTTGCAAGTATTTCTCCCACGTTAGTTGCCTCTTCACTTCACTGAGTGTTTCCTTTGCTGTGCAGAGCTTCTAAGCTTGATGTAATCCCATTTGTCTAAGTTTGCCTTATTGCCTGTGCTTCTGGGGTCCTAGCCAAGAAGTCTTTGCCTATGCCAAAGCCCTGCAGTATTTCTCCCATGTTTTCCTCTAGTAATTTAATGGTTCCAGGATTTAGATTTAGGTCCCTGATTCATTATGAATTGATTTCTTTGTATAGGATTTAACATAGGTGTCTTTATTTAAACACACATCAGAGATCCAGTTTCCTCAATGGCATGTGTTGAAGAGATTTTCCTTTCTCCAGGGATCACTTTTAGTTCCTTTGTCAAAGACTAGTTGGTTGTAGATTGATTTGGTTTGATTTTTGTGGTCTACAAGTGTTCCACATTCCTACTAGTACTACTATAACCACTATACCACTACTACTAGAACATGCCTACTAGTACCAGGCTGTTTTGATTATAACTGCCCTGTAATGTGTCTTGAAATCAGGTATTATGATCCTTCCATGTTTATTGTTTAGGATTGCTTTAGTTATCCAGGGTCTCTTTTGATTCCATATTAATTTTATAATCATTTTTTTTCCAGATCTGAGTCTTTGGTATTTTTATTGAGATCGCATTGAATCTATAAATTGTTTTGGGTAATATGGCCATTTGTATATTAATTTTTCCAGCCCCTGATCAGTGAAGGTTTTTCTATTTTTTGGTGTCCTGTTCTATTTCATTCCTAAATGTTTTATCATTTTCATTGTAGAGAACTTTCACATCCTTGCTTAAAGTTACCCCCAATGTATTTAAAATGTTTTGTAGCTAGTGGAAATGGGACTGATCTTCAAATTCTTTCATAGCCATGGCATTGTTGGTGTATACAAAGTCTATTGATTTTTGAGTGTTGATTTTTATCCTGCAAATTTGACAATCTCTCTTATGAGTTCCAGTAATCTTAGTGGAGTCCATTGGTTGCTCTCTATATAGTGTCATAACATCTGCAAACAGGGGTGATTTGATTTCCCCCTCTCCCATTTGTATCCCTTTGATTTATTTTATTACCTAATGTGTTTGGCTGAAACTTGCAGACTATATTGAATAGTTTAAGTGACAGTTGGCATCCTTGTCTGCTTCTGGTTCTTTGTGGAATTGCTTCCAGCATTTCCCCATTGCAAATAATGCTGGCTGTGGGTTTGCCATATATTGCTTTGATTTCATTGAGGTATGTTCCTTCTATACTCAGTTTTCTTAGGGTTTTTATCATGAAGTGATGTTGTATTTTCTCAGTTGCCTTGTCTGTGTCTATTGAGAGAATCGTATGGTTTTTATTATTCAGTTTGTTAATGTGATGTGTCATTTTCATTGACTTCTATGGTAAGTCATCCCTGGCCCAGCTAACCAGAAAAAGGCTGGGAAGAAGTCCCAAGTTAATAAAATCAGAGATGAAAAAATAGGTGTTACTATAAGCCAAAAAATAAGCATCCATTTAATTGGCACCTTAGTGTTGTGAACAATGGTTTGACAAAAAGGATCCTGATGGAAGAGAAGAATATCTGAAATGCCAAGGAGGCAAGATTAAATGAACATTAACAAGACTTCAGTAATTCAATATAGTTTGTGAAGAAATAAAAGATAAGGCTTAAGGTATAAACAGGTATTTTTTGGAGTCTTGAATAGTATTTTGTGTTTGAGGACAATAGTAACTTATGAATGAATACTGAATGAATTATATTAACTAAAGAAGAACTATATTATTAAGAGGTTGCTTTGGTAAATGATCCAATGGGAAGATGAGCTGAGTCAAACTAGTAGCAGAGAGGAAAGGGAAAAGTTGATTTTTGGATGTTATTGATTAATTGAGTAAGTATTATTGTCAATTTTGGCATAGACAGGGTAGAAGATACAGGATGAGATGGAGGTAATAAAATAACTTATATTTCTGGTGTCTTGCCATGTGTACTTCTTTACATCAGAGTCTAGCTAAAATGTTATCTTCTGCTCATGGCCTTCTTTGACCATATACACCTGACCATAGTTAATCTCCAAGAGGGTAGTATATTTTATTATCTTCATAATGTTCAATTCAAAATGAAATCTTTATTTATTGTCTATTTTTAAATAATTTTTTTCTCTACCGCAATAGTGACCATTCATGAAAACTGGAAACTAATCCTTTTTTTTTATCATTAACTTATCATGACAAATGAACTAATATCAGAATAAAATATACATGATGAATAATATCACCTTGATAAACTGGTGAATGATGGAATAAGTGATAAAAATGAATATTACAGAAGAAAAAGATAGTCAAGATGACTGTTGGTTAAAATTCCAAATATTCTGATGCTAATTTTCCTTATTTGTAATATGATAGTATTTATTTTGCTCACATTAAATTATGAAGGCTAATTACAAAATACGCTGAATTTGTTTCAATAATCCTTTTTCATCTCTCTTTAGAACTATATATTGCTTAACAACTTCTCTTGATGGAAACATATTTTAAACTAATTTCAAACTACCTGCTCCACTGATTTCCAATTTTTTAGTGATTCCTTCCAACTTTATCATATGTTGTTCTTCCTTTGTTTATTAATTTTTAAAGATTTATTTACTTATTTGAAAGTCAGTTACACAGAGAAGGAGAGCAGAGAGAGAGAGAGAGGTCCTCCATCTGCTGGTACACTCCACAGATGGTCGCAATGGCCAGAGCTGCACTGATCCAAAGCCAGGAATCTCTTCTGGATTTCTTCTGGGTCTCCCACATGGGTGCAGGGCCCAAGGGCTTTCCCAGGCCACAGCAGAGAGCTGGATTGGAAGTGGAGCAGCCGGGACTCAAACCGGTGCCCATATGAGATGTGGGCACTGTAGGCGGTGACTCTACTTGCAACACCACAGAGCCAGCCCGTTTATTAATTTTCATCAATTTACCGGGGTAACATTCAAGAATTTCTCCTTACAAATATTTTCCCCTTAAAATCTTATTTAACTTCATGCCTGAAATGATCACTGATAACACCTATAATAGCACCATCCCAATTATTTCCCTAGAATTTTTTTAATATCTCTAGAGAGTTAAAACTCAAAATAATTCCCGTTCCACAAAATGAGATTTTTCTTTTGTAAGTCTTAAAGTGGTCCAGGAAGGCCATGCCCATGAGGTAGCATTTTAGCTGGGTTTGGAATGATGTATGGAAGTCAAACAAGGCAGCAGCCTAACAGCAAGAGAGACCTTATGGCCTCCTAAATGTCAAATACTTGCATTCTGTACTTTGACAGATCAAGGTTGTTAACCCCTCATCTGGAGTAAAGGAAGAGTTAGCTGCACGGACACCACACTAAGGGTTAAATTCCCTGGCTTCCCTGAGTCATATATGGCCTTGTGACAGGGTTCTGACCAAAGAAGTAGAATCAGAGATTACATTGTGGACCCCAACACTGCTTTGCAAGCAAAGAGCTTTCCTCTCCGCTCCTCTTCCCATTGACTTGTGTGAGTAAAATAAGGCATCAACTTGTACCTTGCTTATGCTGTTGTCATTTTGGTTTTTGTTAAAACAGCCAAATCAACATCCTAGCCAATACAGCGCTTATATATTAATACTTTTTATACATTATAATTGCTACACTTTAAATGATGAGAAATTTAGGGGCTAGAGTTGTGCCGTTGCAGATGAAGTCACTGGCTGTGACACTGGAATCCCATATGCGCTCTGGTTTGAGACCTGGTTTCCACTTGCAACCCAGCTCCCTTATAATGCACCTGGGAGGGCAGCGGAAGGTTGCCCAAAGTGTTTGGGTCCCCCCAGCCATGTGGCTTTAGCTTGGCACATCCCTGACTGTTGGAGCCATTGGGGAGTGAACAAGGGGATATAAGATTCTCTCTCTCTCTCTGACACACACACATACACTCTCTGTAACTCTGCCTTTCACATAAGTAAAATCGATCTTTAAGTTCTGAGAAATTTAGATCAGTTTTTATCTGAGAGTTTATTTTTAGGATTTTGCAAGAATGGGGTTAATTCATCTCTCTACAAACAGAAAATATATGGTGAAGTACAGAAAACTTCATATCAGACTGTCAAATATTTAAGGAACATATAAAAATAATTCATGATAAGACAAAATAATTATAGTTTTAATGGAAAAATTATCTTATCTAGTAATCCATAAATTCAAATTAAAGTAACAATAAGATTTTGCCCATGACATCTCTTCTGGGGCATTCTGCTATCATGGGAAGTATCCTGGTTTCTCATTGTGTCCACTCTTCCTCTGCAGAGGGATGTATGTGTCTCTGATTGGTAATAACTTGATTTGAATGAGTTTGACACTATCCTTGTTTCTTTTTTTGGAGGGAGTAGCTCTCTAAGAGCACACATGCTCATCGTTGTTGCTAGGAAATGCATCTGAAGAGGAAGGCCCTGTCTGGTGGGTGCTTATGCAGGGGTGTGGTGGCTAATTGGATGTGTCGGTGGACTGGGCTCTGGGGCCCAGTGTTTACTCAACAATTATACTGGATATTGTTGAGAAGATTTTTTTAGATGCCATTAACATTGACACCAGTGGACTTTAAATTAAAGCAGTTTATGGTCCATAATACTGGTGGGTATTATAAAATGGGTGATGGCTTTGCTATTGACAAAAACTGGATTCTGTCAGGCAAGAAGGAATTCTCCAAGCAGAATTTCCAGCCTGTCCTGTCAGCCTATCCCAACAGATTTGGGGCTGGCAGACCTTCACAACCATGTGAGTAAATTTCTGAAATTCTCTCTCTGTCTCTGTCTATGTCTCTGTCTCCTCTTTCTCTCTATATCTCTCCCTGTTTCTCTGTAACTCTGCCTTTCATATAAACAAATTTTTAAAAATCACATGGACTATTGCAATACATATATGTCTATTAAAGATGCATATGTGTATATATGTATGGGTATATATACATATTTCTACATGTGTCTGTGTGTATTTGTGTGTGTGTGTGTGTATATATATATATATATAATCTGTTGGTTTTCTTTTTCTGGGGAAGTCTGACTAATACAGGGGACCCCAACAGGAGGGTTTATAGGCTTCACTTATGGGAAGTAAATTCAATTGTAGAAGAGTTTTGGATTTGACTTTGAAAAATAGACAAGAAGCAGATTTTGAGGGAGTAAAACAAATGGGGCCGGCGCCGGAGCTCACTAGGCTAATCCTCCGCCTTGCAGCGCTGGCACACCGGCTTCTAGTCCTGGTTGGAGCGCCGGATTCTGTCCCGGTTGCTCCTCTTCCAGGCCAGCTCTCTGCTGTGGCCCAGGAGTGCAGTGGAGGATGGCCCAAGTGCTTGGGCCCTGCACCCCATGGGAGACCAGGAGAAGCACCTGGCTCCTGCCATCGGATCATCACGGTGCTCCGGCCGCGGCGGCCATTGGAGGGTGAACCAACGGCAAAAAAGAAGACCTTTCTCTCTGTCTCTCTCTCTCACTATCCACTCTGCCTGTCAACAAACAAACAAACAAACAATAAAACACAAATGGGCTGATTGAGACATTTTATACAGAGAAGTCATGTGATTTCCCTTCTAACTCTGTGAGTGGGGCACCCATACTTACTTTAGCTGTTTACAGAAGCTTATATTGAATTATATCTAGCTTTTCTAGATAATCCAAAAAGCCATGCACCCTGAGCATTGGTTTATTTGAAATGCAGAGTTACAGAGGGGTTTGGAGAGAGAGAGATCTTCACCCACTGGTTCACTCCCCCAAGTGGCTGCAGCCACTGGGGCTGGGACAAGAGGAGGTCAGAAGCCTGGAACTCCTTCTGTGTCTCCCACATGTGTGGCAGGGACCCAGGCACATGGCCTATTGTCTACTGCTTTCCCAGACACTCACACAGGATGCCAGCCTTGCAGGTAGCAGCATGAAATGTACCACAGCACCCCCCCCCCTTGAGCTTATTTGTGGATAAGAATATTTGTTAATCAGAATTTACATCACTAGCATTGGTTGTGAGAGTAGCAATGTTTGGGGTTTTAAAAATGTGAATGGATGATAAGATGTACCACGTAACTGGCATCTTATTTCTCAATAATTTATGCAATCTGATGCATTATTTAGCACTGTTTGTGAAGAAAGAAAAACACATATATATAACATAAGTTAAACATATATTTTATATATGTTAAAGAAACTAGGGCCATTGAAGAGATATTTCAGATAATCAAATATCACTCTTGAAAGAATTACAAACAAACAGTTCTCTTGACTACGGCACCTAAAGTATGCATCTTACTTCTGTTATTATTAACTAATAAGGCTTCAAAATATAGTGTCAATCATTTTACTTGGAAATGATTTTTCAGCTTTTTTCCTCACTAAATAAATGAAATTACAAAAAAACTAGATAGTTATATCACATATGGTGGTACTTCAAAAAATTTTAAAAAATGGAATTGTGATATTTTTTGGTATCAAAAATGAAATCTATGCATTTCTGGGAGCTCCCAGAAATGAATGTTATAAAAAAAAACTGCACGAGTTTCAATTTTTTCATGAAAATTAATTTATCTTATAATTGATTTTACATAATCTCTTCGGAGAAGATACTTCCTTTATTTTTTATTTATTTGAGAGACAAAGAGACAGGGAGAGGAGGGGTGAGGAAAGGGAGAGAGAGAAGCGTGCTCCATCAGCTGGTCCTCTCTCCAATGCCTACAGTGCCCAGGGCTGGCCTGGGTCCAAGCTTAGGAGTTGAAAAGACCATGGAGGTTGCCCAGGTGTGTGTGACAGAAGCTCAATTACTTGAGCCGCCAGTGCTGCCTCTCACGGTTCACAGCGACAGGAAGCTGGAGTCGGAGCCAGAGCCAGGTGTTCAGCCCAGCTGAGTCTGCTGCACAGGTTTGGACAGACTTCTTGCCAACAAGGAAGCATGCTCTTTGCCGCTCAGTAAGCTTCCCTGAGATTCCTATTCTACCATAAACCTTAGCACCCGGACACACTAACAATCAAGACATTCAGAGGAGAATGTTGGGGTTACTGCTAAGAAGAAATTACACATTTATCCTTCTCTGTACACATAGTATTTTTGTTTTCAGTTGCTTCCTGTCTTTTTAAAAGGATTGTTTATTTATTTAAAAGGCAGGCATCAGAGAGAGATAGGGAGAGACAGAGAGAAGGAGTTTGATATTCCACGTGCTGTTTTATTCCTTAAATGGTTGTAACGCCAAGGACTGAGCCAGTCAGAAGCCAGGAACCAGAAACAGCTCTTTCATCTCCCACTTGTGTGGCAAGGGCCCAAACACTTGAATCCTTGTCCACGGTTTTCCCAGGAGCATTCGCAGGAAGCTGGGGTGCCAAGGTGACTTAACTCATTGTACCAAGGTGAGAGGCCCCTACAATTGCCTTTTACGGTTGCTATATATCTTCCTTATTCTCCATCACACATGTTGCTTTTACAACTTGCCAGTATTTCCTTATCTTTCAATAATCACAGGAAATGTTGACTCCAAATTCTCTTTTGAAAAATAATTGTATTTCTGTTTTAAGTCCATCATATACTATTGGGTATAAAGCGCTTTTATCTATTTTTAAATTACATTCTCCTTTGATGTATTGTTGATCTACTTTGACTTATCTTTATATTTATTGCAACTGACAGGTTTTCATTTTTTTTAAATCTCTTGACCTAAGTTGCTTTCTTTGTTTCGAAACAGTGTATAGGATGTATTGTTTATCTATAACATTTGTGTCCCTTGACATCAACTTTTTCTAATATTTTTCTTATTTTATACTAGTCTGAGAGGATAAGAATGTTATCTATATTTATGAAATCATATATATATATATATGTAATTTATAAATGATAACATTTTCAGGTTTACATTTCTCATTGTAAACTCCTTTCTTTTCAGAATGAACAAAATTACATTGATATTGTAATCTGTTAGTTCAGAGTAACATAGATTCTGGTTCTCATGAAGAAAAATATTCTTGACCAACTTGTAAGTGTGTTAAACATGCATCCCTATTTTTCATATCTCCTGTGGTCTCTGATTACTTGTTCATATCTGCATATTATTTTATTTGTAGAATTTGCCAGTCGTTTAATTGGTATTGTTGAAAAACGCTTCAGTATGACTAATTTATAATTATTAAATACTTCTTCAAATTTGTTACTAGCAGTTTTCTTTTAATTCATTTTAAAAATTTATATATTTGCAGCCTGCACCGCGGCTCACTAGGCTAATCCTTGGCCTTGCGGCGCCGGCACACCAGGTTCTAGTCCCGGTCAGGGTGCCGGATTCTGTCCCAGTTGCCTCTCTTCCAGGCTAGCTCTCTGCTATGGCCAGGGAGTTCAGTGGAGGATGGCCCAAGTGCTTGGGCCCTGCACCCCATGGGAAACCAGGAGAAGTACCTGGCTCCTGCCATCGGATCAGCGCGGTGCACCGGCCGCAGCGTGCCGGCCGCAGCGGCCATTGGAGGGTGAACCAACGCCAAAAAGGAAGACCTTTCTCTCTGTCTCTCTCTCTCACTGGCCACTCTGCCTATCAAAAAAAAATTTATATATTTGAAAGTCAGAGTGACAGAAATAGAGAGAAACACAGATATAGATATTCCATCCATTGGTTCCCTCCCCAGATATCCACAATGACCAAGGATGGGCCAGGTAAAAGCCAGGACAGGAATTCTTCCAGGTCTCACATGGGGTGGCATGGGAGCCCAAACACTTGGTCCATCCTCCCTACTTTTCCCTGGCCATTAGGAGGGAGCTGGATCAGAATCGGAGCCTCCAGGAAATGAACACATAGAACCATATGGGATGATGCAGGTGGTAGCTTTACCCTCTAGGCCACAACTCTGGGCCTGTTATTAGCATTTTTCATGCATTTTATTAACAATGTATTCTAAAAATGATAAAACTTTCTTTTCAGAAAGTTTTTTTCTGCATTTTTAAAGATTTATTTATTTAATTGAAAGGCAGAGTTACAGAAAGACAAAGAGAGAGAGAGGTCTTCCATCCGCTGGTTCACTCCCCAAATGGGCACAATGGCCAGAGCTGGGCTGATCCAAAGCCAGGAGCCAGGAGCTTCCTCTGGGTCTCCCACGTGGGTGCAGGGGCTCAAACACTTGGCCTTCTCCTACTGTGTTTGTAGGTCACAGCAGAGAGCTGGATGAGAATTAGAACAGCCGAAACTCAGACTGGTGCCCACGTGGAATGCTTGCACTGAAAACAGAGAGGCCTTACCCCCTGTGCCACAGCACAGGCCCCAGGTTTTTTTCTACTTTTAGCAAGCAATAAAGCCAACTGGAAGAAAAACTATTAAAGAAGCATTACAAACATACAGACTTGGGGCTGGCGCTGTGGCATAGCGGGCTAAGCCTCTGCCTGTGGCACTGGCCTCCCATATGCTGCTCTTCCAATCCAGCTCTCTGCTGTGGCCTGGGAAAGCAGTGGAAGATGGCCCAAGTCCTTGGGCCCCTGCACCTGTGTGGGAGACCTGGAGATAGCTTTTGTCTCCTGGCTTTGGATAGGCTAGGTCTAGCCGTTGTGGCCATTTGGGGAGTAAGCCAGTGGATGAAAGACCTTCTCTCTCTCTCTCTCTTTCTCTCTCTCTCTCTCTCATCTCCATCTCCATCATCTCTCTCTGTCTCTGCCACTCTGTAACTCTGCCTTTCAAGTAAATAAATAAATCTTTAAATAATACTTCACTTGCATCAATATCATTTTTTGCATCAGAATAAACATGTTTTTAAAGAAAATTTTTTTTATCAGAGGAGGGTGGGAGAGAGAGGAAGAGATGGAGAGATCTGTCTGTTCTGCTGTTCATTCCCCAGTTGCTCATGGCAGGGCTTGGCAAGGTTCAGAAATTCCATCCAGGTCTTCCACGAGAGTGGCAGGAACCAAGGTACTTACGTCTACTGCATGTGTAGGAGACTGTATCAGAAATGGAGGTGGGACTCAAACCAAGGCACTTTGGCGTACAGGAATCCCAAGTGGCAACTCATCCGCTGTACCCTTCTCTGAAATAGAGATTGAATTTCATGTCTCATAATCTTTCTAAGGTACCCTTGTATGTTAATGAGAGTTTACACTTCAGAATAAAACAATTTTGAGGGAGGTAAATTGTAGAGAAGAAACAACAGAACTTCAATGATTGTACACCTTATTCACTTGTTTAAAAAATTTTACATTTATTAATTTATTTTTCTAACTTTCTTTTTTCTTTTGGAGATGATGCGTTTATTAGATAATGAAAAAACAGCAGGGAGTGAATTTTGACACTATCATTACATAGAAGACTTTTCTTTTTATAGAGCTCCTTGCGCTGTTACCAGTGCTAAAACACCTTTCATTATGTATATGTCTTTTAAAATTGTATTAATAACTTTTAGAGGATCTAAAGCTACTTTTGGGACTGGACACAGAGGAATGGATAATTAGTTGGTGACCCAGAGGAGGATTTTGTCTTGATGAAATGGAAGAATTTAGCCCAAGGAAGTGTTTCAGAATTAGAATCCATTATATAACATCCCAGGAATTGAAAAAAAAAAAAAATAGAAAAGCTACTGTTAAGTCACAGTAGGAAATGAAATGTGTCATCTTCAAATTAGAGGAAGGTACCAATTTGTAGTCATATGGCATAATGCTAAATATAGGAGGTTAAATTCAAACTAACCATGTGTGATGGTTTGAGAGTAATAAAATCCAAGATTATCAGAATTAATAAAATGTAAAGTTTGCCAGACACAAATAGAACTGGAAACAAGGTTAAAATGAACCAGCAAAAAAAAATTTTCAGAATCAAAATATCTTCAAATTAATCCCTTGGCCTTTTTAATTTTTGAAAAGAAAAAAGAAAAAAAGAAAGAAACACCTTCTATAGAGTATTACAAAATGGCAAAAATCTAAAATGTATTAAAACCATACTATGGGCTCTTTCTTTGGTTGTTTTCCCTTTTGTAAAAATTGTTTTTGTCACTAAAAATACAAGACTATGGAATGTCCTTTTGTTGAGAATAACGTCTAAAGTTACTTTTATGAAATCTCAGATAAACTGCCAGGTGGCTTTGTGGGAAAGCATTTGGTTAAATGTCTCACCGTTGCCCTATTTGATTCCTTCTTCATCAATGTAGATGACAACACCTTTCCTTTAAGTTGTGATACTGAAAATATTTGGAATTGTCTTTAGTCATTTTTTTAATATTCTTCCCTGCCAACAGCCATTAGGATGCTTTTCATTTCTATTGCTGGTTAATTTTTTTATGTGGTGAAGTATCTAGCCTTTTTACTGTAATGCAATTTTAAAATATGTTATCTCAAAAATAACAAAAAAAATAGAAACAGAGAAGGAAAGAAGGCGGGAGGGATAGAGGGGGAGAGAGGAAGGGCAAGAGGAAGGGAATGCTATTTTGTATCTTTAAAATCACACTGAATTTGTTAAACTAACTAAAAATTAAAATCAGAAAAAGATAAATAAAACACTGACAGGGGACAGGGGCAGTGTTGTGCTCAGTGAGTTGAGTCACAAGATGTGCTGCCCACATCCCAAGTCAGAGCTTGAGACTGCATTTCACCTCCATTGCCAATCCTGTTTCCTACACAAGTCCAAGGGACGGCTCAGGTACTTGGATCCCTGCTACCAACATGGGAGACCTGGATAGAGTTTCTGGCTCCCAGCTTAGCAAGTCTCAGCTATTGAGAGCATTGAACCAGGGCATGTAAGATCTGTTGCTTTCTCTCTGCCTCTCTGCCTTTTTTTTTGGACAGGTGAGTGGACAGTGAGATAGAGAGAGAGGGATAGAGAGAAAGGTCTTCCTTTTTCTGTTGGTTCACCCTCCAATGGACGCTGAGGCCAGCGCACCACACTGATCCGAAGCCAGGAGTCAGGTGCTTCCTCCTGGTCTCCCATGGGGTGCAGGGCCCAAGCACTTGGGCCATCCTCCACTGCACTCCTGGGCCACAGCAGAGAGCTGGACTGGAAGAGGGGCAACTGGGACAGAATCCGGTGCCCCAACCAGGAGTAGGATTAGCCTAGTGAGCCATGGTGCTGGCCTCTGCCTTTCAAATAAGTAAAAAGAAGTAAACAGAAATATGCAGCCCCTCATCAGTTCCCCTACTTCACGAGCCATCTACATCTGTCAGTTGTGTCCAGCCACGTGTTCTTAACTTTTCTCCCCACTTCTCCTGTTGATGCACCACAGTTTATTTTCTGCATAGAGACAAGATTATTTGCATCTGTCAAACACTTCATGGTACTCTGCTGGTCAAAAACCCACAGCAGGTCCCGTTTCATCTCAGTGGAGCTACACTTCTTCCACTTACACACTGTCGTCATGATCCACCAGGGCTGCCCCATACATGTATGCTCATCTTCTGTTAATTGTTCTGCACACATTCAAGAGTTCATTCTAACAAGAATGTACGACAAGCTAAAACTTGTATGTAACAGATAATATGATTTTAAATATAGTTAAGGCAAAATTTAATAGAAATCAAATGTTAAAAATAATTCATAATTTTAATTGGGCACTTCAACAGACAATTCTCCATACAGGCTAATGAAACAGAGAGTGACTCTGTGAAGATGTAGGGTTGAATAACACTTTATCAATCTGACCTAATTGACATACAGAGGATATTACACCCACCAGCTGTAGAATATATGTTCTTTTCAAGTACACAAAGAATGTTTAACTAAATAGACCAGATGTTTGAACATAAAAATGTAACAACTCATTTCAAAACAAAAGCATAAAGATTATATTGCTTTGTTGTAATGGAGTCACTATAAGAATAAATAACAAAGAGATAAATAAAAAATGCTTCAACATTTACAAATTAAGGAAAACACACATACTCAAAAGCCAAAAAATGCAACAAAAATTAAGTAAAAATTTTAATTGAGCAATAACAAAATTTTCCAAATCCCTTATTAGACAGAATATTGTACTGCCTGTAGCTCTAAAAATGTATATCACATAAGAAGAAATACTCCCACTGAATCTCAAAAAGCCAGGAAAAATCATTTATTCAAAAACATATGGGATGAAAGGAGACAATCATTTTGATATACAATAAGTGTTCAGTAGGAAAAAAAAAGCCAAAAAGCCAAAAGTTTAATATTAGTGAATTAGATAAATGTTTAGAAGAATCAAAGAAGAAATAGAAAAAAAACAGTTAAATAAAAATGCTTCAGAATAATATTTGTTGATAAGTAATAGATAAGACAGTAAAGGTTACTAAATTTGAAAACTTAGATCCAATGATAATTTTTTTTTTATTGCTTTGCTTTTATTTCACTTCCTTAATAATGTATATAGCAGGGCTGGCGCCGTGGCTCACTTGGCTAATCCTCTGCCTGTGGCGCCGGCATCCCATGTGGGCGCTGGGTTCCAGTCCAGCTCTCTGCTGTGGCCCGGGAGTGCAGTGGAGGATGGCCCAAGTGCCTGGGCCCCTGCACCTGCATGGGAGACCAGGAGGAAGCACCTGGCCCCTGGCTTCGGATCGGTGTAGCTCTGGCTATAACGGCCATCTGGGGAGTAAACCAACAGAAGGAAGACTTCTCTCTCTGTCTCTCTCTCTCACTGTCTAACTCTATCTGTCAAAAAAAAAAAAATAATGTATATAGCAATTGTGAATTATCACTAAACTCACTGGCAAAGCTAGAGAGTCTCTTAGTAATATTTTCCAGATGGTCAGATTTATTTGGTGTTCTGCCTGTTGCAGTATTTTTCTTGAAGGCATCTCTTCTTGAGTTTTTCCATGCTTTTGGATTACTCTGTCCTGGTTGCTAACTAGACTTGCTGCACAGCTATTGTCCTGGACAATCTCTTTGTCTCAATCCTCTGCTTGATCCTGTGTCTACTTTAATGTAAGTTCCTTTTGTCTTCCACATATTTGTTTTGATCTCTTTCTTTCATATCCCAGACTTTTTCAGCGCTTTGGTAATCCTTGGCTATTGATTCATTTCAAAGTGAACATTAAAGAGCTGTTTGGAAGCCCTACTATCTGATGGTTTGGCTTGTCACCTGATTAGCTTCAACACCATGAGGAAGTGGTAATACCCATGCATGTGAAGGGTCTTCCAGAAGTTCACAGACAGTGTATATTATGAAAAAACTGTGTATGGGTTTCAAATGTTTTTGTACTAAATTAGATCTTTTGATTACACATTTCCATAAATGTTATTTTTTCTTTTTTTTTATCTTTTATTTAATGAATATAAATTTCCAAAGTACGACTCATGGGTTACAATGGCTTCCCCCCCCATACCGTCCCTCCCACCCACAACCCTCCCCTTTCCCACTCCCTCTCCCCTTCCATTCACATCAAGATTCATTTTTGATTATCTTAATATACAGAAGATCAGCTTAGTATACCTTAAGTAAGGATTTCAACAGTTTGTTCCCACACAGAAACATAAAGTGAAAAATAATAGATGATTTTTTTTTAAATGATGATGAAATCAGATCAGACCTATTGTCATGTTTAATCCCAGTGAGAGTCAAGTTGGGAATTGATAATTTCTTTTTTTTTTTTTTTTACAGAAGATCAGTTTAGTGTACATTAAGTAAAGATTTCAATCGTTTGCACCCCCATAGAAACACAAAGTGAAATATACTGTTTGAGTACTCGTTATAGCATTAAGCCTCAGTGTACAGCACATTAAGGACAGAGATCCTACATGAGGAGTAAGTGCACAGTGACTCCTGTTGTTGACTTTACAAATTGACACTCCTGTTTATGGCATCAGTAATCTCCCTATGCACCAGTCATGAGTTTCCAAGGCTATGGAAGCCCCTTGAGTTCTCCGACTCTTATCTTGTTTAGACACGGTCATAGTCAAAGTGGAGGTTCTCTCCTCCCTTCAGAGAAAGGCACCTCCCTCTTTGAAGACCTGTTCTTTCCACTGGGATCTCACTCACAGAGATCTTTTTGCCAGAGTGTCTTGGCTTTCCATGCCTGAAATACTCTCATGGGCTTTTCAGCCAGATCCGAGTGCCTTTAGGGCTGATTCTGAGGCCAGAGTGCTATTTAGGACATCCGCCATTCTATGAGTCTGCTGAGTATCTCACTTCCCATGTTGGATCACTCTCCCCTTTATTTATTCTATCGGTTAGTGTTAGCAGATACTAGACTTGTTTATGTGCTCCCTTTGACTCTTAGTCCTTTCATTATGATCAATTGTGAACTGAAATTGATCACTTGGAATAGTGAGATGGCATTGGCACATGCCACCTTGATGGGATTGAATTGGAATCCCCTGGTATGTTTCCAACTCTACCAATTGGGGCAAGTCAGCCCGAGCATGCCCCAAATTATACATCTCTTCCCTCTCTTATTCCCACTCTTATGTTTAACAGGGATCACATTTCAGTTAATTTTCAACACTTAAGAATAACTGTGTGATAATTACAGAATTAAACCAGTCATATAAAGTAGAACAGACAAAAAAAATACTATGAGGGATAATGTATTAAGTTGTCCATTAGCAGTCAGGGCTATGCTGATCAAGTCACCATTTCTCATAGTGTCCATTTCACTTCAGGAGGTTTCCTTTTTGGTGTTCAGTCAGTTGTCACCGATCAGGGAGAACATGTGGTATTTGTCCCTTTGGGACTGGCTTACTTCACTCAGCATGATGTGTTCCAGATTCCTCCATTTTGTTGCAAATGACTGGATTTCGTTGTTTCTTACTGCGGTATAGTATTCTAAAGAATACATATCCCATAATTTCTTTATCCAGTCTACCATTGATGGGCATTTAGGTTGGTTCCAGGTATTGGCTATTGTGAATTGTGCTGCAATAAACATTAGGGTGCAGACCGCTTTTTTGTTTATCAATTTAAACTCCTTTGGGTAAATTCCAAGGAGTGGGATGGCTGGGTCGAACGGTAGGGTTATATTCAGGTTTCTGAGGAATCTCCAGACTGATTTCCATAGTGGCTTGACCAGTTTGCATTCCCACCAACAGTGGGTTAGTGTCCCTTTTTCCCCACATCCTCGCCAGCATCTGTTGTTGGTAGATTTCTGAATGTGAGCCATTCTAACCGGGGTGAGGTGAAACCTCATTGTGCTTTTGATTTGCATTTCCCTGATTGCTAGCGACCTTGAACATTTTTTCATGTGCCTGTTGGCCATTTGGATTTCCTCTTTTGAAAAATGTCTATTGAAGTCCTTGGCTCATCTCTTAAGTGGGTTGTTGGTTTTGTTTTTGTGGAGTTTCTTGATCTCTTTGTAGATTCTGGTTATTAACCCTTTATCTGTTGCATAGTTTGCAAATATTTTTTCCCATTCTGTCGCTTGTCTCTTCACTCTCCTGACTGTTTCTTTTGAAGTACAGAAACTTCTCAATTTGATGCAATCCCAATAGTTGATTTTGGCTTTGACTGTCTGTGTCTCCCGGGTCTTTTCCAGAAATTCTTTGCCTGTGCCAGTATCTTGAAGGGTTTCTCCAATGTTCTCTAATAACTTAATGGTGTCAGGACGTAGATTTAGGTCTTTAATCCATGTTGAGTGGATTTTTGTGTAAGGTGTAAGGTAGGGGTCTTGCTTCATGCTTCTGCACGTGGAAATCCAGTTTTCCCAGCACCATTTATTGAATAGACTGTCCTTGCTCCAGGAATTAGTTTTAGATCCTTGATCAAATATAAGTTGGCTGTAGATGTTTGGATTGATTTCTGGTGTTTCAATTCTGTTCCATTGGTCTATCCATCTGTTTCTGTACCAGTACCATGCTGTTTTGATTACAACTACCCTGTAGTATGTCCTGAAGTCTGGTATTGTGATGCCTCCGGCTTTGTTTTTGTTGTACAAGATTGCTTTAGCTATTTGAGGTTTCCTGTGTCTCCATACGAATTTCAGCATCATTTTTTCTAGATCTGCGAAGAATGTCTTTGGTATCTTGATTGGGATTGCATTGAATCTATAAATTGCTTTTGGGAGAATGGACATTTTGATGATGTTGATTCTTCCAATCCATGAGCATGGAAGATTTTTCCATTTTTTGGTATCCTCTTCTATTTCTTTCTTTAAGGTTTTGTAATTTTCATCGTAGAGATCTTTAACGTCCTTGGTTAAGTTTATTCCAAGGTATTTGATTGTTTTTGTAGCTATTGTGAATGGGATTGATCTTAGCAGTTCTTTCTCAGTCATGGCATTGCTTGTGTATACAAAGGCTGTTGATTTTTGTGAATTGATTTTATATCCTGCCACTTTGCCAAACTCCTCTATGAGTTCCAATAGTCTCTTAGTAAACTTCTTTGGATCCTCTAAGTACAGAATCATATCGTCTGCAAAGAGGGATAGTTTGACTTCTTCCTTCTTGATTTGTATTCCTTTGATTTCTTTTTCTTGTCTGATGGCTCTGGCTAAAACTTCCAGAACTATGTTAAATAGCAGTGGTGAGAGTGGGCATCCCTGCCTGGTGCCAGATTTCAGTGGAAATGCTTCCAACTTTTCCCCATTCAATAGGATGCTGGCTGTGGGTTTTTTATAAATTGCTTTGATTATATTGAGGAATGCTCCTTCTATACCCAATTTACTTAGAGTTTTCATCATGAAAGGGTGTTGAATTTTATCAAATGCTTTCTCTGCATCAATTGAGATAACCATATGGTTTTTCTTCTGCAGTCTGTTAATGTGGTGAATCACATTGATTGATTTGCGAATGTTGAACCATCCCTGCATACCAGGGATGAATCCCACTTGGTCTGGGTGGATGATTTTCCTGATGTGTTGTTGTATTCTATTGGCCAGAATTTTATTGAGGATTTTTGCATCTATGTTCATCAGGGATATTGGTCTGTAATTTTCTTTCAGTGCTGCATCTTTCTCTGGCTTAGGGATTAAGGTGATGCTGGCTTCATAGAAAGAATTTGGGAGGATTCCCTCTTTTTCGATTGTTCTGAATAGTTTGAGAAGAAATGGGTTTAGTTCTTCTTTAAATGTCTGGTAGAATTCAGCAGTGAATCCATCTGGTCCTGGGCTTTTCTTTGTTGGGAGGGCCTTTATTACTGTTTCAATCTCTGTTTCAGTTATGGGTCTATTTAGGTTTTCGATGTCTTCATGGTTCAATTTTGGTAGATTGCATGTGTCCAGGAATCTATCCATTTCTGATAGGTTTTCCTGTTTGCTGGCATACAGGTCCTTGTAGTAATTTCTGATGATTCTTTTTATTTCTGTGGTGTCTGTTGTTACGTTTCCTTTTTCATCTCTGATTTTATTGATTTGGGTCTTTTCTCTTCTTTTTTTAGTTAGTTGGGCCAATGGGGTGTCAATTTTGTTTATTTTTTCAAAAAACCAGCTTCTCGCTTGGCTGATTTTTTGTAATGTTTTTTTTGGATTCAATCCTGTTAATTTCTTCTCTGGTTTTAATTATTTCTCTTCTCCTACTAGATTTGGGTTTGGTTTGCTGCAGTTTTTCTAGGTCCTTGAGGTGCGCTGAAAGCTCATTTATTTGGTACCTTTCCAATTTCTTGATATAGGCACCTATTGCCATAAATTTGCCTCTCAATACTGCTTTTGCTGTATCCCATAAGTTTTGATATGTTGTGTTGTTGTCTTCATTTACTTCCAGAAAGTTTTTGATTTCTCTTTTGATTTCTTGAATGACCCAGTGTTCATTCAGGAGCATGTTGTTCAGTCTCCATGTGTTTGCATACTTTCTGGGGTTTCCTGAGTTGCTAATTTCCAGCTTCATCCCGCTGTGGTCTGAGAAGCTGCATGGTATGATTCTAATTCTTTTAAATTTGCTGAGACTTGCTTTATGGCCTAGTATGTGATCAATCCTAGAGAAGGTTCCATGCGCTACTGAGAAGAATGTGAAGTCTGTAGATGTAGGGTTGAAAGTTCTGTAGATATCTGTTAGATCCATTTGGGCAATAGTGTCAATTAAATCTGCTGTTTCCTTGTTATCTTCTGTCTGGATGATCTGTCTATTTCTGAGAGTGGAGTATTGAAGTCCCCCAGTACTATTGTATTGGAATCTAAATCTCCCTTTAAGTCCCTTAACATATCTTTTAAATAGACCGGTGCCCTGTAATTAGGTGCATATACATTTATAATAGTTACATCTTCCTGTTGAATTGAACCCTTAATCATTATATAGTGTCCCTCTTTGTCTCTCTTAACAGTTTTTGTATTAAAGTTTATTTTGTCTGATATTAATATGGCTACACCTGCTTTTTTTTGGTTTCTGTTGGCATGGAATATCTTTTTCCAACCTTTCACTTTCAGTCTGCATGCCTCTTTGTTAGAGAGATGTGTTTCTTGTAGGCAACAAATAGTTGGGTTGTGTTCTTTGAGCCAGTCAGCCAAACGGTGTCTTTTAACTGAAGAATTCAGACCATTAATGTTCAATGTGACAATTGATACGTAGTGACTTTGCCCTGCCATTTTCCCGGAAATATTTTCTAGTATATGCTTTGACCTTCCCATGCTCTTTTACTGGTAGGTGTTCTTCCTTTCCCTTCTTTCATATTGATGGCCGTGTTTCTGTGTTTCTGAGTGTAGCACATCTTTAAGTATCTTTTGCAGGGCCGGACGAGTGGCCACAAAGTCTTTCAATTTCTGTTTGCTATGAAAGGTCTTTATTTCACCTTCATTCACAAATGAGAGCTTGGCAGGATATAATATTCTGGGCTGGCAATTTTTCTCTCTTAGCACCTGTGCTATGTCTCGCCATTCCCTCCTAGCTTGTAGGGTTTCTGATGAGAAGTCAGCTGTGAGTCTGATTGGAGATCCTCTGAGAGTAATCTGACGTTTCTCTCTTGCACATTTTAGGATCTTTTCTTTATGTTTCACTGTGGTAAGTTTAATTACCACGTGTCGTGGTGAGGATCTCTTTTGGTCATGTTTATTGGGGGTTCTATGAGCTTCCTGTACTAGGATATCTCTGTCCTTCTCCAAACCTGGAAAGTTCTCTGCTAGTATCTCACTAAAAAGGCCTTCCAATCCTTTCTCTCTCTCCATGCCTTCAGGAACTCCTAGAACTCGAATGTTGGTTTTTTTAATAGTATCCTGTAGATTCCCAACAACATTTTTTAGGTTTCTAATTTCCTCTTCTTTTCTTTGGTTTGACTGTATGCTTTCCTGTGCTCTATCTTCTAAGTCCGATATTCTCTCTTCTGCTTCACCCATTCTGTTTTTAAGGCTTTCTAATGTGTTTGTCATTTGATCTATTGAGCTCTTCATTTCATTTTGATTTCTCTTCACTATTACACTTTCCTGTTCTACTAGTTTCTGAGTTTCATTTTGACTCTTCCTTAAAATTTCATTTTCATGAGAGAGATTTTCAATCTTGTCCATTAAGGATTTCTGTAGTTCAAGGATTTGCTTTTGAAAACTTCTAAATGTTCTTATCATAAATTTTTTGAAATCCGTATCTTGCATTTCTTCTATCTCATCATCTTCATACTCTTGGCTTGGGGTGTTTTGCTTATTTGGAGGCATCATAGTGTCATCGTTGATCTTGCTCCCTCTATTTCTGTGTTTGTTACTCGGCATAGTTAATTCTTCTTGCGTCACTGTGCGTTTTTTTTTCTTTTTTTTTTTTTAACTGTGTCCGTGTTAAGTGGACTGCCTGCTGTTGGAGGAGCCTTGGAGGCTTGAGATGGGTGCGGCCTGAGAGCTCTGCCTGGTTCTTCCTCCCCTTCCAGCGCCGATGTGTGGACTCGGAGCCCTGAGCGTCCCAAGTCTCCCCGCTGTTGTCTGTGTGGCATGCACTCCTCTTGGAGCACTGGCGCGCAGACCCTGGGGCTTCTGCGGCTCGGTCCCGCGACTTGGCTTCCGCGTGGTGGGCGACCTTGTTCTCCCAGTAGGTCCTCCGATTCATGGCTGCTCCATCCAGAAGGGTTTCCCCTGCAATTTTTTTTTTTGGTTCTATTTTCTGCGGCTACCATAACTCCCCTTTTATTAAACTAAATTTTCCCGGACTATCGGTGCGCGCCCTCACTATTCCGCCATCTTGGCTCCGCCTCCAATGATAATTTTTAAAAACACACTTTCTGGCCAGCACCATGGCTCACTAGGCTAATCCTCCACGTGTGGCACCAGCACCTCAGATTCTAGTCCTGGTTGGGGCGCCAGATTCTGTCCCAGTTGCCCCTCTTCCAGGCCAGCTCTCTGCTGGGCCCGGCAAGGCAGTTTACCATGGCCTAAGTGCTTGGGCCCTGCACCTGCATGGGAGACCAGGAGGAAGCACCTGGCTCCTGGCTTCAGATCTGCGCAGCAAGCCGGATGCAACGCACCCACTGTAGTGGCCACTTGGGGAGTGAAGCAACGGAAAAAGGAAGACCTTTCTCTTTGTCTCTCTCACTCACTGTCTAACTCTGCTTGTAAAAAAAAAAAAATACACTTTCTAAAAACTTAAAGAAGAGCAATAGAATATGTAAATGGCTTCTTTCCAATTAAAAATGGATATTATAAAGCAGGACAAATAAAGAAAATTCAAAAGCAGACGTCTTTCTAGTGTCAGCGAATACTAACTTATAGAATAAAAAAGGGAGAGAACAATCCAACATGGGAAGCAGGATACACAGCACACCCATAGAATGGCGGATATCTAAATAGCACTCTGGCCTCAGAATCAGTACTTATGGCATCCTGATCCGGCTGAAAAGCCCATTAGAGTATTTCAGGGATGGAAAGCCAAGACACTCTGGAAAAAAAAAGAAAGAGCTAAATGAAAGATCTCTGCTAGTGAGATCCCAGTGGAAAGAACAGGTCATCAAAGAAGGAGGTACCTTTCTCTGAAGGGAGGAGAGAATGTCCACTTTGACTATGACCTTGTCTAAATAAGATCAAAGTCAGCGAACTTCAGAGGTTTCCATAGCCTTGGCAACTCATGACTAGGGCCTAGGGAGATTTCAGATGCCATAAACAAGAGTGTCAAATTGTTAAGTCAACAACAGGAGTCACTGTGTACTTACTCCTCACGTGGGTTCTCTGTCCTTAATGTGTTGTCCAATGTGAAGTAATGCTATAACTAGTACTGAAACAGTATTTTACACTTTGTGTTCTGTGTGGTGCAAACTGATGAAATCTTTACTTAATATATACTAAATTGATCTTTTGTATATAAAGATAATTGAAAATGACAGGGAGCAGGAGATGGGAGGGGTGCGGGTAGGAGGGAAGTTATGGGGGGGGAGCTATTGTAATCCATAAACTGTGCTTTGGAAAGTTATATTTACTAAATAAAAGTGTTTATAATAAAAAAGAAAAACTATTCCAAAAATTTAAAGAAAATGCTAACCTGAAACACGCTCAACAATGTTTAAGTCCAGCCAAAGTCCATACAAAACCCCTAATAGGGCCCGGTAATGTGGCACAGCAGGTTAAAGCCCTGGCCTGAAGCACCATATCCCATATGGGCTCCAGTTCTAGTCCTGGCTGCTCCTCTTCCGATCCAGCTCTCTGCTGTGGCCTGGGAAAACAGTGGAAGATGGTCCAAGTCCTTGGGCCCCTGCACCCATGTGGGAGACCTGGAAGAAGCTCCTGGCTCCTGGCTTCGGATTGGCACAGCTCTGGCTGTTACAGCCATCTGGGGAGTGAAACATCGGATGGTAGACCTCTCTCTCTCTGTTTCTACCTCTCTCTGTAACTCTGCCTTTCACATAAATGAATAAAATAAATCTTAAAAAAAAAAAACCTAATAAGGATGTTACAATGAGAATTACTATGTTTTTTTGACAGTGTGTTACCTGGTGAGATTCATTCCTGGTTATTCTGTCCATACCTGAAAGAATTCAAAGCGGCAGTATAAAAGTCTACAGCAAAGTAGAAATTGCACACACAAGAAATCAGGCCAGCTTAAGAGATAACAAAACACGTAGGAGTGGGGCTTGAGTGTCGGTCATTTTCATGCCCTTTTTGGGAATATTGGAAGTGTCATAGTGTCAAGTGCATAATGGGAGTGGGAGTGCCATCCATGGTAATATTACACATGACATTTTAATAAGAAGATCACGGTGGGCAGGGGAGAAGGACATCCTGCAGCCATGTTGGAAATTTCCAGTCAGCCCTGAGGAGACTGGTGATGTGTGCAAGGCAGCCCTCCGTAGTGCATAGATAGGATGTCTCGGGGGGTGCAAAGAAAGGGAAGGGGGTTTGGAGCAGGGACAGAGAGGCTGGCTGGTTCCTCATGCAGGACCCAGCTGCCACTGTCACATGGCTGGTCAACCTGGCCATCAAAGTGTGGATCCTCTGCAAGAGTGAACCAGGTGCCTGCACTGCCATGCGGTAGGGTGGGGTGACTGGAGCTGTCCAGCTGTGGTTTAGCTGAGACTGTCAGACATCACCTTCCCCACCTTTCCACAACACGAGGTCGTAATTCTTATGAACCTAATACAAACATCCTAAATAAAACATATAAACAAGCCTAAGAAATACTGTCAGAAAACAAAAATGCATTGTGACTCAGATGGAGTCATTCCATGAGTAGAAAATTCTTGAATGTGAGAAAATTAATAAATATAGCTCAATACAAAATAAATGCAGTATATTGTCCACTAATGAATTTAGGAAAATATTTTATAAAATCAGTACCAACAAATGCTCCACTCATCAAAATAGTGAAAAAAAAATTGTACTCCTCCTGCCCCAAATGAAACACACAGCTAATCTGCTTCTGTGTGTATGTGTGTATTCATATATATTTATATATATATACCTAAAATGCAGACGTATATACTACTAATCTATATATATATATATATATATACATATATATATATACACAAAAATACATCAGAAAGATCATCCACCCAGACCAAGTGGGATTTATCCCTGGTATGCAGGGATGGTTCAATGTTCGCAAATCAATCAATGCGATATATCACATTAACAGACTGCAGAAGAAAAACCATATGATTATCTCAATAGACGCCGAGAAAGCATTTGATAAAATACAACACCCTTTCATGATGAAAACTCTAAGTAAATTGGGTATGGAAGGAACATTCCTCAATACAATCAAAGCAATCTATGAAAAACCCACGGCCAACATCATATTGAATGGGGAAAAGTTGGAAGCATTTCCACTGAGATCTGGTACCAGACAGGGATGCCCACTCTCACCACTGCTATTCAATATAGTTCTGGAGGTTCTAGCCAGAGCTATTAGGCAAGAAAAAGAAATTAAAGGGATACAAATTGGGAAGGAAGAACTCAAACTATCCCTCTTTGCAGATGATATGATTCTTTATTTAGGGGACCCAAAGAACTCTACTAAGAGACTATTGGAACTCATAGAAGAATTCGGCAAAGTAGCAGGATATAAAATCAATGCACAAAAATCAACAGTCTTTGTATACACAGTCAATGCCACGGCTGAGGAAGAACTTCTAAGATCAATCCCATTCACAATAGCTACAAAAACAATCAAATACCTTGGAATAAACTTAACCAAGGATGTTAAAGATCTCTACAATTAAAATTACAAAACCTTAAAGAAAGAAATAGAAGAGGATACCAAAAATTGGAAAAATCTTCCATGCTCATGGATTGGAAGAATCAATATCTTCAAAATGTCCATTCTCCCAAAAGCAATTTATAGATTCAATGCAATACCAATCAAGATACCGAAGACCTTTTTCTCATCTGCAAAAAAAAAAAAAAAAGATGCTGAAATTCGTATGGAGACACAGGAAACCTCAAATAGCTAAAGCAATCTTGTACAACAAAAACAAAGCCGGAGGCATCACAATACCAGATTTCAGGACATACTACAGGGCAGTTGTTATCAAAACAGCATGGTACTGGTACAGAAACAGATGGATAGACCAATGGAACAGAATAGAACACCAGAAATCAATTCAAACATCTACAGCCAACTCATATTTGATCAAGGATCCAAAACCAATCCCTTGAGTAAGGACAGTCTATTCAATAAATGGTGCTGGGAAAATTGGATTTCCACATGCAGAATCATGAAGCAAGACCCCTACCTTTCACCTTATACAAAAATTCACTCAACATGGATTAAAGACTTAAATCTACAACCCGACACCATCAAATTATTAGAGAGCATTGGAGAAACCCTGCAAGATATAGGTACCGGCAAAGACTTCTTGGAAAAGACCCCAGAAGCACAGGCAGTCAAAGCCAAAATTAACATTTGGGATTGCATGAAATTGAGAAGTTTCTGTACTTCAAAAGAAACAGTCAGGAATGTGAAGAGGCAACCAACAGAATGAGAAAAATATATTTGCAAACTATGCAACAGATAAAGGGTTGATAACCAGAATCTACAAAGAAATCAAGAAACTCCACAACATCAAAACAAATAACCCACTTAAGAGATGGGCCAAGGACCTCAATAGACATTTTTCAAAAGAGGAAATCCAAATGGCCAACAGACACATGAAAACATGTTCAAGGTCGCTAGCAATCAGGGAAATGCAAATCAAAAGCACAATGAGGTTTCACCTTACCCCGGTAAGAATGGCTCACATTCAGAAATCTACCAACAACAGATGCTGGCGAGGATGTGGGGAAAAAGGGACACTAACCCACTGTTGGTGGGAATGCAAACTGGTAAAGCCACTATGGAAGTCAGTCTGGAGATTCCTCAGAAACCTGAATATAACCCTACCATACAACCCAGCCATCCCACTCCTTGGAATTTACCCAAATGAAATTAAATTGGCAAACAAAAAAGCTGTCTGCACCTTAATGTTTATTGCAGCTCAATTCACAATAGCTAAAACCTGGAACCAACCCAAATGCCCATAAACAGTAGACTGGATAAAGAAAGTATGGGACATGTACTCTATAAAACACTATACAGCAATCAAAAACAATGAAATCCGGTCATTTGCAACAAGATGGAGGAATCTGAAAAACATTATGCTGAGTGAAGTTAGCTGGTCCCAAAGGGACAAATATCATATGTTCTCCCTGATCAGCGACAACAAACTGAGTACCAAAGGGGAAACTTGTTGAAGTGAAATGGACACTATGAGAAACAGTGACTTGATCAGCTCTTGTCATGACTGTTGATGTACAATGTAATACTTTATCCATTTTAGTATTTCTCTTTGTTTTGTTCTAGTACTATTGGTTGAACTTTGTAATTAACACACAATTATTCTTTGGTGTTTAAATTTTAACTGAAAAGTGATCCCTGTTAAATATAACAGTGGGAATAAGAGAGGGAGGAGATGTACAACTTGGGACATGCTCAATCTGACTTGCCCCAAATGGTAGAGTTAGTAACATACCAGGGGATTCCAATACAATCCCATCAAGGTGGCATGTACCAATGCCATCTCACTAGTCCAAGTGATCAATTTCAGTTCACAATTGATCACACTGAGAGGTCTAAGAGTCAAAGGGATCACATAAACAAGAATAGTGTCTGCTAATACTAACTGATAGAATCAAAAAGGGAGAGAATGATCCAACATGGGAAGTGGGATACACTGCAGATTCATAGAATGGCAGATGTCCTAAATAGCACTCTGGCCTCAGAATCAGCCCTTAAGGTATTCAGATCTGGCTGAAAAGCCCATGAGAGTATTTTAGGCATGGAAAGCCAAAACACTCTGGGAAAAAAAAAAAAAAAAAAAAAAAAAAAAAAAAACACCTAAATGGAAGATCTCTGCGAGTGAGATCCCCAGTGGAAAGAATGGGGCCATCAAAGAAGGAGGTACTTTCTCTGAAGGGAGGAGAGAACTTCCACTTTGACTATGACCCTGTCGGAATAAGATCGAAGTCAGCGAACCCAAAAGGCTTCCGTAGCCTTGGCAACTCATGACTAGAGCCTAGGGAGGTTACTGACGCCATAAATGAGAGTGTCAAATTGTTAAGTCAACAATAGGAGTCACTGTGTGCTTACTTCTCTTGTGGGATCTGTCCTTAATGTGTTGTCCAATGTGAAGTAATTCTATAACTAATACTGAAACAGTATTTTTCACTTTGTGTTTCTGTGTGGGTGCAAACTGATGAAATCTTTACTTAATATATACTGAATCGATCTTCTGTATATAAAGATCATTGAAAATGAATCTTGATGTGAATGGAATGGGAGAGGGAGTGGGAGATGGGAGGGGTGCGAGTGGGAGGGAAATTATGGGGGGGGGGAGCCAATGTAATCCGTAAACTGCACTTTGGAAATTTATATTTACTAAATAATATATATATATATATACACATATGTATGTATATATAATACAGTACATAATAACATAAGCAATGTTGTTTGTAAAACATTTTACAAGAGATAGTGTCGCTGAATTAAACTCCAAATATAAGCCCATGTGAGTCAATCTATTCTTATCTTTTTCACTGCAGTTCTGTCTGTAATTTGCTCCTTAGACTGTGTAAACAATAGTTAGAAGAAAGGAAATAGTATAATAAAATTACTGCAGGTAGAACATGAATTTGCTTTTTGTAGAAAGACCAAATATTAAAGATAAAGTGAACTAAGGTACTTAGCACAAAACACTTTCATCCCTTGTTTAATTTTATGTTCTGGTGCACTATTTGCCACTATAGTCTTTTAGGAAATGACAGTAGAAATACTGAAAGGTCCTAAAATATTTATAGAAAGCCACAATTATTGTTAATTAAAACAGTGATTTCCACTCAACTTTTCCTTTAGAGAATCCAACTGTGTCATTTTGTTATTGTTTTCCTTCTGTTATTTTCATCAGAGAATTTAATTTGCCAATATTTCTGGCTTCAAGTTGAAATGGAGGTATTTATGTATTTTCTGCATTTGTTCTTTTCTACCCAGGGAAAATGTTCATTTGTCACTCAAAATTTCTCAAATAAAAGTAAAATATTTGTGCTGAAATTGCATGAAATCAAGTCTTTATTGTTTATATCCAGACACAGTGATATCTTCAGCCTCAGTATTCCAGTGTGTTTTAGACATATGACCATCAGAGTAATGATATTAAATAAGAATTCCCTCTGTGTTTTCTGAAAAGCATTTGAGAAGTGTCTGAGATTCCTGGAATCTGCAGTTTTGCAACAGTCCGTATAGACTGAATGCTGGGAGTTGCTTCTACAGGTGACAGAAGGGACAGGAAGCTAGCTCATCAGACATTAGCAACAGTGGGGTGCTTCTACTCCCCATGCTCAATCCTTTGCAAGCACCCCTGTAGATCAAATCCACTCTCACATTTATAGACATGGGTATCTGGAATGCAACCTGCTGTGTCAGCTTCCTTGTTGCAGGGTAGCACATTGCAAGAAATATTATGGAAAGGATTCAAAAAAGGCAAAAAGTTCTCAGTGACAAAGCATTTAAGGCTAAATATGTGACTTTCCTCTTTTTTTTTTTTGTCCGTATATTTCTTTTCTGCATAATTCTATTATCTCCTACTCTATTTACATATTTAAGCTGAATAATTAATTTAGTGTCTCTTCAATATTTTTTTTAATCTCTTTTACTCTTCCTCAGGCTTCATTTTCACATCTTGCAATTTGCATTACAGAATTTTTAATTTTTTTGCTTCTTTTTATGTAAGCACTTCTTGCACAATAAAAGTTCAGTGCAGGGACTTCCCTTGTGGTGTAGCAGGTTAAGTCGCCACCTGTATCCCATATAGGTGCTCTTTGAGTCCTGGCTGTTCGACGTCTCATCCAGCTTCCTGCTAATGCGCCTGGGAAAGCACAGGAGACAGCCAAGTTCTTGGGCCCTTGTGCTCACGTGGGAGACCCAGAGGAGGCTCCTGACTCCTGACTTTTGGCCTGACTCTGGCTGTAGCCATCTGAGAGTGAACCAGCAGATGGAAGATCTCTCTCTCTGTCTCTCTCTCTCTCTGTAACACTGATTTTAAAATAAATAAACTTTAGAAACAAGAAAGTTCAAGGACTAGAACTGTGGCATAGTGGGCTGACTCTGGCATCCTATATGGGCTGTTCCTCTTCTGATCCAGCTCTCTGATATGGCCTGGGAAAGCAGTGGAGAATGGCCCAACTGCTTAGGTCCCTGCACCCATAGGGGAGGCCCGGAGAAAGCTCCTGGCTTCAGACCAGCCCAGCTCCAGCATTTTCAGACACTTAGAGAATGAACCAGCAGTTGGAAGACCTTTTTTTCTGTCTTTCTTTTTTTATTTTTTATTTTATTTTATTTTTATTTTCATTTTTGACAGGCAGAGTGGACAGTGAGAGAGAGAGAGACAGAGAGAGGTCTTCCTTTTGCCATTGGTTCATCCTCCAATGGCTGCCGCGGCTGGCGCGCTGCCGCTGGCACATCGCGCTGATCCGAAGCCAGGAGCCAGGTGCTTCTCCTGGTCTCCCATGGGGTGCAGGGCCCAAGCACTTGTGCCATCCTCCACTGCACTCCCGGCCACAGCAGAGAGCTGGCCTGGAAGAGGGGCAACCGGGACAGAATCTGGCGCCCCGACCCGACCGGGACTAGAACCTGGTGTGCGGGCGCCGCTAGGTGGAGGATTAGCCTATTGAGCCGCGGTGCCGGCCCCAGGAAATGTGTTTTATATAATAAAATATTTGCAATATTTTTTCCAAAGCAAATGATCGCATGTGAGATTTGTGTAGTTGATAGAGTTATAACCCCCAAAGATGTCCACACACTAATCCCTGCAATCGATCAATATGAATTGTTACTGAGTTAGAGAGATCAGCAGATGGAAGGAAGCTTCTGTCTTACCAGTGAAGCACTGTGCTGAATTACGGGAGCAGGGCCACCACAATGGCACAGACATTTACACGTGGAAGAGAAGAGTGGAAGAGGCGGGGAGATGCTTTGGGAATAGAAAGGTGGGCGACTCAGTGAGATAGAAAAAATGAGGGCTCTGTCTGCGGTTGACGGCTTTCGTGATGGAGGGAAGTGGACACAAACTAAGAAACAGTGCCCTTGACAAGCTGGGGATGATGTACACTAACAGCCAGCAAGGAATTGAAGACTTCAGTTACACAGCTTGACCCAACAACCTAAATTATGCCAACCACCTGAGTGTTCAGAGAACAGTTAGTCCAGACTCTCCAGAAACATAGCTCCACAGTGTCTTGGTTCAACTTGGGTAACTCTGAGCATAAACCCAGCTAAGCTTCCAAAACCCTGATGTTGTGAAGCTAATATAGTAAATCTGTGTTATTCTGAGCTGTGAAGTGATTTGGTCCGGCAGCAACGGAAAACTTTGACAGGTAACTACCTATTCCCATTCAAAATATATAATTTTTCAAATGTATTCCCATTGAGTTATTACAAACATTTAAGCAACTTTATATGATTCTTATTACTCATGCCCCAGTAGTCCACTTCTTCAATTATTGTAATTAGTATTGTAATTAATTTTAGTAAGACTTTTCTCCATTTCCTCAAAGCCCTTCTTTTTCAGGAGATGCCCAGCGATGTATTTTCCTTCTTCTTTTAAAATCAGCTTAGGAGAAATATTAATCTATCCCTGTTGTCTGACTTTTGCTGTGGGGAGATGTTTGAGAATCCAGACAAACACACACTTTAATGTAACAATGCTGACCCCTACATTTTCCCATGGTAATTGTATTCCATCTTGCCGTTAGTTTATTTTATTTTGCCCATGTCCATACTGAAGGATTGATTTCAGATTTTCAATTATTACTCGTGCATAACTTCTCCATTATTTTCTTTGGTTTTAATTTTTCTCTCTTTTACACTCTTATTCCAAACCACATTATTATTATCATCAGGATTTAGATTTAACCAGTTTTTTTTTTTTTTTTAATATTTTCCCTATGTTTTCCTTTGGAAACATTTCTTTTGTCTCTTTCCCCTCTGTTGTTTCCAGGTACTGTGTTTCTATAGATTTCTTTCTAATGCTTACCCTCTGTTTTCTCTTTATATCCCTTTTCTATCTTAAAATATAATAATAGATGCATAGTAATTATACAAGTTGACGGGGTACAGTGTGGTGTTTGAATTCATACACACATTATATAATCATCAAATCAGGGTCATTGTCATATTTGCCGCCTCATTTATTACTCCTTTGTGTTCATAATGTTCAAGATAGTCTTTGCTAGCTCTTTATTATTGCTATGGTGATGCTATCATGTAACAGAACACCAGATCTTATTCCTCCTACCTAACTGTACCTTTGTAGCCATTGACCAAAATGCTCCAATCCCCACTCTTCTCTACCCTTCCCTGTCTCCAGGAACCAACACTGTACCAGTTGCTGCCTCAGCTACTGACAAGATGGGGCCTCCTCTTGGCCACTTGCTGGGCGTGTGCACAAGACCTGGCATAGCTGTTAGGTGTTCAAAATTGTGCCCACCCTCTCTTGGCCAGTTGATGGGCGCCATTGACAGGTGGATGGGGAGAGAGACATGTAACCCTTTTTTCTGCTGTTTAGCAGTTACCCAGTACCCCACAGAGCTCCAGGCCGGACTCACGCCAGGCTCTCCTCCCACCAGTGACACAGGCTGCCACTGTCTGATCTCGCCTCACTCTCCAAAGCTGGCATTCTCTCAGGCTTTAGGCTGCTGGTCCTGCATTGTGTCTGTGTTCCTGCTGTATGCCCACAGCCTCCACATAGACCCATGGGTCCCTCTTCCTTCCACAGAGTTTCCACTGCGGTTTTCTCCCTAACTCTTCCCTGAGAATGCACTCTCTCCACCTTTTATTTTAAACTATCTTCCTCTGGCCTAGAGCAGTAAGATCCTTCCCTGTTCTGCCATCTTGGAATTCCCTAAGATATCCCTAAGATCAAACCTTTAATCTATTTATTTATTTGAGAGGGGGAGAGAGAATGGGAGGACTCACTAGCTTTGCGTGGTTCAGTCTCCCCAAATGTCTAAAATCAATGGGGTCCCAAGACAGGAACCAGCAACACAGTCCAAATCTCCCACTGAATGACAGGAGCCTAATTCCTTAATCCATCAGTATCTGCTTCCCATGGCTACATCAGCAGGCAGCTAGAGTCAGACTCTGGGAATCCAAATCAGTCATTGTGCTGTGAAATGGCAGAGCACCTGCTATGAGCGCTGCACTTTATTTTTCCATATAGAAATGGAATTATCCAGTATTTGTTTTGTATCTGGTCTATTTCAGTGAACACAGTTTGCTCCAAGTTCGTCCATGTTGCCACAATAGCAAGAATTTACTTTTTCATGACTGCATTGTATTCCATTGTGTACATTTCACATTTTCTCCATCCATTAATCTGTTGATGCACAACTAGGTTGCATCTCTCTCTTGACTTTTGTGAAAAGTGGTTAAATAGGCATGAGAATGCAGATATCTGGGCAAGAGAATATGGCAATTATAATGGATGTGTACACACTATTCCCTCCAAAAGCTGCAGCATATGTGCCCATCTTCATAACTACTACATGTGGGTATATGATTTTTATCGTCTATTATAATAACATATCATTTTTAAAATTTTTATTAACATTGAGAGAACGGATTTCATGTGTTTCATAGTTATAATTCTAAGAACATAATCATACTTCCCTCCCTTCCCCCTCCCTCTGTCCCTCAATCACCTGTCCTTCCTTTTAGAAATCATTTTTTCAGAAAGCACAATTATACCATTTGAGGGGGTGTTTGTTCATTTATTGGTTTTTAAATTCACAGGTCACTTAACATTTGCTGTTTTCCATTTTCAAAAAAGAAATCACACAGAAATCTTATTGTTGCTATGGATGTGTGTGCACAGGATTGTATTAATTTTGTACCCACACAAAGATGTTTACTTGATTGAACATTGTATTCAAAAAGTTTGTTGAATCACAGTAAAGTATATTACACAGGAAGTTTCTGTCCTATTTGTTTCCAGATGAAGAACTCTCGGCTGTGGTTATCTGGTTTAGCAGTTAAGCCACTGGTTAGGATGCCAGCGTCCCACAGTGGAGTACCCACATTCACTTCTCCACTCTGGATCCTGTGTCCAGTTTCCTGCCGATGCAGACCTTGGAAGCAGTAGTGATGGCTCAGGTAATTGGGTTGTTGCCTGTCATGTGTGACTCCTTGATTATATTCTCAGCTCACAGCTTTGGCATGGCCCAGTCCTTGCCAAGGCTGGCATTTGTGGACTGAACCAGTGGAGGTTCATTCTCTCTCTCTCTCTCTCTCTTTCTCTTTCTCTTTCTCCACATCAGATAAATAAATCAAAAATTTTAAAAAGGAAGTATAGTTGATCTTGGATAATTACATTTCTTCATTCTACAGTTTTAGCCTTTGCATACATTTCTTAACTCATGTCATAAATCTATCAAATGTTTCTTGTAGCAATGTTAAAATAAGAAACAGTGTTGTGGCACAGGGGGTCACGACATTGCCTAGATGACAGCATAATATATTGGAGGACTGCGTCCTAATGCTTTGTTTCTGACAGCTTCCTGATAATGTACCTTGGAAAGTGGCAGATGATGGCCAGATGGAATTCTAGACTCCTGGCTTCAGCCTGGTCCAGCCTGTCCATTGTGGTCATTTGGAGAGTGAACCAGTGAATGGAAGACCTATCTCTCTGTCAGTCTCTCCTTCTCTCTGTATAACTCTACCTTTCAAATAAATAAAATAAATCTTTAAAAAATTTTAAATAAATGGCAAAATATTTGAATAACTTCTGAACTAAATTCTCAAGAGAATAATATATAATTAATGCACATTATATTTATATATTAATTTATATATATAAACATTAATTTTATAGGTGAAAATTAAGTTATTTTTGGTTTATTTTAACTGTCAGTGGAATATCAAAAATAAATCAAATTTCTGTCCTGATGTGAAGCTAGATCCATACTCGAGTGATCTGTTAACACAAAAACTACTTTCAGACCATTTATGAGGTGCTGGAGATAAATGAATGGGCAAAATGGTACAAATCCCGAGTCTCTCAGATCTTATGCCTTGACATTGTATAAAATGTGATTTATTTTCCATGTGTTGATGAGAGCTATAGAGACCCAAAGGTGTACGAAGGGAGTACGATGCTACCTTACCTGGGTGGTTAGGGAGGGAATCTATGTTACAGGGACAGCGAGCAGTACGTCTGAAGACAGCAGATGATGGGCCGAATCAGTACCAAGGAGAAACATTACAGACAAAGTCAATGACAGCATCTCAGAGTAAAAAAAATAAGGTATGACATCTTCAGGAAGCTCAGTAAGATTGGAATTTAAGTAGAAAGGTAGTGGTGCTGGAAAATATTTCAGATTTCATCTAAGTGCTGGCATTGTAGCACAGGGAGTAACTGAGATGCCAGAATCTCATATAGGCTCTGGATCCTGTCCCAGGTTCTCCACTTCTGATTTAGCACCTTTGTAATGCCCTGAGAAAAGCAGCAGAAGATGGCCCAAGTACTTCAGCCACTGTTACCTACATGGGAGACCCAAAAGAAGCTCCTGGTTCCTGGTTTATAATAAATAAATAATAAATTTATGTTGTATATTAAATCTATATATATTATATTAAATTTATATTTATAATAAATAAAAATATTTAATTCAACCAAAATATACAAACTTTTGAGTGTATCTAAGCTTAATTCTAAGAGTTTGGATAATTTTAAGTATAATCATTGAAATTATTGTACTTGTATTTATTATTCTATTTTTGTTAAACACTATCTCATCTTTAAAATGAATCCTTATTATTATATCTCACAGAGATGCTCCAGTTCTCTTCATAAGAAACTACACCTGGAGGCCAGCATTGTAGCATAACAGGTAAATTTCTTCTCTTTGATTTCATCCTTGAGGATGGTACCAAACTTCTACTATATTGGATCAAACTGTTACCTTAATATATTTGCTAATAATAAGTATTCTAAAATATGTGCTGATGTTAAGTTTTATATATCTTCAGTTACACTACCTGCCAATGCCTATATTCTAATATCAATAAGAACAAGATGAAGTAAGCAAATTTGCTTAACACTATATAGTTTCATTATCGAATGAACAACTTAGGATGTTTCTGAGATGAAAAAAATTCTACTTGCAATTCCTGTAATGTTTGGATAAGTAAATTTTTAGCTAAAGGGCTTTCTGGAAAGTAGTTTACTTTCCAGCAACAGCTCACAAAATAGATGCTTTTTGGTAGACATTTGCAAGAAAAATATTACTGCATAAACTAGTTGCAGCTATATTAAACTTACTCAAGAAAAAATTACATGAAAGATGATTATAACCTCTTTGATTTTTGCTGGCAGGAAATTGTAGATCCTAAGCAGTACTTAAAAAACATCTTTAAGGCTATCTCACAAGAGGAAGTGAATTCTTAAAGCAGAAAATACTTGGGCATGAGTATTGCCCAGGAATATATTACTTCAAATATTATCATAAAATTGAAAAGAATATTTTAGCATTGATTTCCCATTTAAGAATTATATCACCTTCATATGATAAATTCACACACCAGAAATTAAATAAGAGTGATTATTTCAATGGTCATCTTGTTTAATCTTAAATAAATTACAAACAATTAGGTCAATTGTACTCATTTTTAGTATTCTTCATTGTAGGCTCATCCCACGAGGCCCACATTGTCAAGATGGTGGGGTGACGGTATTCTTAGACGAGAAACACTGAAGACAGTTTTGGTGAACATGTCTGTTTATTAACAGTTGGAGACAACCTTTTATAGGGCAGGCAAAGGGAAGTAGCTAGCTCTGGTAGCAACACTAATTCTATGGGATAAAGTAGATATTGGCACCTCTACACTTTTCCAATCAGCCTGAAGGTCATATAGCTTATGTAGCCTCCCTGGTGGTCTTATGGGCCACATCCGGGAAGTGTTTACCTAGTGGACAATTACAAGGCCCCTCAACAGGACATGAGGGTAGTGGATATGTGCCTGGGGCCTCTGCCACCTGCCAGCAGTCAGGTCATATGTGGTTTTTCAGTGTGCTGAACCATTTACCAGGGTTTTTCCAGAGGGGCGTGGTGTGCCACACCCTCTTGACCTTCTGCATGGGCTAGGCAGGTAGTCCCCTAGCCAGGCACAGGATCACCCACACTGCAGTTTAAAATCAATGTCTAGTTTTCATGAAATCCATATATTGCAAAGTTTGCTCATTTTTGAAATTTTCTCATATTTTTAATAAAGTACAGAAATCCTCATGACTCAGTGTGTGTGTGAATCTGCACATAATGAAGCAAAACCTAATTTTAACAGAAAAGATAATTATTATTCTTTTAGAGTTTCATTGATTTTCTTAAGAATATTCAGAGACATCTACTTATTACTGTTTAGAAATATTTTCTAAAAGATAGATATTATTTATATTGGAAAATCAGAGAGAGGTTCTGGTTCGCATGCCAAATGCCCTCAAAAGCTGTGGCTGTGTTAGAATGATCCCAGGATCTCTATCCAGGTTTCCCACGTGGGTGGCAAAAACCCTAATGAGCCATCACCTGTTGCCTCCCAGGGTACACATTAGCAAGAGACTGGAATCAGGAGCAGAGCGAAGACTTGCATCCAGACACTTTGATACAGGGTGGTCATCCCAAGCAGCCTCTTAAGTGCTACCCCAACCTCCCATCTCAGCTGTAGTGTTCGAAGGCCCTAATAAATTCTCCAGTACTCTCCCATTACTTGTAAACTTCTCACTCCAAATAATTAAATTTTCTCATCAGCTGTGTCTAGCCTTTTTTTTTTTCTTGTAGGTAGTTCTTCCTCACTTCACCTTCCACTCCTTCCTTCTCTCCTTTCTTCTCTTTCCTTATTTCCACTTTTATATGTTTAATATTGCATCATTCAACTTACATTTTCTTTGGAAGTCTTCACTTGTTTCCTGCTTCTTTATCACATCATCCTCTATGCATTTAGTTTTTCAGCACAAGCTCAAACATGGCCACTTGCCCCATTCCGCTGGGAATAATGGGAACAATGCATAGCCTAGCTATCATTTAACAAATATCCCATCCTAAGAATAAAACAGAACAGACTCTATGTATTCTGCTGACTCGGAAATTTTGAGCTATATGGTTCTGACAGTAAAAGCATATGTTTTGACATTTATATGAGCTTTCCTGTGGGAGAATCAACTTTGTAAGAGTAAATTGTTTATTTTGAAACATTTTTTTTTTCATTTTCAATTCACTTTATATTCAGAAGATCAGTTTAGCATACATTAAGTAAAGATTTCAACAGTTTTCTCCCACACAGAAACATAAAGTGAAAAATACTGTTTGAGTACTAGTTATAGCGTTAAATCTCAATGTACAGCACATTAAGGACAGAGATCCTACATGAGGAGTAAGTGCACAGTGACTCCTGTTGTTGACTTAACAAATTGACACTCTTGTTTGTGGCATCAGTAATCTTCCTATGCTCCAGTCATGAGTTGCCAAAGCTATGGAAGCCTTTTGAGTTCACCGACTCTGATCATATTTAGACAAGTCCATGGTCAAAGTGGAAGTTCTCTCCTCCCTTCAGAGAAAGGTACCTCCTTCTTTGATGACCTGTTCTTTTTACTGGGATCTAACTCGCGGAGATCTTTCATGTAGGGTATGTTTTTTGTTTGTTTGTTTTTTTTTTTTTTTTTTTTTTGCCAGAGTGTTTTGGTTTTCCATGCCTGTAATACTCCGTGCCTTAAGGGCTGATTCTGAGGCCAGAGTGCTGTTTAGGACATTTGCCATTCTATGGGTCTGCTGTGTATCTCACTTCCCATGTAGGATCATTCTCTCCCTTTTTGATTCTATCAGCTAGTATTTGCAGACACTATTCTTGTTTCTGTGCTCCGTTTCGCTCTTAGTCCTATCATTATGATCAATTGTGAACAGAAATTGATCACTGGGACTAGTGAGATGGCATTGGTACATGCCACCTTGATGGGATTGAATTGGAATCCCCTGGTATTTTCTAACTCTATCGTTGGAGGTAAGTCAGCTTGAGCATGTCCCGAATTGCACATCTCTTCCCTCTTTTATTCCCACTCTTATATTTAACAGCAATCACTTTTCAGTTAAGTTTCAGCACTTGAGAATAACTGTGTATTGATTACAGTATTCAACCAAAAGTATTAAGTAGAACAAACAAAAATATATACTAAGAGGGATAATGTATTAAGTTGTTCATCAACAGTCAGGGTGAGGGCTGATCAAGTCACCGTTTCTCATAGTGTTCATTCACTTTAACAGGTTTCCTTTTTATTTTAAAACATTTAAATCACTATTAACTGAAGTCTTAATAAGACTCTTCCTTGATTGATGAGTTCATGTAAGCCAAGCAACCCATTCTCACATTCCCTTAACACAGTGTTTCCTGGATCTAACATAAGTCTCACGTATACATATATGGAAAATATTGAAGAGTAAACATCTTGCTGTATGTTTCCTCAAGTATTTTCTTCATTGGAGTGTAACTCACCATCTACAATTTGGTTTAAGGTGACATGCTAAGGTACAAGATGGCAAGTGGATGCAGAGTGATTTATGGATTCCTTGAAATTAGCCAAAATGACTTCATGAAAGGAGTACTTTATGTCTATATCTCAGCTCTATCTTTCTGTCATTCTACATTTCAAATAAATCCTAATAAATTAATAAATGCATACATAGATACCAAAATAATTTGATAGTCATGCCCAACCAATTCTGCTTGGGGAGATATACACCTAGAATTGACTTTGAATCTATTTTGTGAAATTTCTGATTGTGAAAAAGGAATGTAAATGTTCATGTAATAGGAGAGTTTGTAAGGTAATATGTACAGGGGTCGTGATGGTTTAATACAGGCCTTTGTCCTTTACAAAATTCTTAAGAATGCTGTTTCTGTGAAATTGTTTTATTAGTCATATTGACAGATATAACTTCTTTACCAAAGGGCAAATAAGAAAGAAAAATTCTCTTTCACTTTTTTAAAAAGATTTTTTTGACAGGCTGAGTTAGACAGTGAGTGAGAGAGAGAGAAAGATCTTCCTTTTTCCTTTGGTTCACCCCACAAGTGGCCACTAGAGCTTGCGTGTTGCAGCCAGTGCACTGTGCTGATCTGAAGCCAGGAGCCAGGTGCTTACTCCTGGTCTCCCATGCGGGTGCAGGGCCCAAGGACCTGGGCCATCCTCCACTGCACTCCCGGACCACAGCAAAGAGCTGGACTGGAAGAGGAGCAACCAGGACAGAACCCAGTGCCCCAACCGGGACTAGAACCTCTTGTGCTGGCGCCACAGGCAGAGGATTAGCCTAGTGAGCCACAGTGCCAGCCCTAAAATGATTTTTATAAGAGAAAATGGGTGAGACAGAAAAAGAGATCCTCCATATACTGACTCGCTCCCCAGATGCCCTCAAGGGCCAGGGCTGGACCAGGCCAAAGCCGGGAGCCAGGAGTTTCTTTGGGTCTCCCTTTTGGATGGCAGGGGCCCAAGGACTTGGACCAATTTCTGCTGTGTTTCCCAGGACATTAGCAGGTAGCTGGATCAGGAGTGGAGCAAGCAGGACTTGAACCAGCACCCATATTGGATGCCAGCATTGCAGCCAGAAGTTTTACCCACTAAGCCACAAAGCCAACCCCTTTTTGACTTCTTATTAGTAATCTAGGGAACAGTTATTATAGCTATACATTTCTATTGTATGTTGGTATAATCATTGAATTACTGATTTTAAAATGATTTGATAAAAAAATACAAATGCTCCATTTTTCTGAACTTTTTGATATTCTGCTTTATCATCGCTTGGGAGTCTGTTGTGTACGATGCTTTAAAAAGTGAACAACAAAGATAACACATGAAATAGAACTTTGGGATATTGAAAATTCATTTGGCACACCTGAAATTAGATCAAGGTTTCTGACATTTGGGTCATTGCTTAACTTTGCCTGCTTGGTATTTTTGAGCAGTTATACTTTTATTTCTTCATTTCAAACATGCTATTACTTTTTCAATTTATATTTGTTTTCCTGTTACTCATTTCTTTCATAATTACTTGTCATTTGGAAAAGTGCCTAGGCAAAAAATGTCACCAGGTTACATGTTCAAAGGAAATGCAAGTATTCCTTTAGGCAATCATATTTAGAAATTAATTTACATGCAATATGGTATTATACAATTTGCTGGAAGACATATTTATATATCTCAATGAGATTACACAGCAAAATAGACGCAGCAATGTTCAGGAATTGAAAGACACTATGGGTGTCATTATTTATCATTTTCCCTTCTCTTGCAGAAACTGTGTGCAAATAACACAATGTATGGTAACCCTTGATGGCAGGGGGCAGGGTGTGGGGAACAGTTAGAGAGAGGAAATGGACTTATTAGATTTCTTCCGACTTAAACATAATCGTTTCCTTATTCCATTTCAGTATTTACTATCTTAATTATATTAAAACGTCTGGAAAGACATTAGAACATTCTGCGTCATTTCCAGATGTCAGCATTCCAAGTTATTTATACATCCACAAAATGTCAGTAGGAAATAATCAACTTCATCCAAGGCACAGGTGTGGGGATAGCCTGCAGTAGACATATGTATTCTCCTGCAGGAGTGAGTAAATCATAGTGATAATATCAGGAGTTGAAAAGGATTCAATCAGAAAAGTTCCTACTTAGTAGAAGAGCAAACTGTCTTCATATCCTTAGCACAGCCTCCTCATTCGGTCCGGGGCCCTTCCCAATATTTCTTCAGTTTCCGAGTTCCTCCATAGTTTTACAAACATCCTGGAAGACTCCATGTCCCTTGGGAACCACGTCTCCGCGTTTTGCTTGATTCCAGATGTGGATCGCAGCATCTCTCTTTCTCTTTCTTCGCTTTCCCTCTTCATCTCTCTCTTTCTTGTCAGCAATATTGTTTCTATTCTTATATTTATTTCTCTTCTATCTCTAGTTTCTGTCTTTCCCTTTCTCTGAATTTATCTCGAGTTCTACCTCTACTTTTCAGCCTCAGAAAAAGATTCACAAATAAAATAGACTTTTTAAAAAAAGATTTATTTATTTATTTGAGAGTTAGAATTACAGAGACAGAGAGAGAGGTCTTCCTTCTGCTGGTTCACTCCCCAGTTGGCTACAATGGCCAGAGCCATGCCAATCCAAAGCCAGGAGCCAGGAGCTTCCTCCAGGTCTCCCACGTGGGTGCAGGGGCTCAAGGACTTGGCCATCCTCTACTGCTTTCCCAGGCCATCGCAGAGAGCTGCATCTGAAGTGGAGCGGCTGAGACTTGAACCAGCACCCATCTGGGATGCCAGCACTGCAGGCAGCGGCTTAACCTAGTAAGCCACAGTGCCAGCCCCAGTAAAATAGACTTTTGTATGAAGATTTACTTATACAATCATAAATACTGACTGACTCTGACTTACGTGAGTTTTGATTAAGAACTTTTATTTTAGATATATTAAGAGAAATAATCCGGGCACAGAAAAACAAATTTCACATGTTTCTTTTTCTCTAGGTGAAAGTTAATAATATGTGTGTGTATGTTTATGTGCGTATAATTTCATCATTTAAATAGTGATTAATAAAGGCTCAGGAGTACAAGAACACAGAAAGAGATTTGATAATGGGTACCAAAATTCAGTTGAGTGAATGTAATTGATTCTGGTGTTCCACAGAATGGTAGGGTAACAATACTCCCTAACATGGCAGGTACCGTGGCTCACTAGGCTAATCCTCCGCCTTGCGGCACTGGCACACCGGGTTCTAGTCCCGGTCAGGGTGCCAGATTCTGTCCCGGCTGCCCCTCTTCCAGGCCAGCTCTCTACTGTGGCCAGGGAGTGCAGTGGAGGATGGCCCAAGTGCTTGGGCCCTGCACCCCATGGGAGACCAGGAGAAGCACCTGGCTCCTGCCTTCGGATCGGCGCAGTGCGCCAGCCGCCACGGCCATTGGAGGGTGAACCAACGGCAAAGGAAGACCTTTCTCTCTGTCTCTCTCTCTCACTGTCTACTCTGCCTGTCAAAAAAAATATTCAACTGTACTCTCTAAATGTATGCAATTTATTTTATGCCAATTAAACAAACATATTCATTTTTAAGCATATTCAGTAAACGTGTTCATTTTTAAAAAAGCAAAGGAAGCTTAACCTCAAATTTTGAGATTGGATGTCTTCTCGGGCAGTTCTAGGTGTGTGTGGTCTGATGTGCTCCGGTGAGGCTGTGCAGCAGAGTGAGGTGCAGCTCCCAGTTAGCCAGGCGATCAGAGGGGTGAACATCCGATACTCTGCAGTCTGCTGCCTCACTCAGTTGTGGTGTTTCATAGGTCAGGACATTAAGCATGTTTTTATCTATGCATCGCGTTTTCAACTTAATGATGGGTGTATTCATTTTTTTATCCTATTCTTACTCTTAATACTGTTATTCTGATTGAATATCATCTGCATATTGGAACATATTAGACCCTCCCTTGCAAATCTCCAAATCTGAGAAATTCACTTCACTAAGATCTCAACTTTTACAGTCTGAAATCCATTGCTATGTTTGCTTCTGCATTCTCTTCAACTGCTCCAATGTGTGTATATCTGAGCGTAATGAGATTAGACAGATTCACTAAGGCAGAAGCATTACTGGCAAGCAAGGCACATGTTCTCTAGCCTGTTTTCTCTAGTGGTCCCACAAAGGCAGTGCTAAATGGTCTGAACATGAACTTGGGAAGAAAGGTGAAGTTATCAAGTTCCCCAGGCTTTATGTCCTTGTACCCTGTACGTGTGCTTCTATGGTAACTGATGGCATGGTAACCAACAGGTTCACCTTTCTGGCTAGCTGCCCACAAGTCTGCTTTATAACTGTTTGGCTCTGGGCCACTATTGTCCTTAAACCCATATGTCACTGGGGGGCATGGTTACATGTTGCTGCTTGTGAATGGCTGTGGGTATCCAGGCATGGCTATGTGTGGATGTAGGCAGATAACCTGTGTGTGTGTTAGATCGCCTCCATGGCCTCAAGGCAGACCTCTCCTGTGGCCCCACTGTGCCAGAGGCTGTGGCTGGCTGTTGCTTGTGCATTTCTGACCACCACTGTGTGTAAAGGACATATAAACCCGTAAACAGCTCCAAGCTGTTCTCCAACCTGTGGGATTCTGAATCTGCTTGTCTCAGGCCCTAAGCCCCAGACATACACTTAATGTCCCTGTGTAATATTTTAGCATGCTTTTAAAAACTGCCCTTTCTTTCTTTCCTTCACTCAAGATCCATTTTACATAGTGGTCAGATGGCTGTCTCAGACTTAACTTGGCTTCCTACATATGTTCTATCACATAGTCTTTTTCCCTATAAAATCCTTCTGTGTTTAATCTCCATTTTGACTATTATCACATTTTGCCTTATCAGTTTCAAAATCGCTCGAATCTCTTGATTTGTGCCAGTAGATCTTGGATGTTGGATGGCTTTCCTCTGACAGCAAAATGGTAAGCGTGCAGTAGAGGGCAAAGTTAAGGTTTCCTCCTCGCAGTCCTGTGTGCCCACCAGCAGGGCCTGGCTTCCTGCAGAGCCAGTGTCCTTTGGAAATCACACGTTTTTCAAATCCCTGGCTCCTGAGGTGTGTATGCGGCCAGCAAAACTCAGCAAGCAGCAGTTACTGCATCCCTGCCTTGGGCAGTTCTGTAAACTGAAAGCCTGCGATGAGTCCCCACCTTCCACCCCAAAGAGATCTTCAGTATCTCAGAGGGGACATTTCTGGCAGTTTCAGAGCGCAGAGCCCCAGGAAGATCTTCAATGAAGCACCACAGTGACTTTTCTACTGTTGGGCAGACCACCATGTTGGGCTCTCTCCAGCAAGGTAAGAATCAGCTGTGGTGGGGGAAATGCCTTTGCTGTGTACTCTATTTGTGTTTTTTTGTTTGTTTGTTTGTGGTTTTTTTTTTTTTTTTTTTTTGACAGGCAGAGTGGATAGTGAGAGAGAGAGACAGAGAGAAAGGTCTTCCTTTTGCCGTTGGTTCACCCTCCAATGGCCGCCGTGGCTGGCGCGCTGCTGCCAGCACACCGCGCTGATCCGATGGCAGGAGCCAGGTGCTTCTCCTGGTCTCCCATGGGGTGCAGGGCCCAAGCACTTGGGCCATCCTCCACTGCACTCCCGGGCCACAGCAGAGAGCTGGCCTGGAAGAGGGGCAACTGGGACAGAATCCGGCGCCCCGACCAGGACTAGAACCCGGTGTGCCAGCGCCGCAGGCGGAGGATTAGCCTAGTGAGCCGTGGCACTGGCCGAGAGCAGAGTTCTTATAGTTCTGTTCTTTTGTTCTTTGGAATTCTCTGTACTACTCACTCTCAAGTTCTTGTTTCCATCCCGTGTTTTTGGTTACAATTCTCCATGTTAAATCTACCATGAGGCTCATCTCTCCTGTTAGGACTTCCATTAATCAAATATCTGCCTTGCAGAGGATCTAGAAAACACACAACTGACTTCAGATAATAAACAATTTGGGCTGTTCTTCAAATGCCACAGTGGTAGAGGGAGGCTTTTTTTTCTGCATTAAACTTTTTTACTCCCTCAAGTATATTGAACTGCCGACCTCTACGCCAGGAAGTTCTCTGAACTGCGATGAGCTCATCAAGTCATATCCCAGAGCAAAGTCGGTTCATTCCTCAAGTGGATTGTTGATAATAAAATAACAAATTTCTTAATCATGTACAGCTAGCATTTAACCTAATAATACAGTTAATCTCTAAGGATACTTTATCAAACAGGATATCTGACTCTGAATAATTTTAATTTTAACACACATTGCCATGTTTGCTGAATAATTGTCTGGTTCCTTTAAATTATATTGTGTATAATTGAAAATAACACAGACAAATTAAACTATTTGACCACTGTGTTCCTGAACAAAGATTATGGGCAGAGTTCAGAATAACACAGAACTTATCACTTTGCAACTTTTTTCTTGATGGTATGAGTACTGAAAAAGGTTTTGCATAGAAAGCTAGAAAAGTCACATTTTCTTCATTAATGATATAAATATTTCTTGGAAATGGATTTTAATATCATCTAAGTAAATGTTTAACCATTTCTAAGGAACTAGACAAAATAACCATAATTTCTTCAAATTTTTTTACAAATTTGCATAATTTTATAAAAGCAGGAAATTTATATGTCGTGTCTTGATCTAAATATCAAGAAAAAGATCCATGGAAAGAAATAAAGAAATAAACAAAATTGAATGTTTATAAAAGAAAGAAAATGGAAACAGAAAGTCTAATAAGGAAATAAGAGCCTAGAAATGGAAGAAAAGAGTTAAAAATATGACAGAATGGAAGAAATTCTCTGTTTGCTTCAGGGGGCTGTGTTAAATGGAGGGTAGTCAATTTCTCTTGCACTTAACTAGTGTCACACAAATGTTTTCATCAAGGATAGTAAATGAAAAATATTATTCTAAGTATGTCATTACCTAAATTAAAATTGATCATGTGAAAGGTCGTACATGCTCAAAATACAATCCTTTATGGCCTACTGCTTCCAGGGTTTTGTTTGTTTAATTCTGGAAAAACAGAATAAAACAAAAATAAGGAGATTGATGTAATAGAGAAGAAATGAACTCTTTTTTTTTTTTTTTTTTTTTTGGACAGGCAGAGTGGACAGTGAGAGAGAGAGACAGCGAGAAAGGTCTTCCTTTTGCCGTTGGTTCACCCTCCAATGGCCAGCACACTGCACTGATCTGATGGCAGGAGCCAGGTGCTTCCTCCTGGTCCCCCATGCGGGTGCAGGCCCAAGCACTTGGGCCATCCTCCATTGCCTTCCTGGGCCACAGCAGAGAGCTGGCCTGGAAGAGGAGCGACTAGGACAGAATCCGGTGCCCCAACCAGGACTAAAACCCGGTGTGCCGTTGCCACAAGGCGGAGGATTAGCCTAGTGAGCCTCGGTGAGGGCCTAGAAATGAACTCTTGAGAGACTGAGTGTGCCATTTCAAAATCACCTTCAATAGTGCATTTGATTGGGTCAGGCAGTAATTATAAGCCTAAAAATGTAAGATTTGGAAACACATTCTTAGAAGCAAATCAGGTTGTGATGTTAGACACTTAAAATGGTTCAATGGAGCTGAGTTTTGTTTGTTTATTTTGCTTTGTTTTTGGACAGGCAGAGTGGACAGTGAGAGAGAGAGACAGAGAGAAAGGTCTTCCATTGCCGTTGGTTCACCCTCCAATGGCCGCCGTGGCCAGCACCTTGCACTGATCTGAAGGCAGGAGCCAAGTGCTTCTCCTGGTCTCCCATGGGGTGCAGGGCCCAAGCACTTGGGCCATCCTCCACTGCAATCCCTGGCCACAACAGAGAGCTGGCCTGGAAGAGGAGCAACCGGGACAGAATCCGGCGCCCCGACCAGGACTAGAACCCGGTGTGCCGGCGCCGCAAGGCAGAGGATTAGCCTATTGAGCCACGGTGCCGGCCGGGGCTGAGTTTTTGTATAGCAGGTTCTCTTTAGCTTTACAAATAATTAATATAATGTGTATCCTTATGTCTATAGGTATGTGGCAAGTACAATAAAATATTAAATAAGCATGTAGTAGATCCAGCCTTGTGATGCGGTGGGTTAAGTAGTCAGTTGTCAAGGCAGCATTCTGGCTAGTGTCCTAGATGCTCCACTTCCCATCCAGCTCCTTGCTAATATGCCAGAGAAAGCAGCTGACGATGTTACAAAACTTGTGTCTCCACTACCCAAATGGGAGACCAGGATTGAGTTTCTTGCTTGTGGGGTGGCCTGGCTCAACTTTGGTTGTTGGAGCCATTTGGGGAGCAAAGCAGCAAATGGAAGATCTCTCTCTCTCTATGTCTGTCTGTCTCTATCTCTATCTCTATCTCTATCTCTATCTCTATCTTTTTCTCTGTGTCCTCCGTCTGTTGCTTATACATCAGAATAAATAATATGATTTGAGAGTATAATAACAAACTTTGAATTCTGCAGTGGACACACTTGATTCTTAAGGAGCATTAGCAGAATGGAGCAGCATTTGGAAATTTTCATGTTCTACTAAACCCTGGTTTGAGTGTCTTGAAGCATCAGTTTACAAATTAATAGTTGCAAAACTCAAGCGTGTCAAGCGAAGTGATCATCCATTGTGGGGATGTTAAGTTGTTGACCTGATAAGGAAATGAGTATCAGGCATGATTCTGTTAGCATTCTGCTACTAATTTTTCTGTTGTTGGCCAGTTTGAGTTGCTTATACACTTGTAATCATTTACCTTTCTTACTGTTAGAAATCCAATGAGATTCTGGTTTCCTGGGGTCATGGCCTGGCTCTGCATAATCACAATGTGACTAGAGGAATTTATACTGCAGGGTTTAACTTAGAGTATATGAGCAAGGTAACATAAAAAAAAATATTCTCTTTCCCAGAAAAGGTGAAATATAGCCACAAAAATTGTATTTGAATTTTATCAAACTTACAAATGAAAGTAAAGTAGATATAACACATTCAACATTTGTTGGTTTTTAAAATTTTTTTCTCTACTTCCAAATCAATACCCAGAAAAGAATTTTTAATTATGGGTATGAGTTGTAATGAAAACAGAACTCTTGGCTAGGTGGGGACAACGACAAATATAACAAAGACTTTGAAAATATTTTTTGGTTAAATAATTCAAACTCATCTGATTAGAGTGGTAATTTGAAAAGTAATTTGGTGCTTTCACGTTTTGAGATTACCTTATTTACTATGAAGTAGAAGTAAATTTGCATTACATGGTTAAATGAAAAAATAACAAATGATTGCATAATCAAATCACCCCAAGAGAAATATTGTTAATTTAGGTCAAGGTATATGTTTTCTAGATTAACAGGATTTTTTTTTTTGTAATTATGATCTCTGTTCTTGAAGAGACAACAGAATGACAAAGACATTCAAATAATGGATGTTGTGGACATTGACAGACTACATTGCCAATTTATTTGTATGTAATAGAAGTTTTGAGTTTGTGTTTAAGTAGAATTCAGTGCCCTAGTATGCTGTTGAAGGAGCTATGCCAAGATTTCCTTTTGTGTTATGTTCTTCATTAAAATTTAGTTTCTATTTTCATTTTTATGGTAGGGAAAATGCGTTGTGAATACTTATCAGTAGCAAAATATCATGCAAAACAATGATCTCCCTTTTGTGGAACTTCTGCTACCATCATGGTTTTACTCTTGTTAGTCAAAGACAGAAAGCATAGCCCATACTTACTTTCTTTAGAACAAAGTGATCTTGAGATTCTTTGCAAATACGAGAGCAAGCTGGCCATTTTTTCTTAAGAAAAATTCTGACAATAGGTGCAAGCCATTACAATGAAGAGGAAAACATTTATCCTTTTAATGGGTGTTCCACAAGTGTTCTTAAAAGAAGGGGAGAGAGAGAGAGAAGCAGGCTAATGTTTGCTTTTTCCTTGTCACTATCTCACTGTCTCTATACCTACAGCTAAATATGCAGAAGTAAAAATAAAATAACAACTTAAATGATTGGGGAAATTATCATAGAATTACTTCTACAACTTGAGGATCTGGGCAAGCATTTCAACTAGCGATTAAGACACCTGATAAGACACACTAATTGCATATGGAGCCCCTGGATTTGATTCTCAGTTGGCCCCTGACTCTAGTTTCCTGTGAACGCAGATCCTGAGAGACAGTGGCTCTGGTCATGGCACTGGCTGCCTGCTGGCCAATGGGAGACCTAAACTGTGTTCCTGCATCCCAGCTTTGGTCTGGCCTGGCTGTGTGGTTGTTGCCGGTATCTCCGGCATAAACTACCACATGTAAGATTTCGGGCTGTTTCTTCCTCTCTCCTCCTCTCTGTCTCTCAAAAATACAAAACTAAATGAAACCTTTCAGTATCCTGCTACATACAGACAAAACGCACTCTTGATGCTTCTATTCACAAGGAAGTGAAAATGAGAAACAGAATTTAAGAGTCAGTGGGCACAAAATATCATACTTACTAGTAAATAAATGAATTTTAGCAGCAATATTGGATCCTCACTATAAAAGAAATCATTGGGATCTTGGCAAAACTATACATTACTAAATATAAAGAAAAACGAATCACTGTAAGTTTCTTAACTACATTTTACTTACAGTATCACCTTAGCAACGAGCTATTGTGCACGTCCAAAATAAATGCTGACAAAAAGTACTAAATAATTCCAGGGCAAAGGTAGTAATTCAGATCTCTCTTCCCCCAGGATGTCGTTTGCAAAGAGTATGTGAAATACTTCCTCCATCTGAGCCTTTATTAATAAACATGATTGAAGTAATCTCAAATTCTAATTTCCCAGTAAGCACTAACGCTACATGGGGTATTCTCCTGTATTATTTGCTCTAAGCATGCTTCTATTTTTTGGAATATATCAAACATGCATTTTCCAAATCCTCAAAAATACTCTTTGGACCAAGCATAATAATTTGTGTGAGAAGTCTTCAAAAAGTGTTCATGGAATATGCATGTTATGAAAAAACTACCCAGGTTTTCAAAATTCTTTCAACAAGGTAAGTTTATTTTTAGTTCTATTTCCTACAAACAGTTAGAAGTACTCTCATTTTTTCCGTGAAGAAATAAGATGGGAAAGTAAACACCACTTGTCTAAGAAACATTATCAGATTATTTTATGTTTTCAGTGACCCAATTTGGTATCTTTGGTTATTCTTCTCAACTTCAACTGTAAATTAAACGTTGGAGGGGGTGAATTTTTCACTCCTTCCTTTCTTTAGGATAAATCATCTATTCTTCTCATTCTAGTAAGACATTCTTAGTAACTGCACTTGTTTGTAAATCTGTTGTTTAAATTTGGTTAAAAGGAAATTTTCTTTATTCATTGTGTCTCAAATATAAAGAGTATATCAATATTATTATTTTTATAGAACACATTATTTTCAGTGTTTTTAATGTTGTGCTCTTTGATAAAGATACCATCATTGTGCACGTGTAACTGCAAAGTTTAATGAAAAACCTAATCTTATTTCATTTTCAAATACATTAGTCCCTATAATCTACAGTGTCTTTGTTATTTGCAATATTGTTATCTTGTCTAATTATTAGAGTACATATTTCATTGAAAGCTATATTTATACTCTCATCAAAAGCTTGGCCCTCAGTTGCCATAGTACACCCTTAATGTTTGCAATTAATTCATCTAAATAATAAGGCTCATTTAAATTGAAATCACAGATTATAGCCTTTATTACCTTGCATTAAAATGTTCATTAAATCTCAAATATATATCCAAAGGAGAACGGATAAATTTTCATATAATGGTTCAATAGAGTAGATTATCACTATCATGCTAATGAGAAAACTGGGATAAGAGAATAAGTTAGGCTGGGCAAATTCATTTTATTCTTAGATATAAAGTTTGGGTTCAGACTCAGATCTATGGTCAATTCAAAATCCATCCTAGTTGAAGAACACATGCATTTACGAATAGACTCTCATCAATCATCTTCCTCCCTCCTTCCTTTTCTGGAGGGGTGTTAACAACTTTTTTGAGTGTGTAGATAATACGGTCAGTTTCAAATGTGTGGAGTTTTCTGTTTAGACCAGAATGTCAATACTATAAAATTTAAAGCAGCTCCTTCACACCAGAGAGTAATCACTGTTATGAATAAAAATAAGGTGCCCTGTACATATTTAAAGAATATAAAATATTGAAATATTATTGAGGTTATTTCCAAAATATCAGTATTTATAGAAAATCCCTTTTTTTCCAAAAATCTTTCACCCAAAGTATATATTTAATTCCATCTGTAAAATCCTATTGCTTTGACACAAAAGGAAGAAATGGGTTTTCAGTGCTGACGTCTCGAGATAAAATAAGTTTACTAGTCACCTCTTCCATAGGCAAGGGGCCAGTTCTGACCCTGTTTCTGTCTTGTCTTCTTCGTTGGCAGCATATGTAAATATTCTACATCTTCTATTATCTTTTGTCTACCATTAAGTGTCTTTGCATGACACTCTGTTTTGTTTAGATGATTTCCTTTAACTTACATTTTAAATAAATAGGGCTGCTACTGCAGCTTTCTTTAGACTTACCTTTGTGCATTGTTTTCTACCATGTAAAACACTTTCTGCATCCTTTTTAACTTTTCAATATAGACACTGCAATTTAGAACGTTTTATGTGTAAAGTTTCATTTTCCTTATCTTTTAATGCATGCATTTAAATTGTTTACATTGTTGGAATTACCATAATACTAATAATTATTCATTCTTTTATTTCATGCTCCATGTTTAAATCATTACATTTTTGAGTAATATTTTTTCTTGCCAGATATTTACTGGGTAAAATGTGTTTTCTGCTGATGAAATTTATGCTCAGCTTTTGAGTTTGAGCATAGTCTTTAATTTAAGCATCACTGTTTTTCCTATTAGTTAAAAATTATTGGCAATTACATTGTCTTCCAAATTACAAAATTCTTTTTTCTTAAATGTCTTATTTATTTATTCAAAAGGCACAATTACAGACAGAGAGAGGGAGAGACAGAGAGAGAGAGAGATCTTCCATCCTCTGGTTCACCCCCCCCAAATGGCTACAGTGACAGAAGTTGGGCCAATCCGAAGCAAGGAGCCAAGAACTTCTGGGTCTCCCATATGGGTGCAGAGGACCAAGCACTTGGGCCAATTTCTACTGCTTTCCCAGGCCATAGCAGAGAGCTGGATTGGAAGTGGAGCAGCTGAGACAGGAACCAGCACTCATATGGGATTCTGGCGACCCAGGCAGAGGTTTAACCTACTGCCCCATGGCTCCGGCCCCTAATTACAAAATCCTAAAGAACAATTTTCTGTTTATTTAGTTCTTGTAACAATCATTCCATTGACAGGAAGCAAAAGATTCCAGTGCACACATTTTTTTTTTACATGGAGACTGGAAACTCTAAGATCAAGGTACTGACACATCTGTTGTCTTGGAAGGGCTTGGCTTCTGCTTCTTTAGATTCTGCCTTGAGTATTAACTTCTTCCAGAGTGGACAAACACTGTGTCCTACTTGGCAGAAGGGCAAAACAGCCTCACTCATTGGCAGCAGTTCCTTTACAAAATCAAGGATTCTGGATTCCATTCCTGAGTACAGTCCTTGTGTCCTTGGCATCAACTCGGCTGCATTAAATGACAACAGGAATTTTGGTGGAGACACAAACATTCAAACTGTTTGAGTGCCCTGATGAATTATTGTGACTCCTTTCTGTCCACACTGACTTTCTTATCAAACACTTCCAGGCCACACCATGCACCATGTCTCCTAAAGCTGTGTTTTCTTTCTTTATGTGGCCGGGCTGAGGGTTCTTCTAAAACCTTCTGTTTATTCTTTGATTTTAAAAAAATCTTTAATTATTTTTCCTCTTCTCTTGCTTTACAAAAACAGTCAAGAGAAGCTTCACCTACGTTTTTCTCAGGCTAAATATTCTAGTTCATCACTCACAAGTCATTACTCCCACAAAGTGTTGGGACAAAAAAGCAATCCAGCCAAGTTGATAATAAAGATGATCTTCCATCTATGTTCCTCATCTCCATCTGACAGCTCATCAGAAAGCCTTTACCACCTACGTTTTTACCAATGCTGTAATCTTGACCACTTGATGATTCTTGAAAACATCTGGAATACCTCCCAGCTCTCCTCTTCAGAGTAGCCTTCCAAAGCTTCACGTTTCCTAATTCCAAATTTGCTTCCACAGTTTAGGTATTTTTATTGCAGCATCCTACTTTTCAGTATCAGTATCAGCAAGTGTGTGTCTAAGTCCATTCCTGCTGCTAAAATAATATATCTGGGTTGGATAATTTACAAAGAACAGAAATCTATTTTGCAGTGTTCTGGATTCTGGCAGTCCAAGGTCAGAATATCAGCAGGTTCAGTGTTTCGTGAGGCCCCAGTCTCTGCTTCCAGTTTGGGACACTGAACACTGCTGTCCCTGGAGACTGGGAATGGTGCATCCTCACCTGGTGGAGAGGATGTAAGAGGAAGAGCATCTAGCTGTTTCCCTCCACCCCTTTGATAAGGCTGCTGTTCCCCCGTTGAGGACGGAGGCTTGAGATTAAATTTCTACCTGAATATCTCACGTCTTGACACTCATTTTTCTCTTTCCTTCTTTCATGTAATTCAAATAATATTGGAGTAAATTCTAAGCATTAGCTCATAGGTCTGTAAAGATTTGGTCATTTCTGATTCGATCATTTCCCCTCCGAAGTGCCAGTCTGGCAAATTGTACTGCTTTAGCTTAAAGGTCACTAATGCCAACTCAGATCTTTTTTGAGGTTATCAAATTTTTTATCATTTCATTTTTTAAGTCCTACAACTTAATTTTATTCTGTGTAGTCATTTTCCTTTTCCCTTTACATTGTATATCCTCTCATATGTTATTGGCATATTTTTGTATGCATTTAAAGATGTTCCCTTTTCCTGTGAACATATTGACAATACGGTTTTTCAAAACTGTGTTTACTCAAAATCTGGTTCTACTTCTAATTAATTCCTGTTGACTGCATTATTTCCCTAAGGAAGTTTAATGATTTGTATGGCTTTTTTAATATCTAGTAATTTTAGTTATAAATTATAAATTAGCATGTAACAATTCGGAATGTTTCTGGAGTCTCATTGTAGTTATTTTGTTCATTTTTATTATGACTGTTGCTGTTATTCTAGGTAATTAGCTTGTATGCCTTTAAACTGTGGAATCTATGTACTCAGCTATGAAGATTCTTTGTAGTTCCATTTTCTTTCCCCTTTTTCTTGTTTAGTGCTGTATTTCCTGGTCTTTAACAAAGTCTTTTTGTCAATTGAGTTGTTGATTAATCAGCTACATTTCAGGAAACCTTCATTTTCAACTGAAGCTCCGTCCTAGTTGAATAAAAAAATGCAGTCAAGAAGAAGCAGCCTCCCAAAACATTTAGAGATCAGGTTTCCTTTTTAAGAGTTGACTCTGAGGACTGGGCTGTGGCATAGAGGATAAAGCTACCACCTGCAGTGCCAGCATCCCATATGGGTACTGGTTCCAGTCCTGGCTGCTCCATTTCCAATCCAGCCTTCTTCTGTGGCCTGGGAAAGCAGTGGAGGATGGCATAAGTCCTTGGGCCCTGCACCCATGTGGAGGAGGATCCTGGCCCCTGGCTCTGGATCAGCTCAGCTCTGGCCATTGTGGCCATTTGGGGAGTGAACCAGCAGATGGAAGACACATTCATTCATTCATTCTCTCTCTCCCTTTCTCTCTCTCTCTCTCTGCCTCTCTGTAACTGCCCTTCAAATAGATAAATAAATCTTTTTTAACTTTTATTTAATGAATATCAATTTCCAAAGTACAGCATATGGATTACAATGGCTCCCCACCCATAACTTGCCTCCCACCCGCAACCCTCCCCTTTCCCTCTCCCTCCCCCCTTCCATTCACATCAAGATTCATTTTCAATTCTCTTTATATACAGAAGATCAGTTTAGCATACATTAAGTAAAGATTTCAGCAGTTTGCACCCACATAGAAACACAAAGTGAAAAATACTGTTTCAGTACTAGTTATAGCATTAAATCACAATGTACAACACATTAAGGACAGAGATCCTACATGAGGAGTAAGTGCACAGTGACTCCTGTTGTTGACTTAACAAATTGACACTCTTGCTTATGGCCTCAGTAATCACCCTAGGCTCTTGTCATGAGTTGCCAAGACTATGGAAGCCTTTTGAGTTCACCAACTCTGATCATATTTAGACAAGTCCATGGTCAAAGTGGAAGTTCTCTCCTCCCTTCAGAGAAAGGTACCTCCTTCTTTGATGACCTGTTCTTTCCCCTGGGATCTCACTCGTGGAGATCTTTCATTTAGGTGTTTTTTTGTTTGTTTGTTTTTTTGCCAGAGTGTCTTGGCTTTCCATGCCTAAAATACTCTCATGGGCTTTTCAGCCGGATCCACATGCCTTAAGGGCTGATTCTGAGGCCAGAGTGCTGTTTAGGACATCTGCCATTCTATGGGTCTGCTGTGTATCTCACTTCCCATATGGATCATTCTCTCCCTTTGTGGGGAGCAGGGCCTGCCTCCCACAACATGGCAAAATAAGTACTGAGACTACTGAGACTAGACTAGACCACTGAGACTTTTAAGACTAACTCTATGCATCTGATCTCCCCTCATATGGCGCTGAGAGAGCAAACAAATCTTACACAGCTGCTTCGTTAATTAACTGATTCCTGACCCAAACCCTTAAAAGGGGGAGAGAGACAACATGTGTGGCCACGCCCCCCTGAGAGAGTCGGAGAGCTTGCCAGTGCCACTCCTCCGCGGAGGCGGGGGAGCGGCAGCAAATCCGGGAAGGACCAGGGAAAGAAAACAGCGTCCGATCCAGTGTCGTTCTCCTGCAAGCCAGTGGGGGAGCGACACACTTTTTATTCTATCAGCTAGTATTTGCTAACACTAGTCTTGTTTATGTGCTCCCTTTGGCTCTTAGTCCTATCATTATGATCAATTGTGAACAGAAATTGATCACTGGGACTAGTGAGATGGCATTGGTACATGCCACCTTAATGGGATTGAATTGGAATCCCCTGGTATGTTTCTAGCTCTACCATTTGAGGTAAGTCAGCTTGAGCATGTCCTGAATTGCACATCTCTTCCCTCTCTTATTCCCACTCTTATATTTAACAGTGATCACTTTTCAGTTAAGTTTCAGCACTTAAGAAGAATTGTGTATTGATTACAGTATTCAACCAAAAGTATTAAGTAGAACAAACAAAAATATATACTAAGAGGGATAACGTATTAAGTTGTACATCAGCAGTCAGGGCAAGGGCTGATCAAGTCACTGTTTCTCATAGTGTTCATTTCACTTTAACAGGTTTCCTTTTTGGTGCTCAGTTAGTTGTCAGATAAATAAATCTTAAAAAAAAAAAAAAAAAAAAGAATAGAATCTCTATGTTCCTGAATCCGTATAGAGGAAATATATGAAATGTGTATTCCTGAAATGAAAATTTAAAAAGACGAGAGTAGACTCTCATTGGTTAATTTCACTTTGCCTATCTCTCTCCCTCTTTACATCTGCCTCTTTTGGGGGGGTTGGGGGCGGGTTGGGAGGTTGAGACACTTTTTGAATCTGAGATAATATGGTCAGTTTGAAATGTGTGCATTCATACCAGAATGAACTTACAAAAAGTAAAATTTAAATCATCTAGTTTCTTTTATGTTTCCCATTTTCTCCTTAACCTACATACTCTGATCCTTAGTTTAGAAATGTCACTGAAATGTATTCGCAAGAGGTTTCTAAACTACTTCAACCCCTTCTGTTACCAAAACACCCACTGCCATGCACACATACCCCACAAAATTTCCTTGAAAGAATATTCCATTTTTTTAAGATTATAGAAAAATACTTATTTGAAAGGTCCAACAATAAGAAGACGGAGGGGAGAGAGTGAGTTCATTCCCCAAATGGCTGCAACAGCCAGGTCTGGGCCAAGCAGAAGCTAGGCGATTCATCCTGGTTTCCTACACGGGTGGCAGTGGCCCGAATACTGAAGCCATCTTGTCTTCATTTCCTGGTGAATTAGCAGCTGAATTAGCTGTGGAGTAGCTAGGACTTGAACTGGCACTCCTATGTGAGATGCTAGACTTCCAAGTGCCATTATAACCTGCTAAGTCTCATCAGCCTCTTCATTTCTTTCCAGTATAAGTTTTTTAACGATTGACTTATTCATTTGAAAGGCAAAGGGATGGAGAAAAAGACTGTGTGTCCACCCATTGGTTCTCTCCCCTAATGCCTGTCAGCTAAGGCCAGGCCAAGCTGAAGCGGGAGCCAGGAATTCCATCCAGGTCTCCCTTGGGCCATCCTCTGCTGCCTTCCTAGGAGCACTGTCAGAAGTGGAGCAGCCAGGACTCGAACCAGAGCTCTGATGTGGAATGCCAGCACCGAAAGCGGCAGCTTAATCCACGGTGCCGCAGTGCTGGCTCCCAATCTAAAATGTTTACTTCATTTTTGTAACCTTCCCTCTATGCAAGCAAGCGTGTGTGCTGCTGAACAAATTGTTACCGATGTGTTGTCTCTGTTTTCATTTGAGATTTTCATCAGTGATTCCTAACTTCCTTGTTTACTTGAAACTTCATCTAAAATATACCTGCTGTATACTCCCTCTTCTCATTCTCTCCCACTATTAAATTGGTTGTCTTCACCCTTTAATTTCTTGAGAATTGCTTAGTATTTTAAAATCAATTACTTTACCTTGCTTCAAAATAGTATGTTTTACTGTATGTTTAATTTACTTGAGCACCGAAGCACATTTTCATAATAATAAATAATAGCTGGGGCCGGCACTGAGTCCTGTTGGGTTAAGCTGCTGCCTGCAGTGGTGGCATCCAATTTGGATGCCTCTCTGTATCTGGTCTGTTCTACTTCCAATCCAGCTCCTTGCTGATGGCCTGGGAAAAAGCAGCAGAATATGGCCCAAGGCCTTGCTCCCCTGCTATCCAGGTGAGAGACCTGGAGGAAGTTCCTGGCCCATGGCTTTACCCTGGGCCAGTCCTGGCCATTGCAACCATTGAGGAGTGAATCAGCAGGTGGGAGATCTCTGTCTCTGTCTCTGTCTCTGTCTTTCTCTCTCTGTAGTTCTTTCAAATCAATCTTTCAAAATAATAATGTATAAAGTTATTAGATATTGCTAATTATCATGTATTTATCTTCAAGTTAAATATTCAAAACAACCATATGAACAATCTATTAATAGTATCTCAGGCTGGCCCTGTGGCTCACTAGGCTAATCCTCTGCCTGTGGCGCAGGCACACCGGGTTCTAGTCCCAGCTGGGGCGCCAGATTCTGTCCTGGTTGCCCCTCTTCCAGGCCAGCTCTCTGCTGTGGTCAGGGAGTGTAGTGGAGGATGGCCCAAGTGCTTGGGCCCTACACCCGCATGGGAGACCAGGAGAAGCACCTGGCTCCTGGCTACAGATGGGCGCAGTGTGCTGGCCATAGCGGCCATTTTGGGGGTGAACCAATGGAAAAGGAAGACCTTTCTCTCTGTCTCTCTCTCTCTCACTATCTAACTCTGCCTGTCCAAAAAAAAAAAAAGACATTTAGGATGAATGCATTCCATTTAAAAAAAATAGTATCTCATACTTGAAATAAAAGGATTGAGAGGTAAATTCATTTGCGCGATACCAAAGGTAACACAGCTAGTCCTTCACAGCTACAATTTTAATTCAGTTCAGATACACACAGAGCATCCTTCTGAAGTACCCTCCTTTAGTACCAAGGATCTGAACTACAAAGCTTGGTAATCAATTAAGTTTTAATAAAGCTGTGATTAGTCATCTACAGCCCCTATGTACCAATCTCTTGTAAATCATAAAATTAAAATGATATACAAATAGACAAAATATTCTCTTTTTGTGAATTCAATATCACATTTATCTAAACACAGTAATTATAATTAATCACAATAAACATTAAGAGCAATAATTTTCATTATACTAGTTAATGAATTTGGTATTTTATTCTTAAAATGAAGTCTAAACAGTAGTTATTGTTATTCTCCAGGTACATATGATTAAAGTAGGGTTCTCTTAGGATTTTATAATGATTTTAATTGCCATATTCCTAAATTTAGAATGTCAGTCCTGGCACAACTATTAGCACTGAACTGTATAATATACGTTGCTTTAATTGCTTGAATTATAGTGTGTTGTAAAGGAGCCAAAATGTTACTTTTCCCAGTGTTACTTACTAGTTGGGAGGGAACTTCCAAAGAACAGATTAACAAGAGAAAAACGACCAAGTTCATTAACAAATGAGGACACATCATATAAGAAAAATCTCAAGAAAAAGTTATTCCAGTCAGTGGGCTAGAGTTCTTAGTTAGAAACAATTTTCAAAAAGAATGGGTTTGTGAAGAATCACAAGACAAGGTGGAGTGATTGTAGGTTTCCAAGGATGGGAAACTGTAGAAAGGTGAACACATGGAAGAAAAAGAATGGAGTCAGGCTCTTCTGGTGCCACCTGTGGGCTGGTCTGAGTCTAGAGTTGCATCCATTAAAGGATAATTTATATCCTACATTGATGCAAAAATTGGAGACTCTTCTTAAGAAGTTGCTTTGCAGTTGTCTTTAGTTCAACATATTTTTAAAGATTTGTTTGTTTATTTGAAAGGCAGTGTTACAGAGAGAAGGAGAGAGAGAAATCTTCCACCTGCTTGTTCACTCCCCAGATATTTGCATTGGCTGGTGCAGGGCCAGGCTGAAGCCGGGAGCTTCTTCAGGGTCTCCCACATGGGTGCAGGGGCCCTGGACTAGGGTCCTCTTCTATTGTTTTCCCAGGCACATTAGCAGGAAGCTGGATCAGAAGTGGAGCAGCCAGGACTCGAACTGTTGCTCATATGGGAAGCCGGCACTGGAGGGAGCAGTCTATCCAGTGCACCACAGTGCTGGCCCCAATTTAACATAATTTTTACAGCAACAAGGTAGCATATTTTGGAGTCCAATATTTTGGGTTCCATAAATACATAAAATATACAATTGTAGAGCAAAATATTATGAGGCTATGCTAATATTGGGAAAAAGCTATTCTCTCGATAAATAGGTTAAAAGGTAAATCCTATCTTAGTAGAGTTCAAAAATTGTTATTCACAGAAAATGGTTATGTAAGGGCTCACGAACAGAACAGTGATGAGTTGAGGACTGCAGTGCTGACTGATTAGAATAAGTGATTGGTCTTTGGATATGTTTGATGGATGGGAAGTGTGGAGACAAGAAGTTTGAAAATTGTTACTTTATAAAAATCCATAGATTTTTAAGGTGTCAATAACAGAAAAAGAATCTAAGGGAAGAAAAAGTTAATGTGAATAGCAAGGCACATGAACAGAGACATCAGGACAAAGTGCAAATATCATCAAGTAAGATTAGAGGGAAATGGAACAATGGAAGACATACTAAGTTCATTCAAGGAATCACCTCTTGGGTCAGCACTGTGGTGCAGAGGATTAGGCCACTGCCTACAGCATGGACACTCATGTGGGTACCAGGTCCCAGCCCTAACTGCTCCACTCTCAACCAGCTTCCTGTTGATGGCCTGTGAAAGGAAGCAGAGGATGGCCCAATTCCATGAGCTCTTATCCATGTGGGAGACCCAGAGGAAGCTCCCACACCCTGGCTTCAGCCAGACTCAGCACTGGCCCTTGAGTCCATTTGGAGAGTGGACCAGAAGATGGAAAATACCTGTCTCTCTCTCTCTTTTCTCTCTTTAACTCTGCCTTTTAAAGAAGTAAATCTTTTTAAAAATAAAATGAATCATCTCTTCCTACACTGCTATTGGATGTTTGTACAGAAAAAAAAAATCTGCCAGAGCCAATTTGTCAAGTTCTAAATATAAACAAATAAGTTCTTGAAATTCCAGTTTTTTACAATGTTTCTCCATTGATCAATTAGCATGGTTCTCAATGCATTATAAACTGAGAGTAAATGAAGAAGATGTAGTCTGAATCATTGGACAAGTGGAGAAGAAGTTCTCTCAACTCTACTATTAATTTTTCCTTTTCTTTCCATTTGCAATCCATTTGCCCCAAATTACTATAAAATAAAAATGATACATAAACATAAGCATTTTAACTGATTTCTCTTGAGGAGTTAATGTTCCTAGCAAATATTACCATACAATTAGCAATTTTAGAACAAAGGTATGTGGTATAGTTAACTGGAAATGAACCTAACATTTCCCAGATAGGAAAATTGCATCATTTGATTAGCATGCCAGTGTAAAATTATTAAACTGCTGTTTGCAATTGAACAGACAAATATCTTTAATATTCTTCACTCTTCAAATTGTAAGATATGAAATATATATGTGAGAGCCTGACTATACTATGCTGATATTTAAGAATTATTCTGGGACAAATTTTAATGTATAATTCTTCAAGACTTTCAAGACACTTCTAAAAACTCCATTGTTCAATCTGGAATATTTGTGTGATTACCATAATATATCAGATATTGCTCTATTATCTGTAAATATTGCAATATATAAAATATTTAAGAATGTTTCTCTCTTGGGTCGGCGCTGCGGCTCAATAGGCTAATCCTCCGCCTTGCGGCGCTGGCACACTGGTTCTAGTCCCGGTCGGGGTGCCGGATTCTGTCCCGGTTGCCCCTCTTCCAGGCCAGCTCTCTGCTGTGTCCCAGGAGTGCAGTGGAGGATGGCCCAAGTGCTTGGGCCCTGCACCCCATGGGAGACCAGGATAAGTACCTGGCTCCTGCCATCGGATCAGCACGGTGCGCAGGCCGCGGCGGCCATTGGAGTGTGAACCAACGGCAAAGGAAGACCTTTCTCTCTGTCTCTCTCTCTCACTGTCCACTCTGCCTGTCCAAAAAAAAAAAAAAAGAATATTTCTCTCTTGAAATGAGTATCTAACATGTTCTAATTGAAAAAAATACATGCTCCTGCTAATATCAGTTATGTTTAGAAATTGGTGAGAATTCATGCAGTTCTATCTGTTTAATTATTTCCATTGACCAAGATTAAAGGAGGAAATTCTGCATGAAGATGTGCCTTCTATGAAGATATGTTTCTGAACACTAATGAGTGCAGACGTGCAGGACTGCCTTCAGCTGTATTGATCCAGTTTCACAGGTGGTAATAAGCTACATGGATCTGGGCAACTGGATTGAAATCACTTGAGGACAGTTCAGCCATCTTTTCTACGATGTGATTTATTGCCAACAAAATCATTGTAACTTCATAATGTGATGCTCAAACAACTGTATATTTCATGAAAGAGATATTTCACATATTTTTATTAAATATAGAATATCAAAGAAAATATTATTTTAATAACTGCATTGCTATGCCTAAATCGCTCTAATTTGATGTTATTAATTTCTTAAGTATTATAGGGTTCTATATCAGAGTAAAAGATAAAAACATCAGCAATTGGTACCAACAGAACAAAAATATTAGAACACTAGTTTTTTTTTTAAAGATTTATTTATTTATTTGAAAGTCAGAGTTACACAGAGAGAGGAGAGGCAGAGAGAGAGAGGTCATCCACCCACTGTTTCACTCCCCAATTGGCAGCAACAGTTGGAGCTGCGCCGATCTGAAGCCAGGAGCCAGGAGCTTCTTCCGGGTCTCTCATGTGGGTGCAGGGGCCCAGGACTTGGGCCATCTTGCTTCCCCAGGCCATAGCACAGAGCTGGATTGGAAGAGGAACAGCTGGGACTAGAACCGGTGTCCGTATGGGATGTCGGCGCTTCAGGCCAGGGTGTTAAGGCGCTGTGCCACAGTGCCAGCCCCAGAACACTAGTTCTTATTATCTAGAATCTGATAGTATTGCATCAAGATGTTTGTAGTATATATGTGATAGTATTTTGAAATAACTTGAGCTGAATGATGACAGATTATAACACTTTGTTGAGGTGTGTCATATTCATCAAAACATGGATATAGCACTGTTTATAAATACAGAGGACCACATGCACAGAAATCTCTGGCCTCCTCTTTGCAGTGAGTTAAGATAAAGTGCTTAGTAATTTGGGGAGTTAGAACTGTTAAAAAAAATTGACAATATATAAATTTGGCAATCCCCCATTAACCTAAGATGAAACAGTAACATAGTAATTGCTTCTCAGTTATCTTCTGGTATACAACTTAACTAAAACGCTGATGATCATAGGTCTATAAGGGAAAATAGTTAATTTGTAACTATTTCTAAACAATATACAAATACATCTGTATGTATGTTATATGTGTGTATATATGTATATACGTAGTATAGAAACAAAAGCACTAACTAAATTCTTTACACATACATCACATGTAATTTCTGAAGCGCTCCATAGGGATTGTCTTGATATTATGTCACATTCATTTCAAAGCTGTGCCTTTTCAGACCCAAATCCTCTTCCAGCTGCCTCCGCAGGGTTTCCTGGGCCCACATTTCTTTCATCTACTAACCTACACTGGCTCAAAATCACAGCTGTAATTACTGACTCCATCCCACAAATATTTTTTTTGGTATAAAATAGCTTTTATTTACATAATTTATATCTATAGAACATAACTGCTTTCTTTAGAACAAGAAAATTTACAAATGACAGATACTCCTTTTTTTGTCAAATACTTCTTCAAGCAAGATAATTCAAAGATTTATTTCATTTATATGACAGTTACAGAGAGAAGTACACAGAGAGAGAGAGAGAGAGAGAGAGAGAGAGATCATCCATCTTCTGGTTCACTCCCCAAATCACCACAATAGCCAAGTCTGGACCAGGCCAAAGGCAGGAGCCAGGAGCTTCTTCCAGGTCTCCCATGCAGGTGCAGAGGCCCAAGGACTTGGGTCAAGGTCTGCTGCTTTCCCAGCCCAGAGCAGAGAGCTGGATCAGAAGTGGAGCATTTGGGATTCGAGCCAGTGCCCATATGGGATGCCAGCACTGCAGGCCAGGGCTTTAACCTGCTACACCACAGTATCAGCTCCCAACAAATACCGTTTTACAAAAGTGGTCAACCATGGATTTAAGATGCTTCTATTCCTAGCATTCATTCCCTGAACCCTGGCTCTCTGATGCCTTTCAACTGCAGATTTTGTTCTTGTTTTGTGATGAACTTTCTGAAATACTTTCTTTTTAAAAAATTATTTAAGGTATATAAATTAAATGTGTTTCATATATACAGGTTTAGGAACATAGTGATACATTCTACCCTAACCTCCTGCCTGCCCATGCTCCAATACTTCCTCCTCCCTCTCCTATTCCCACTCTTAATTTTTACAAAGATCTATTTACAGTTCACACTATACTCAACCTCTCTCTTATTTCTATGAATTTTTTCCATCACTTCTGTAATTGTGTGTAAACATTCAGTTCATTTTCCGCTCTCTCTACTACTCCCTTCTAGTAAATTGACTCCCAGATATGGAACTAAATATATCCCTATGAATACACAACAATTATGTTCCTGTCTCACACAATTTCAGATTGTGTTCTACTAGGAAAAAATAGCCAAATATATTAAATATTTATATATGTGTTCATGTACATATATATATATATATACATAGGTATTCATATATCTAAACATACATCCAGGTGTATCTGTCATCACTAATATTTGGAAATATTTAAAAATATATTTATTAGGCTGACGCCATGGCTCAAGAGGCTAATCCTCCGCCTTGCAGCGCTGGCACACCGGATTCTAGTCCCAGTCGGGGCACCGGATTCTGTCCCGGTTGCCCCTCTTCCAGGCCAGTTCTCTGCTGTGGCCAGGGAGTGCAGTGGAGGATGGCCCAAGTGCTTGGGCCCTGCACCCCATGGGAGACCAAGATAAGTACCTGGCTCCTGGCTTCGGATCAATGCTATGCACCGGCTGCAATGCGCCTGCCGCGGCGGTCATTGGAGGGTGAACCAACGGCAAAAGGAAGACCTTTCTCTCTGTCTCTCTCACTTTCCACTCTGCCTGTCAGAAAAAAAAAAAAAAAAAAAAAAACCCACTATGGTCAGAGAAGGTTCTTTTAAATATATATATATATACACATACATACACATAAATATATATATGTGAAAAAATATATACATATACATATATACACATATATACATATATATGTGTGTGTGTGTGAAAAAGTAACAGGGAGATGCAGACAAGAGATGGAGCAATCTTTCATCCACTGTACCATTTCCCAAACAACTCCAACAGTTGGAGCTAGGTCAGGCCAAAGCCAGGAGCCAGGAATTCCCTCTGCGTCTTCCACATGTTTACTAGAGGACCAAGTACTTGAGCCATCTTTCACTGCTTTCCCAGGCCCATTGGCAGGGAGCTGGATCAGAAGTGGAGCAGCTGGAACTTAATTCACTGCCCACAGGGTATGCCAGTGTTGCAGGTGTACCTGAACACACTAGCCACAGTGCCAGCCCCCTAATCTTTAAAAGTTTTATTTACATATTTTTAGTTATTGGAAAAGATGAAATATATAGGGATCTTTCATATTGCTAGTTCACACACCTTATGTGCATGGTAGCCTTGGGTGAGCAGACCAAAGCCAGGATCCTGGAAGTTAACCCAGGTATCCCACGTGGGTAGGAGGAACCCAACTTGAGTGATCACCTACTATCTCCCAGGATGTGTGATAGCTGAATCTGGAATCAGCAATGGAGCTGAGACTCCAATCCGGGCACTCTAATAAGAGATGCAGATGTCACCAGTGACATGTTAACAACCGTGGATTTGCCTTGAATCTGTACAGTCCTTGGGTAGTATGGACATTTTGATGATATTAATTCTTCCAACCCAAGAACATGGAAGATTTTTTTTTCTTTTTTTGTGTGTCTTCTATTTATTTCATTATTGTTTTTGTGATTTTCACTGTAGAGATTTTCACATCCTGGTTATATTTATCATGTTATTTAATTTTTGGAGCAATTGGGAATGGGAATGAACCTACATATTCTTTCTTAGCCAGAGCATTATTAGTTTACAAGAATCTATCAATTTTTGAGTGTTGATTGTAAACCTTGCAGATTTGCTGAATTTCTAATGATTTCCAATAATCTCTTAGGGAATCTTTTGCATCTCTTTCATAGAGAATCATGCCATTGGGAACAGTGATAATCTAGCGTATTTCTTCCCAATTTGTATCCCACTGATTTCTTTTTTTGACACATGGCTCTGGCTAAAATTCCAGAAATATTGAATAATAATAGTGAGAGTGGACATGCTTCTATGGCTCCAGAAATGCTTCCAATTTCTCCCCATTCAATATGATGCGTTTGTCATGTATTGTTTTGATTGTATTAAGGTGTGTCCTTCTACTCACTTTTTAAAAGGTTTTTATCATGAAAGATTGTTGTATTATCTCAAATGCTTCTCTGCATCTATTGAGATAGTCATGTGCTTTTTAAAAGGTTTTTATCATGAAAGATTGTTGTATTATCTCAAATGCTTCTCTGCATCTATTGAGATAGTCATATGCTTTTTAGTCTTCCATTTGTTAAGCTGATATATCACGTTTATTGCTATGAATACATTGAAGCATCCCTGCCACCCGGGGATAAATCTAACTTGGTCTTGGTGGACAATCCTTTGGCTCTATTGTTGCATTTGATTAGCTAGTATTTTGTTGAGGGTGTTTGCATCTATGTTCATAAGGGATATTGGTCTATGGTTCTCTTTTATGTTGTTATATCTTTTTCTGGTTTTGAGGTTAAGGTTATGCTGACCTCATTGAAAGAGTTTAGGAGGATTCCATTCATTTCAAATGTTTTGAATCACTTAAGAAGAATTGGGATTAGTTATTGATTAATAGTGTAGAGAATCCAGCAGTGAAGCCATCTAGTTCTGGTCTTTTCATTTTGGGGAAGTTCTTTATTACTGATTAGTCTCAGTCTTGGTTAGTTGTCTCCTCAGGTTTTTTATGTCTTTCACCCCAATTTTCCTAGATTGTATGTGTCCAGAAATTCATCCATTTCTTCTACATTTTTGTTTTATGATTGTTTGAAAAATTCCTGATGATTCTTTATGTGATGTCAGATATAGCAACTCATTTTTCATTTCTGATTTTATCAATTTAAATCTTCTCTCTTTTTTTGGTTGGTTGGGCCAACAATTTATCAGTATTGCTTTTTTTGTTGTTTAACCTCTCCATTTCACTGAGCTTTTGTATAGTTATTTCAGTTTCAATGCTGCTCATTTATTTTTTATTGTTTATATGTCTTTACTAATTTTGGTTTATTGTTAGATTTTTATGTCCTTCAGATGTATTGTTTTATGATTAATTTGATATCTTTACAATTTCTTGATATAGGCATTAATTGCTATAAACTTACTGCTTAACCTTGTTTTTCCCATGTTACATACATTTTGATATGTTGTGTTTTTTTTTTATTCTTTTCAAGGAATTTTTTGATGTTCCTTTCAATTTCTTCTATGACCCATGTTCATTCAGTACCATGTTGTTCAGTCTCTATGCAAATGTATATTTTTAAAGTTTTTCATGCAGGTAATCCCCAGCTTCATTCCATTGATGCGAGAAAAGATACATGGTATGATTTTCAATTTTTTTTTTTCCTGGAGAATCTTCCATGCACTGATTAAAAGAATGTGTATTTTATAGCTGTCTTATGAAATGTTCTGTAGATACCAATTAGATACATTTGGTCTACAATATAGATTAGTAGCTCTGTTGTTTCTTTGATGCTATTCTGTCTGGTTGATTTTTCCATTGATGAAACTGAGGTGTTGAAGTTCTCCATTTTATTGTATTGGAGCATATGTTTCCCTGTAAGCCCATTAGCATTTGTTTTAATAACTGGGTTTCATTGCCTTGGGTGCTTATACACTAACAATAGTCATAGTTTCCTGTTGAATTGATCCCCTAATTATTGATGAGGCCCTTTTTGTAACTTTTAAAAGTTTTTGTCTTAAAGTCTATTTTGTCTGATGTGAGCTTTGCTTCTCCTCTCCATTTTTGCTTATTATTTAATGGAATATTTTTTGATGCTTTCACTTTTAGTCTATTTGTATTTTTTTGGTATGGTTTCTTGTTGGAACTATACAGATGTGTGCGAATAATGCCTGATAGAATTAAAAAGAAGGCAAGCAGGATACACAGCAGACCCATAGAATGGCAGATGTCCTAAACAGCACTCTGGCCTCAGAATCAGCCCTGAAGGCATTTGGATCTGGCTAAAAAGCCCATGAGAGTTTCACAGGCAAGGGAAGACAAGATAAGATACTGAGGCAAAAAAAATGACCTAAGTGAAAGATGTCTGTGAGTGAGATCCCAGTGGAAAGAACAGGCCATCAAAGAAGGAGGAACCTTTCTCTGAAAGAAGGAAAGAACTTCCACTTTGAATATGGCCTTGTCTAAATAAGATCAGAGTTGGTGAACCCAAGAGGCTTCCATAGCCTTGGCAGCTCATGACAAGAGCCTCAGGTGATTACTGATGTCATAAATAAGTGTCAATTGTTAAATCAGCAACAGGAGTCACTGTGCACCTGCTCCCCATGTAGGACCTCTGTCTTTAATGTAACACATTGTACTATGTGAATTAATGGTAAAACTACTACTCAAACAGTACTGTATACTTTGACTGTCTGTGTGAGTGTAGTCTGTTGAAATCTTGGTACACACCAAGTTGATCTTCTATATATAAGGATAATGGAAAATGAATCTTGATGAAGAATGGGATAGGAGAGAGAGTGGGAGATGGGATGGTTGTGGGTAGGAGGGAGGTTATGGGAGGAAAAGCTGCTATAATTCAAAAGTTGTACTTTGGAAGTTTATATTTATTAAATAAAAGTTGAAAATACAAAAAGAAAGAATATCAGACTAGAATCAACAACAAAGTGAGAGGTGTTTGCAGTATTTTTAAAAAACTTATCAGAGTAGAATCAGAACAAAATGAGAGGTGTTTATACATAACTGAAACAAGAATTAATCTCCTGTGTTGACTCTTGACTGTGAAATTAGGTTTAGGATTAGGAGTAGATGAGAGGCAAAGTACTGGTGGGAATCCTAACTAAGTAGGAGGAGGGAAAGACTGATCCCCAAATATCAGTAGGAGAGGGCAACAGAGGTGGCTTAAATGTTTCGCCACTGGGGCTGATGCTGTGGCAAAATGGGTTAAAGCCCGGCCTGAAATGCCGTCATCCCATATGGGTACTGGTTCTAGTACCAGCTGCTCCTCTTCCGATACAGCTCTCTGCTATGGCCTGGGAAAGCAGCAGAAGATGGCCCTAGTCCTTAGGCCCCTGCATCCACATGGGTGACCCAGAGGAAGCTCCTGGATCCTGGCTTCAGATCCAGCACAATCTGGCCATTGTGGCCTTCTGGGGAGTGAACCAGTGGATGGAAGCCTCTCTCTCTGTCTCTACCTCTCTCTGTATCTCTGTCTTTCAAATAAATAAAATAAATCTTTTTAAAAAATCAATTAATGTAGTATGTATCTGTTAATTGAAGAATTTAGCCCATTTAATTCAAAGTTACTGTTGATAACTAATGAATTTGTCCTGCCATTTTTCCATAATATTTCTAATGTTTATTTTGTCTCTGCTTTTTTTTTTTTTTTTTTTTTTTTTTTTTTTTTTTTTTTTTTTTTTTGACAGGCAGAGTGGACAGTGAGAGAGAGAGACAGAGAGAAAGGTCTTCCTTTTGCCGCTGGTTCACCCTCCAATGGCCGCCGCTGCAGCCGGCGCACCGCGCTGATCCTGGCAGGAGCCAGGAGCCAGGTGCTTTTCCTGGTCTCCCATGGGGTGCAGGGCCCAAGCACCTGGGCCATCCTCCACTGCACTCCCTGGCCATAGCAGAGAGCTGGCCTGGAAGAGGGGCAACCGGGACAGAATCCGGCGCCCCGACCGGGACTAGAACCCGGTGTGCCGGCGCCGCAAGGTGGAGGATTAGCCTATTGAGCCACGGCGCCGGCTTCTGCTTTGTTCTTTTACTAGGAGGTTTTCTACCTTCTTTCTACATTGTTTATAATGCTGATTATCTTTCTGGATTTCTGTGTGTCGTACATTGACAAATTCTTTCAATTTTTGCTTGCCTCGGAAGGTTTTCATTTCACCTTTGTTTATAAATGAGAGCTGTCCAGGATAAAGTATTCTGGTTGACAGTTTTTTTTTCTTTTATGACTTGGAATATATATCTCCATTCTCTCCTAGCCTGTAGGGTTTCTATTGAAGAATCTGCCATCAACCTAATTTGGAATCATGTAAAAGTAATCTAGCATTTCTCTCTTGCACATTTCAGTATACTTATTGTTTATCTTTTACTTATGAAATTTTCAATAAAATGTGTGGTGAAGATGTTTTATGATCTTGCTTATTTGAGTTTATCTGTGTTTCCTATATTTTGAATGTCCATATCTTTCTCCAAACTTGGAACTTTGCTGCTTTTGTATCCCTGAGTACATTTTCTAAGCCATTCTTTTTTACATAAATTCAGGAACTCTTAAGACATAGTTTGGGTCATTATGCTAACCCATAGATTTTGAACACTCTTTTCAATTTATTTTCTTTTCTATTTGTCTCACTACTTCAAAAGACTTGTCTTCTATCTTAATATTCTTTTTTATGCTTCAACAAATGTGTTGTCAGGATTTCCACTGTGTTTTTCCATTGGACACACTGAATTTTCCATCTCTAATATTATGGTATATTTTTTCTCCAACGTATCTCTCTCCCTGCAGAATTTCTCATCCACATCATATACAGATTACCTTATTTTATGTAACTGCTTCTCTATGGTTTTGAATAATCCTGCAGTCAATTTTTTTATTCCTGTCTTCATTACGGAGAGAGGTGCTAATTTGGAGCAAGTGCACAGTGACCTCTGTTACGGTTTTAACAACTGACACTCTTTTTTATGATGTGAGTTATCACCCGAGGTTCTTGTCATGAGCTCCCAAGGCTATGGAAGAGTTTAGAATCCACAAACTCCAACTTTATTTAGACAGGGATATAATCAAAGTGAAAATTTGTCTCCTGGGCTGGCGCCATGGCTCACTAGGCTAATCCTCCGCCTTGCGGCGCCGGCACACCGGGTTCTAGTTCTGGTCGGGGCACTGGATTCTGTCCTGGTTACCCCTCTTCCAGGCCAGCTCTCTGCTGTGGCCCCGGAGTGCAGTGGAGGATGGCCCAAGTGCTTGAGCCCTGCACCCCATGGGAGACCAGGATAAGTACCTGGCTCCTGCCATTGGATCAGCACGGTGTGCTGGGCGCAGTGCGCCAGCCGCAGCGGCCATTGGAGGGTGAACCAACGGCAAAGGAAGACCTTTCTCTCTGTCTTTCTCTCTCACTGTCCACTCTGCCTGTCAAAAATAAAAAAAAAAAAAAGAAAGAAAGTTTGTCTCCCCCCATGAGAGAAAGGTACCTCCTTCTTTGATGGCCCATTCTTTCCCCTGGGATCTCACTCACACAGATCTTTCATGTAGCCCATTCTTTGCCACAGTGTCTTGGCTTTCCATGCCTGAAATGCTCTCGTGGGCTTTTTATCCAGTTCTGAATGCCTTAAGAGCTGATCATGAGGCCAGAATGCTGTTTAGGGTGTTTGCCATTCTATGAGTCTGCTGTGTGGCCTGCTTCCCATGTTGGATTATTCTCTCCTTTTTAATTCTATTATTATTAGCAAACACTTGGTCTTATTTATGTGATCCCTTTGACATTTATTCGTATCTTTATGATCAGTTATGCACTTAAAATGCTCACTTTAAGTAGTAAGAGGCATTAGTACCTGTAACCTTAATGGGAATGCAGTCCCATGGCAGGTTTTCAGATTTACCCATAGGTGTAAGATCATGGGAACATGTACTGAACTATACATTTTCTCCCTCTCTTATTCCCACTCTTAATTTTTACAGGGCTTAATATTCAATTGGATTTAAACACTAGGAATAATTCTGTGTTGAGTAAAGAGTTCAACAAATGATATTAATCAGAAAAAGAAAACAGTTTTTACTAATAAGCTGATCCTTGACAGTCAGGGCAAGGGCTAATCAAGTCACTGTTTCTCGTAGTGTCCATTTCACTTCAACAAGTTTCCTTTTTGGTGCTCGGTTAGTTGTCACCAATCAGGGAGAACATATGATATTTGTCCCTTTGTGACTGGCTTATTTCACTCAGCATGCTGTTTTCCAGATTCCTCCATTTTGTTGCAAATGACCAGATTTCATTTTTTACTGCTGTGTAATATTCTATAGAATACATATCCCATAATTTCTTTATCCAGTCTTCTGTTGATGTGCATTTAGGTTGATTCCATATCTTCAACAATTTGAATTGAGCTTCAATAATCATGGAAGTGCAGATAGCTCTTTTATTTGCCTATTTAATTTCCCTTGGGTAAATTCTGAGGAGTGGGATGGCTGGATCATATGGTAGGTCTATATTCAGACCTCTGAGGTCCCTCCACACTGTCTTCCATATTGGCTTTACCAGTTTACATTCCCACCAACAGTGAATTAGGGTATGCTTTTCCCCACATCCTCATTAGCATTTGTTGTTTGCTGATTTCTGTATGTGAACCATTCTAACTGGAGTGAGGAGAAACCTCATTGTGGTTTTGATTTGCATTTTCCTGATGACTAGTGATCCTGAATATTTTTTATGTGTCTGTTGACCATTTGGATTTCCCTTTTTTTAAACTTTTATTTAACAAATATAAATTCCAAAGTACAGCTTATGGATTACAATGGCTTCTTCCCCCTGATAACTTTCCTCCCACTGCAACCCTCCCATCTCCCACTCCCTCTCCCATTCCATTCATATCAAGATTCATTTTCAACTATCTTTATATACAGAAGATCAATTTAGTACATATTAAGTAAAGATTTCAACAGTTTGCACCCACACAGAAATATAAAGTGTGAAATACTGTTTGAGTGCTAATTATAGCATTAATTCACATTGTACAACACATTAAGGACAGAGATCCTACATGAGGAGTAAGTGCACAGTGACTGCTGTTGTTGATTTAACAAATTGACACTGTTGTTTACGGCAACAGTAATCACCCTAGGCTCTTGTCATGAGTTGCCAAGGCTATGGAAGTCTTTTGAGTTCGCCGACTCGGATCTTACTTAGACAAGGTCATAGTCAAAGTGGAAGTACTCTCCTCCATTCAGAGAAAGGTACCTCCTTCTTTGATGGCCCTTTCTTTCCACTGGGATCTCACTCACAGAGATCTTTCATTTAGGTGTTTTTTTTTTTGTTTTTTTTTGTTTGTTTGTTTGTTTGTTTGTTTTGCCAGAGTGTCTTGGCTTTCCATGCCTGAAATATTCTCATGGGCTCTTTAGCCAGTTCCGATGACAACTAACTGAGCACCAAAAAGGTAAAAAGGTAACCTGTTGAAGTGAAATGGACACTATGAGAAACAATGTCTTGATCAGCTCTTGTTCTGAATTTTGATGAACAACTTAATACTTTATCCCTTTCAGTATTTTTTTTGTTGTACTTAATTCTATTGGTTGAACTCTTTAATTAATACACAATTATTCTTAGGTGTTTAAATTTGACTGAAAAGTGATTGCTGTTAAATACAAGAGTGGGAATAAGAGAGAGAGGAGATACACAACTTGAGACATGCTCAATCTGACTTGCCCCAAATGGTAGAGTTAGAAATGTGCCAGGGGATTCCAATTCAATCCCATCAAGGTGGCATATACCAATGCCATCACACTAGTCCAAGTGATCAATTTCAGTTCACAATTGATCACAATGATAGTCCTAAGAGTCAAAGGGATCAAGTAAACAAGACTACCGTCTGCTAATACTAACTGCTAGAACAAAAAAGGAGAGAACGATCCAACATGGGAAGCGTGATACACAGCAGACTCCTAGAATGGCAGATGTCCTAAATAGCACTCTGGCCTCAGAATCAGCCCTTAAGGCATTTGGATCTGGATTTTCTCTTTTAAAAAATATCAGTTTAAGTTCTTGGCCAACTCTTAACCTGTTGGTTTGTTTTGTTGCTGTGGAGTTTTGTGATCTCTGTAGATTCTGGTTATTAATCCTTTATCTTTTGCATAGTTTTCAAATGATTTCTCCCATTCTGTCAGTTGCTTCTTCACCATCCTGTTTCTTTTGCTATACAGAAGCTTCTCAATTTGATGTAATCCCAGTTTTTAATTTTGGCTTTGGCTGTCTGTGCTTCTGGGGTCTTTTCCAAGAAGTCTTTGCCTGTGCCAATATCTAAAAAGGTTTCTCCAATGTTTCTAATAATTGGATTGTGCCGGGTTGTATTTAGATCTCTAATCCATGTTGAGTAGTTGTTGTGGAAGCTGTAAGGTAGGGGTCTTGCTTCATACTTCTGCATGTGTAAATCTAGTTTTCCTCATGACAATAGGTCTGATCTGATTTCATCATCATTTAAAAAAAATCATCTATTATTTTTCACTTTATGTTTCTGTGTGGGAGCAAACTGTTGAAATACTTACTTAAGGTATGCTAGGCTGATCTTCTGTATATTAAGATAATCGAAAATGAATCTTGACGTGAATGGAGGGGGAGAGGGAGTGGGAAGGGGGGGGTTGTGGGTGGGAGGGACGGTATGGGGGGGGAGCCATTGTAACACATGAGTTGTACTTTGGAAATTTATATTCATTAAATAAAAGATAAAAAAAAAATCTAGTTTTCCTAGGACCATTTGTTGAATAGACTGTCCTTGTTCCAGGGATTAGTTTTAGCTCTGTGATCAAATATAAGTTGGCTATAGATGTTTGGATTGACTTCTGATGTTTCTGTTCTGTTCCACTGGCCTATCTATCTGTTTTTGTACCAGTACCATGCTGTTTTGATTATGTCTTAAAATATGGTATTGTGATGCCTCTGGATTTATTCTGGCTGTAAAATATTGCTTTAATTATTCATGGTCTCCTGTGCCTCCATATAAATTTCAGCATCATTTTTTTCTAGATCTGAGAAGAATGTGTTTGGCATTTTCATTGGAATCAGATTGAATGTGCATATTGCTTTTGGAAGAATGGATATTATAATGATATTGATTCTTCCAATCCATGACCATGGAAGTTTTTTTCATTTTTGTATCTTCTCCTTTTCCTTTCTTTAATGTTTTGTAATTTCCATCATAGCAGATCTTCGACATCCTTGGTTAAGTTGTGTAGCTATAATGAATGTGATTGATCTTGGAAGTTCTTTTTCAGCTGTTGCATTGTTTGTGTATACAAAGGTTGTTGATTATTTTGTATTGATTTTGTGTCGTGCTACTTTACCAAATCTGCTCTGAGTTCCAATCGTCTCTTAGTGTTTTTTTTTTTTTTTGATTCCCTAAATAATCATGTCTTGCAGATAGGGATAGTTTCACCTCTTCCTTCCCAATTTGTATCACTTTGATTTCTTTTTCTTGCCTACTAGCTCTAGCTAAAAATTCCATTAATATACTGAATAGCAATAGTGAGAATGGGTATCCCTGACAGGTACCAGAACTCAGGGGAAATGCTTACAAATTTTCTCCATTCAAAATGAAGCTGGCATGGGTTTGTCATAAATTGCTTTTATTTTTTTGAGGAAAGTTCCTTCTAAACCCAACTTGCATAGAGTTTTCGTCATGAAATGGTGTTGTATTTTGTCAGATGCATTCTCTGCATCCTTTGAGATAATCATGTTTTTTGTTCAGGAGTTTGTTAATGGGTATCACATTTATTGATTTGTGAATATTGAACCACCCCTGCATACCAGGGATAAATCCCACTTCGTCTGGGTGGATAATCTTTCTTATGTGTTGTTGGATTCAAATGGCTAGAATTTTGTTGAGGATTTTTGTGTCTATGTTCATCAGGGAAATTGGTCTTTAATTCTCTTTCTCTGTTGCTTCTTTTTGAGGTTTAGGAATTAGGGTGATACTGGCTCCATAGAAAGAATTTGGGAGGATTCCCTCCCTTTCAATTGTTTTGAATAATTTGAGAAGAATTGGAGTTAGTTCTTCTTTAAATGTCTGGTAGAATTCAACAGTGAAACCATCTGGTCCTAGGCTTTTCTGTGTTGGAAGGGCCTTTATTACTGAATCAATTTCCATCTTGACTATGGGTCTGTTTAGGTTTTCTGTGTCTTCTTGGCTCAATTTATGTAGGCTGTATGTGTCCAGGAATCTATTAATTTCTTCTTGCTTCCCAGTTTGTCATATAGCTCTTTGTAGTAATTTCTGATGACTTTTTATTTCTGTGATGTCTGTTGTTACATTTCCTTTTTCATCTCTAATTTTATTGATTTGGGTCTTCTCCTTTTTTTTTTGGTTAGTGGGGCCAATTGTATGTCAATTTTGTTTACTTTTTCAAAAAATCAGCTCTCCATTTGCTGATATTTAAATTGTTTTTTTAATTCAATTTTGTTGATTGGTTCTCTAAATTTAACTATTTCTTCTCTCCTATTAGTTTTGGATTTGGTTTGCCATTACATTCAAAATGATTATTGATAAGTAATGACTTGCCCTGTAATTTTCTAAAAGCATTCCTAGTTTATTCTTTGAACTTCCTTTGATCTTTTCCTGAGAGATTTTGTTCCTTTACTTCTTTAATATTAAGCATCTTTTGCAGGGCTGGACAGGTGGCAATAAGTTCTTTCAATTTCTGTTTGTTATGGAAGGTCTTTATTTTGCCTTCATTCACAAATCATAGCTTTGCAGGGTATAATATGCTGGGATGGCAGTTTTTTCTCTTAAGATGTGGACTATATCTTGCCAATCTCTCCTAGCATGTTTTGTTTTTCATGAGAAGTCTGCTGTGAGTCTAATTGGAGATCCTCTGAAAGTAATCTGGTGTTTATCTTGTGCACATTTTACAATCTTCTCTTTATGTTTCACTGTAGTGAGTTTGATTGTCTTGGCGAGGATCTTTTCTGGTCACACCTATTGAGAGGGTTTTTTTTTTTTTTTTTTTTTGCTTCCTGTAATTGGATGTCCCTTTCTTTCTCCAAACTTGGTAAGTTTTCTGCTATTATTTCACTAAAAAGCCTTCTAATCATTTCTTTCTCTCCATGCCTTCAGGAACTCCTAGAACCTGTATCTTGGGTTTTTTTTTAATAGTATCCTGTAGATTCCCAACAATATTTTTTAGTTTTCTAATTTCCTCTTCTTGTCTTTGGGTTTGACTTTATAATTTCCTGTGCTTTGTCTTCTAAATTCTCTTCTGCTTCACTGATTTTGTTTTCAATGCTCTTAACTGCATATTTTATTTGTTCTGTTGAATTCCTCATTTCATTTTCATTTCTCTTTAAGATCTCAATTTCATGTTTTATTGAATTCTTAATTTCATTTTGATTCTTCTCTAAGATCTTAATTTCACGGAAGAAATTTTCTTTCATATCCTGCATGAATTTCAGTAGTTCATAGGTTTGCTTTTGATTACTTCTATGTAATTTTATGATCAATTTTTTGAGTTCCATATCTTGTGTTTCTTCTATCTCATCATCCTCACAGTCTAGTATCGAAATGCTGTGTCTTTTGGAATCATCCTGTTATCTTTCTTATTCTTGTTTCTTGGATTGTTGCTGCATTTGTTGTTGCACTTGTGGAGATACCCATTGTTTTCTTCTTCTTCTTTGTACCATGACTGTATATAAGTGGACTGTCTGCTTTCAGTTAGTCTCTAGAGGCTTGTAGTGGGTGTGGCCCTGGAGCTGTGCTCAGTTCTCCAGGATTAAGGATGTGTCTAAGGTGACACACCCAGTTTTGGTGTGGTAAATCTTCTAGCACTCTCTCTTTTTAATCAGAAGGGAGGAGTATTCTTCTCAGTTGAGGTCCTCTCCTCAATGGAGACCAGTGCCTGAGTGCTGGCCCCAGTGGGTATAATATTCATCTGCTCTGTCCCAAAGACCACACAAAGGATCTGTGTAGTCCTCAGTGTAAGTTCAGAATCCCCCGCAATGTCTCTCACCAGGTAACCAGGAACCCCCAAGCTTGTGGAGTCTCCCATTGGGACTGCTCAAAGTTCCTACCATACTGTGCGTCTTCCCACAGCCCCTCAGTTTTTTTCACAGTCCCAGTTCAGAAGCTTCACACAGTCCAAAGCTTCTAGCCCCCTGTTAGTTCTCCCCACCAGAGTCAGGAGTCCACTTGGCTGGTTGCCAGGAACAGATACAAGCTGGCATAGCTGTTATGTATGTCCAAAATGGCGCCCGCTCTATCAGCTTGTCACAGTACACCTTTGTAAAGTGATCAGAGAGAGAAATGTGTCTGTCCCATCCTTGTGGTTTTTTTTTTTTCCCTCCTCTAGTTTGGCTGGTATACTTTCCCCCACGGGGCTACGAGGCTCCAAGCCTGGTTCCCTCTAGCCTCTTCCTGCCACTTTTTTGCAAGTGGCTTGGGCTCCTGCAGTCTGGACTCACCTCATTTTCCAGCTCTGGTGCATAAGCTCTCTGCTGTTGGAGTCCCAAGCCGTGGGCACCCACGCCGTCCATGGAGGTCCACTGTGTCCCTCTATTTTCAGTAGAGTTTCCTCTGCTGTTTATCTCTACCTCTTCCTTGAGACTACACTATCTCTGCTTTGATTTTTGAAATTCTATTCTTACAGTTGGTCTGTCTCAAGCTTCTTTATGTCAGTAACCTCCAAACAGGGCACTCCTGTAGTGTTCTCTTGTCATCTTGATTTTTCCCCAATATAAAGATTTCTCACCTCACTGCCTTCAGACACTGTAAAGTACAATCAACAATGACTAACTCCCTTGTCATCACAAGCTCTGAACAGCTTCTGATTATTCTTATTGTGTGGGGGGTTTATTTTGACATTCTTTAGGGAAAAAATGACCAGTTTAATTGAGGTCTAATACATCTCTTAGGTTACAGAAACAGTTTTCAAGAATTCTTTACCTCATTCTTTCAAAGTTGAAAGTATTTATTCTGACTATAAATCATATATTTACCCCTTATACTCTTCTATTTGCCCCCAATTTTTTATTGCAAAAATATTTTTCTATATTTCCTTCTACTTGAAAGGGAGAAAAGAGGGGGTAGGTGTGTGTTGGAGGAGAGAGAGAGAGAGACATAGAGAGAGATATTTTCCATCCAAATATCTGCATGGTTGGGGCTGGGGCCAAGTTGAAGCCAAGAGAAGGGAACTCCATCCAAGTCTCTGACACGGATGGCAGGGACCCAAATATTTGAGCCATCACCTGCTGTCTCCCAGAGTACGCATTACCAGGAAACTGGAACCCAGAGCAGAGCTAGGACTCAAACCCAGGCACTCCAATGTGGGATATGGGTGTAGCAATAGGCTTCATAATTGCTATGCCAATCACCAGTGTTTAAATATCTTCACTAGACATGTATTATTGATCATTGCTAAAATGATTTTTGGCAAGCAAATAATCAATATTAGTTGTGCATTTCTTCTTTCCCAATATCAAAGTACAACTAGAATTTATGTTTCCCACTCTGGGATTAAAAACATCATTTTTGCTTCTCTGTACACTATTTGTTGTTTGTAACTTTTATTTCCTAATTTTTATTTAAAAAAACCCACATTATATAGAACTGTTTGAGGCCAGCGCCGTGGCTCAATAGGCTAATCCGCCACCTGTGGCACCGGCACCCCAGGTTCTAGTCCCGGTCTGGGCGTCAGATTCTGTCCCGGTTGCTCCTTTTCCAGGCCAGCTCTCTGCTGTGGCCCAGGAGTACAGTGGAGGATGGCCCAAGTGCTTGGGCCCTGCACCCCATGGGAGACCAAGATAAGCACCTGGCTCCTGCCATCGGATCAGCGTGGTGCACTGGCCACAGCAAGCTGGCCGCAGCAGCCATTGGAGAGTGAACCAACTGAAAAAAAGGAAGACCTTTCTGTCTCTTTCTCTCCACTCTGCCTTTCTAAAAAAAAAGAGAGAGAGAGAGAGAGAACTGTTTGCATTTATGACTATGTTGATTTATTATTCGAAGAAGAATAAAGTATGATCCGCCCTTAAGAATATCACTGCAAGTAATTTAATCACTGTAATTGATTTAACAATTAATTACAATAAATATTTTCAGTGCTACAATAGATATTTAAGTGCAGTAGAAATTTCTTTTTTTTTTCTTTTTTCCTTTTTTTTTTTTTTTGACAGGCAGAGTGGACAATGAGAGAGAGAGAGACAGAGAGAAAGATCTCCCTTTTGCCATTGGTTCACCCTCCAATGGCCACTGTGCCGGCGCATCGCACTGATCCGAAGCCAGGAGCTTCTCATGGTCTCCCATGGGGTGCAGGGCCCAAGCACTTGGGCCATCCTCCACTGCACTCCCGGGCCATAGCAGAGGGCTGGCCTGGAAGAGGGGCAACCGGGACAAAATCCGGCTCCCTGACCGGGACTAGAACCTGGTGTGCCGACACCGCAAGGCAGAGGATTAGCCTATTGAGCCACGGTGCAGGCCCGCAGTAGAAATTTCATATCATTGATGCCTCATAGCATGATTGAGAAAAGGTGACAAAGTTTGAACAATTTTGTTGAATATCGAAAATGAATAAAGTTTTACTTGGAAAAAGAATATAGCATCCAGAGACAAAGAAATAGACTATGTATTAAATCATAGAGTTAAATATCCTGGAGATTTTGATAGTTTTATGTTGCTAAAATGCAGGGAACAAGAAGAAACTGGTAGGCATTGAGACCTGAATCATTCATTTCAGCTTCCCAAATTACTGGTGTTTGTTCAATTATTGATGTCCTGAGAATTTGAAATAGCAGTTGAATGATAAGTAAGTAGTACTCCCAGGAAATGGAGGCTAGACATCACATAATGATTGTGGTAGTAATGGTATTCCTTGACTTACAGTGGGATATGCTCCTATAAGCTTATAATAAATTAACAGTATCATAAATTGAAAATGACTTGAATACACTACCATACATCATAATAGCACAGTCCAAATTAAACATACTCAAAGTACACTCATGAACATAAAGTTGGCCAAAATCATGTAGTACAAAGTATATATTATAATGAAGTGTGAATAGCTCATGTAATTTATTGAATACTTAAAGTGAAAAATAATAGTTGTTTGACTATGTGTTTGGACTAAATAAAGTCAAAAATAAATTGAACCATCATATGTTGGGGCCATCTGTATATTAAGTTAATATACCAAACTGTAACTAAGTATTATAGAAAAGCCTGCAACAATATGAATATGATCAGTCTATTCCCCATATCTTACATGTTTGATAATATGATATAACGGAAGTGTGGTACAGCAAGGAGATCGAGCATTTGGTCTGGTAGTCAGGACACCAGGATGGGCTTGAGTTCAAATCCTGGGTAGGGTTATTGGAGTACCTGGGTTTGAGTCCCAGCTCCATTCCTGATTCCATCTTTTTGCTAACGTAATGCCTCGGAGGAAGCAGGTGATTTCAAAAGTGATTTAAATCACTGCCAGTCACATGAGAGACCTGAGTTGGGTACCTGGCTCCCAGTTTTGGGTTGGCCCGTCCCCAACCCTGAATGCTGTGGGAATTTGCAGAGTGAACCAATGGATGGGGGCTCTCTGTGTGTATGCCAGTCTTTTTCCTTTTTCTCTCAGTGCTTCTGCTTTTCAAATAAAAATTTCAGGGCCAGTGCTGTGGCATAGAAGGTTGAGTCTCCACCTCCAGCGCCAGCATCCCATTTGAGTGCAGCTTCAAGTTCCAGCTGCTCCATGTCCCTTCCAACTCCCTGCTATTCCTCTTGGGAAAAGCAGAGGAAGACGGGCAAGTACTTGGGGCCCTGCATGAGTGTGGGAGATCAGAAGAAGCTCCTGGCTCCTGGCTTTGTTCATGCCCAGCCCTGGCCATTGAGGCCATTTGGGGAGGGAAACAATGGAAAGACAATCCCTCTCTCTCTGTCTCTCTGTCTCTCTCTCTACCTCTGCCTTTCAAATAAATAAAAAATACTTAAAAATAAACAAAAATTTTGCAATTTTTATGAATATTTTAAATGGTACACTGTAGGGCGATTTGAATACTATTTAAGCAGCATAATTCAAAATAATATTTATTATGCTTTAATAGCAAACATTAATAGAAAATTAAATAGATTTACTATCAAGCAGTCTTTAACATCTTTGTTCAAAGTACCCTTAAATCTTGCAATTTGAGTGACATATCCTTATACTACATGGCATTTAAAAATTATATATAGGTGAAGAGACTATATGATTTAGGTTATGTGGATGAAATCATGCCATGAGTAACCTCAGCATATAAATTGCATGCCAAATAAAGCAGAGTGTGGAGGCTTATAAGAAACAAGGTGAAAACGGTGCATCTGAGATGTGTTTAAATGTTTCAAAGATCTGTCACAGATTATGCTGAATGTTCTATAAAATAAATACATACTGGTGTAAAAACTGTGCTTTGAAGCATTTTTTAAAAATTTTTAGACAAAGAACATTAGCTGAGTTGATTATCGAAACTATTTGAGGTAGATGTGCTTCGCATTTAACTTTTCTTCTCTCAAAAAAAATTCAACTTGTTAAATCTCTTTTTCTGTTATTATAGGTTCATATATACAGTTTAATATTAATTTCACATATAAAATATCAAATCAAAAAATAAAATGTTTGAGAAGTTTCTGATAGATATTTGCAGGTGTGTGCTAGTATTGATTTTCATGCAGCTTATGCTTGTGTGCACAAGTATGAGGTGGACGGAGTATTTGTCCCCAGTAAATGGCAACAAAAACTGAACCCTCCAGGTGTTAATTGTGGGTTCATCATTATTTCCTATTGACATTCTTTTAGCATTTTGTTTAAATTAATCTTAAGATTTTACCAAATCAAAGTAGAAATACTTTGAAATGATCATTTCTTTCAATGAAAGTGAAAGTGAGTATACAGGGATTAGTTATAATATGTTGTGTTGGACTTTGGTCTATTTTGAAAAAAATGGGCTTAATAAAGGATTTTCCAGGATAGTGCACTTAAACATAACAGCCTCAACTTTGATGAAGTAATCTGGGTGACTGTCAGATATAATTTATGCAGGCAACTCACTTTACCTTACTGTTTCCTTGTTCAAATTTTAGAGGGCTTTTTAAAATTTTAATATATTAAATATTAGTAATATATTTTGGTGTTTTATATATATTATAAATGTTTTGTATATATAAAATGTATAAACGTTAAGGAAAATTGATTTTGTCTTTTAATTTCATTAGTCTATGAATATTTCGGTAACTCATATTATGTAGTTCAATCTTGGTGGACTCATTAAAGTGAATGAAACTTTTAGAAAAGAAAATTTCAAATATTTTGAGTTTTCTAGCTTCTAAAGAATATCTGTGTCTAGATTAATGAAGAAATTTAGAGAATTAAAATATTTTATATAATTTCTAAACTAGAGGAAATAAGTATGCTTTAAATAGAAAATAGGGTGGTGGCAGTTTGGCACAGTTGTTGAGGTGCCACTCGGGGAGCCTGTTCCCCCGTCGGAATGTTTGTTTAGTCTGGGCTGTGGCTCCCAGTTTCAGCTTCCCACTAAGGCAGACCCTGGAAGGCCTCAGGTGATAAGTCAGCTGGTTGGACCTGTGTTGAGTTCCTACCTCAGGCTTCGTCTTGGCCTAAGCCAAGATGCTGTGAGTATTTGGGGAGTGAACCAGCAGATGGAGATCTCTCTGTCTCTGCCTTTGAAAATCAATAAAATTAATAAGACAAAAGGAAAAAAGCAATAAAAAGTTTATTAGTAGAATACATCTTCTATTTCAAATCACATAAAAACTCATTGAAAAAAACCACAGTTTTTATTTTTGAAGTTGATATATTATTACTTTCAGAATTCTATTTCAGATTTGATATGACTCATGGATGTATGGTTAGTCTGATACTAATTGTAAGACATTTTCTTTCTTTGGTTTGCAGTGAGGGTTGTTAACATCGGAAGTATAGACAATAGCTCCTTGGAGCTAAAATTGCAATACCTGAGCTGCAATGAGCAGTTTTGTATATAATGAACCCTCTCTTCTTTTAATGAGGAAGTTTCATCAGTAGCCCTAGGGAATTGTAAGGTTGTACTAGTCACTGAACAAACAGATCTAGTCCCTAAGAAACCTATTAGCCAACTTATGTATGTGTTCACTTGCTAATACTAATCATCACAGATAAGCTTAGGGAGGTGCAGATTTATCCTGAATGTCTAACATAAAGGGATTCATACAAATTTCTGCTCATATTTATTGTAGGAATTAGAATTTTATTATGTATGCTCTGTCTCACAGCTCAAGATTAATTTTAAATCAGAAAAACTAGATTATTACTTTATACATACACACACACACATATATACACACACACATACATAGCATATTCTAAAAACTATTATCAATGTCATTACAGATATAAATTTCTATTTCCATGTGTATAAAATGAATGACCTGCTAAATTATAAGAAAATCCTTAATAGATTAATGATTACTAATATATAAAATTGGAAAAAGTAATGAAAATAAGCAAATACAGCAATACATAAAATACAGTTCATATGTATTAAGTATAATCAAAAGCTTCCTAGTCACTAATTTTACAAAAAGTCCAATAATGTCAGATGAAAATTATTCAAAGTTGTAACAACATGATTTTTTCATGAACATGAAAGTAATTCCCAAATATTTTAGATAATCTAAAACTTTCTCAAACTGTGCACAATAAAACACTGAAATATTTATTGAATATAAATCTTTCAGAATTTCTTTTTCTAGCTTTTATCTAAATGAATACCATATCAAAATTGATTGTGTTACTTGGAAAATGTCTGAGCCATTTTTAGTTCCTTTGAAAGATCATCCCACTGTACCATCACTGGTTTTGAAAAATAAAGGAAACTATGATCTGAGTCTTGTCCATATCTCTCCAGCCTTAATGCTAATGCAGCAGGAAGGAACAGAACCCCAGCAGAATGCAGAAGTTCTACTTGAATACAAGATAGAATATAAGCCAAGGAATGCACAAGGTGAGAGTCTAAGAAATGATCTTAAAAGTGTCATGGAGTTTTAAAAAGCCTAGCAAGGATGAGAAAACAGATTGGAGACAGCGTCATGGTGAGAAGGAGAGATGATAGATGCCATTTGCATTTTCCTTTAGCCATAGCATGCATGATTCAGACTCCAAGTTTAAGTACAAATTGAAATAATCCAATACTTAAGTTGATAATTAAGACACGTACAATTAGGGTGGTATAGTGATAATCAATGTAGATATCAAAAGAAGTTTGATTCTTTACAGTGATAAGATAGAATTTAAATAAAAATATAGTATTTAAATATAAAAATTGAAGAGTCATGAGAAAAAAGAATAGTCTATGATTCCATTATTGGTGTTATGATAAAACAAAAAATAAATTAAATGAAAACATTAAGAATTGTACAGAACTTAAATTATTGTAAAATAATTTGAATAACACACAACATATACACTCAAATACCTGAAACTAAATTTCCCCTATATAGGAGTAATAGCAGATTGGTCCAATTTTAAGATTGAATTAATGACTTAGTGCTTTTCAATATTTTCCATTTACTTGATTTACTAAGGCTATGAAAGAAAGTAGGAAGGAAGGAGAGAAGAGGCTAAGCAGGAAAGAAATAATGCACCGGACATTGTATATAGTAAAACACCTAACATATAAATGGAGAGATGCTGAAGTTATCAAGATATATTAAAGTAAATCATGCCTGAAATATTTTGGAAAGAAACAAATCGTTTTGAGCCAGAGATCAAGGAGATTTGATGATCCCCAAGTAGGAGAAGTACAAAGAAAACTAACATACAGAAACTCCATTGTTAAGTAGGAAAAGACAAAAATTCAAAAATTCTTAAAAATAGCCATAAGAGAATCAAAAGAGAAATTGCCCTAAGAGCACTCATAAGACTGATAGATGACATTTTTATAGAAATTGTGAAAGCCCAAGGAAAATGGAATGATATTTGTTTCAAGTGTGGCATACTTATATTCTGCATCCTTTACTATCAGATAACACTTTACCTTTTTTAAAGATTTCCATATTTATTTGAAAGAAAGAATTGTGGAAAGAACATAGAGATAGATATCTTCATACACTACTTCACTCCCCAAAAGTCTGCAAAGACTACAGCTGAGCCAACCTAAAGCCAGGAGCCAAGAACACCATCCTGGTTTCCTTCACTGGTTGTAAGGACCCAAGTACCTGGGACATCATCCACTGCCTTCACTAGGACATTATCATGGAGCTGGATTGGAAGTGGAGCATCCAGGACTTGAACTGTCACTCATGTGGGATGCAGCCATTTCAGGTGGTGGCATAACCCACTGCTTCACATACTGGGCCCAAGATAATGGTTTTCTGAAGGGAAAAAAAATGTTTTAGCATTATCATGACATTATGGTTTCTTCTTCAGAGGGTGTTTAAAACAATTAAAAGTTCATTAACACCATATCAGTGAAAATAAGCCATTGGTGCGGAATGTTTAGCTTGAAAAAATTAGTGGTTGGGTCCAGCACTGTGGCATAGCCGGTAAAACCTACAGTGCTGGCATCCCATATGGGTGCCATTTCGAGTCCTGGCTATTCCGTTTCTGATCCAGCTCTCTGCTGTGGCCTGGGAAAACAGTAGAAGATGGCCCAAGTCCTTGGGCCCCTGCACCCATGTGAGAAACCTGGAAGAAGCTCCAGACTCATGGCTTTGGATGGGCTTAGCTCTGGCCATCATGGCGATTTAGGGAGTGAACCAGTGTATGGAAGATTTCTTTCTCTATTTCTCTTCCTCTGCCTCTGTAACTCCACCTTTCAAATAAATAAATAAATATTTAAAAAAAAATCAGTGGTCAAACAGAAATTTTTTTTAAACTTTTATTTAATGAATATAAATTTCCGAAGTACATTTATGGATTACAATGGCTTCCCCCCCATAACGTCCCTCCCACCCGCAACCCTCCCCTTTCCCACTCCCTCTCGCCTTCCATTCACATCAAGATTCATTTTCATTTCTCTTTATATACAGAAGATCAGTTTAGCATACATTAAGTAAAGATTTCAACAGTTTGCTCCCACACAGAAACATAAAGTGAAAAATACTGTTTGTACTAGTTATAGCATTAAATCACAATGTACAGCACACTAAGGACAAAGATCCTATTCTTAGGTGTTTATATTTTAACTGAAAAGTGATTCCTGTTAGGAATTTGGAAAACATTATGTTGAGTGAAATAAGCCAATCCCAAAGGGACAAATACCACTTGTTCTCCTTGATAGGTGACAACTAACAGAGCACCAAAAAGGAAACCTGTTAAAGTGAAATGAACACTATGAGAAACGGTGACTTGATTAGCCCTCACCCTGACTGTTGATGAGCAACTTGATATGTTATCCCTCTTAGTATTTTTTTTTTGTTTGTTCTACTTAATACTTTTGGTTGAATACTGTAATCAGTATTACATTCTGTGAGTTTGCTATATGGGCTGCTTCCCACGTTGGAGCATTCACTCCTTTTTAATTCTATCTGTCATTATGATCAAATACTTCATCCAATCTATATGATCAATTTAGCACTTAATCGTATCCAAATGTTTGTTATATATTTCACATATTTGTAAATGAAAAGATTATACAAATGATTCCCAACTTAAAATAGTTTGCTTTACAGTTTCTCAACTTCATGATGGTATAAAAGCAACAGGCATTCAGTAGAAAGCATACAATAAATGTACAATCACGTTGTGATTCACTTTTCAATAAATTATATATTTAATAAATTGCTAGAGCTGTTCACTTTATTGTAAAATATGTTAGATGACTTTGCCAAACTGTATCCAAATGTACATTTTCTAAGCATATTTAACTAGACTAGGCTACATGTGACCTTCAGTAGATTTGTTATATTTAATACATTCTTTACTTGTTGTAGTTTCAATTAACAATGGCTTTATTGGGATGCGAACCGATCATAAGTTGTAAAGCCTCTGAATATGTATTTACACGACAAAAAGAACACAAACTTTTGATGGATACCTAGAATAAAATTGCTGTGATATTCTTAATGTTTGTAAAACAATAGAATTATTAATTGAATTAGATTTACATAATGCATTTGGAATCCTCAAAGATATCTGTAAATATAGTAATTAATTAAATTTTTAAGTAAATCCTTAGTTGTAAAGTTAGAAAATTTTAAAAATTCAAATAATTCTAAAATAGTCAGAAATAATAGAATAAAAATAGACAACAAATTAATATGGTTCCAGGAGAAGTGAAAATAATATTAATGCATTTTTAACCTCAAATATATGAACGTATTGAATACTTTCAATAAATATTTTTAAGATCTTAAATTTAATGTTTGCTGCACTAAAGAACAAAAATAAGGCCGGTGCCACAGCCCAATAGGCTAATCCTCCACCTAGCGGTGCCGGGACACCAAGTTCTAGTCCTGGTCCGGGCACCGGATTCTGTCCCGGTTGCCCCTCTTCCAGGCCCACTCTCTGCTGTGGCCCGGGAGTGCAGTGGAGGATGGCCCAAGTGCTTGGGCCCTGCACCCCATGGGAGACCAGGAGAAGCACCTGGCTCCTGCCATCGGATCAGCGCGGTGCGCCGGCCGCAGCACGCCAGCTGCAGCGGCCAATGAGGGGTGAACCAACGGCAAAGGAAGACCTTTCTCTCTGTCTCTCTCTCTCACTGTCCACTCTGCCTGTCAAAAAAAAAAAAAGACCACAACGGATGACTACAAATCAAAATTGTATTACCAGAGATAATAAGCATCTTTCATAATTAAAGATATAACCTTAATTATAATAATAAACCAAATTTATTTTCACTTAATATAACTGTAGAATATATTCAAAATTATTTTTGACAGAATAAATACTGTAGGTAAATATGATGTCACAGGTGGGAAGTTTTTTTTTTATTGTTGTGTAAGGGATATGCAGCTTCATGCCTTTAATCTATACAAATTTGGTAACATGGTGATTCTTTCCCCCACACACCCATACTCCTACTTGTCTCCTCCTCCCTCTTCCTTTCCCATTCTTATTTTTACAGAAATCAATTTTCAGTTAATTTTATACTCATGAGATTAACCCTACACTAAGTGGAGAGTTCACCACTTAGAATGAATTGAGTTAGTTCAAACAGTATGAAAAAAAATTAAAAAAAAAACAAATGAACAAGATAAGCATTGTTTCTTGACACTTAAGACAAGGATTATTCAAAATCAACACTTCTCACAGTGTCAGTTTCACTTCTATGGATTACATTTTAAATACTCTATTATTTACCACAAATTAGAGAGACCATATGGTATTTTATGACTGGCTTATTTCACTAAGTATAACGGTTTCCAGTTGCCTCCATTTTGTTGCAAATGACAGGATTTCTTTTTTCATTGCTATATAGCATTCCATAGTGTATATATACACCATAATTTATTTATCCTGTCTTCAGTTGATAGAAATCTGGGTTGATTCCATATCTTAACTACTGTTAATTGACCTGAAATGAACATGAGGGTGCAGATCACCTTTACATATGCTGATTTCATTGCCTTTGGATAAATTCCCAAGAGTGGGATGACTGGGTCATATGGTAGGTCTGTATTCAGATTTCTGAGGTATCTCCATGCTGTCTTCCACAGTGACTGTGCCAGTTTACATTCCCACCAACAGTGGATTAAGGTACCCTTCTCCATACATCCGCTCCATCATTTGTTGTTTGTTGATTTCTGTATGTCATTCTAATGGGGGTGAGGTGAAACCTCATTGTGGTTTTGATTTGCATTTCCTTGATGGCTCGTGATCCTGAAAATTTTTTTCATATGTCTTTTGGCCATTTCAATTTTCCTCTCGAAAAATTTCTGTTCAGGTCCTTTGCCCATTTCTTGACTAGGTTGTTTCTTTCATGGTTGTTGAGTTTCTTGAGCTCTTTATGGATTCCAGAAGTTAATCCTTTATCAGTTGCATAGTTTCAAAATAATTTCTCTCATTCTGTCAGTTGCCTTTTCATTTTGCTGAGTCTTTCTTTTGTAGTTCAGAACTTCTTGGTTTGATATAATTCCACTTGTTAATTTTGGCTTCGATTACCTGTGCTTATGCAGTATTTTTTTTTTTTTTTTGACAGGCAGAGTGGACAGTGAGAGAGAGAGAGAGAGAGACACAGAGAAAGGTCTTCCTTTTTATGTTGCTTCACCCCCCAATGGCTGCTTCAGCCGGCACACCGCGCTGATCTGAAGCCAGGAGCCAGGTGCTTCTCCTGGTCTCCCATGTGGGTGCAGAGCCCAAGGACTTGGGCCATCCTCCACTGCCTTCCCAGGCCACAGCAGAGAGCTGGACTGGAAGAGGAGCAACCAGGACAGAATCCGGCACCCCAACCAGAACTAGAACCAGCGCCACAGGCGGAGGATTAGCCTGTTGAGCCATGGTGCCGGCCTTCTGCAGTTTTTTCTAAGAATTCTTTCCCTATGCCAATGTCTTGAATAATTTCTCCAGTGATCTCTAATAATTTGATGGTGTTGGTGTCGTGTCACAGATGTCGGTCTTTGATCGATTTTGAGTGGATTTTTGTGTAAGGGGTCTAGTTTCATACTTCTGCACATGGAGATCCAGTTTGTCCATAACCATTTACACATGCAATGCTTCTGCATTTGAAGAGCTGTTCAATTCTATATGTCTTTTCAGAAATAACTTTTGGACTTTTTGATTAAATTTTTAAATTTACTTCACTGTATCTAGTCTCTTCTTTATTTTATCCTCCTTCTTGTAGGGTTTCCCCGCAATACTCTAGTAACTTGATATTATCAGTTCATAGATTTAGGTCTCTGATCATATTTTAGTAGATTTTTGTGTAAGGTGTAAGGTAGGGATCTTGTTTCATACTTCTGCAGTGGAGATCCAATTTTCCCAGCACCATTTGTTGAAGAGATTGTCTTGGCTCCAGGGGTTGATTTTGTGCTCCTTTGTTAAAGACAAGTTGGTTGTAGATGCATGATTAATTTCTGGAGTTTCCATTCTGCTACATTTTTCTACACATTTGTTCTTTGCCAGTACCAGGCTGTTTTGATTACAACTTCCCTGTAGTATGTCTTGAGGTCTGGTACTGTGATGCCTCTAGATTTGTTTTTACTTTTTAAGATTGCTGAGGTGTTTGGGGTATCCTATGTTTCCATATGAATTTTAGCATTATTTTTCTAGATCTGAGAAGAATGATGGTATTTTGATTGGGATCACATTGAATCTATAAATAGGTTTTGTTAGCATGGACATTTTGATGATGTTGTTCTTACAATCCATGAACATGGAAGATTTTTCCATTTTTTATATCTTCTGTTTCTTTCTTCAATGTTTTGCAATTTTCCAAGATATTTAAATTTTTGTAGCTATTGTAAATAAAATTGACCTTAGAAGTTCTTTTTCAGCTATGGAATTGTCTGTGTATACAATGGCTATTTAATTTTGTGTGTTGATTTTATATACTGCTACTTTTCAAAACTCTTTTATGAGTTCCAATGGTCTCTTTTTGGCATCCTTTAAATAGGCAGGCACCCTGTAATTAGGTGCATATACATTTATTATGGTCATGTCTTCCTGTTATATTGTTCCCTTAATCGTTAAATAGTGTCCTTCTCTGTCTATTTTAACAATTTTTTGTGTTGAAGTCTATTTTGTGTGATATTAGGATGGCTACACCTGCCCTTTTTTTTTTCTTTGCTTTTGCCTGGAATATATCCTTCTCTCCTTTAATTTTCAGTCTACATGTATCTTTGTGGGTGAGACGTGTTTCTTGTAGGCAGCAAATAGATGGGTCTTGTTTTTTAATCTCTTCATCCAGTCTGCATCTTTTAACTGGAAAGTTGAGGCCATTTACATTCAAGGTGACTATTGACAAGTAACTACTTGGCCCTGACATTTTTTCTGTGAATATTCCTGTCTTTTTTTGGGTTTCTTTGTACTTTCATCGAGGTATTTTCTATCTTCACATTATTTCATGATGATTGCTCTGTTTCTGTGTTTCTGTTTATAGAATATCCTTTAACATCTTTTGTAAGGCTGGACAAGTGGTAACAAATTCTTTCAATTTATGTTTGTTATGGAAGCTCTTTATCCCACCTTCATTCATAAATGAAAGCTTTGCAGGGTACAATATTCTGGGTTGAGTGTTTTTTTTTTCTCTCAAGAGTTGGACTATACTGATATCTTTTAGCCTGTAGGGTATCTGATGAGAAATCAGTTGTGAGTCTAATTGGAAATACTTTGAGAGTAATTTGGCATTTCTCATGCACATTTTAGAATCTTTTCTTTATGTTTTACTGTGGAAAGTTTGACTACAGTGTGTCATGGTGTGCGGGGGGCTCCAGTTGAAAAGGAAACAAGGCTGCTAAGCCTTCGCTCATCAAAGCTGATAAGCCTTTGCTTGAGTTTGCCCTACTTCCGCATTCCAGTGACAGCGTTTCCAACAATCCAAGATGGCCCCCGGGGGAGGTACCTAGCCTGACAGGAGACTTCCATATTCGTGAACAATAGGTGTCCTCAGCTGTGATAGGCCCTTGAGGGCGTGCCCAGCTCATGTCCTGCCTTACCTTTCAGCTGGTTGGCTCAGTTCCCTTGTGCCCTGGACAGCTCCCTTTCTTTGTCTATAAGAGCTCTTCCCCTCCCAATAAAGTCGAGAACCTGGCTGCGCCCTGGGCATTGACTGATCTCCCGGATCTGGTGTGATCCCTTTGCCACTGACACTCATCATCCTGCTCGGCCTCTAAGCCCCCCAGGCTGGCCTGAAGAGCTCCATTGGGCCTGCTGCCCTGTAGCGAGCAGCTATGGTGAAGATCTTTTTCTGGTAATATATGTTAGGATTCCTATGTGCTTCTTGCACTTGGACATTCCTTTCTTTCTTCAAATTAGTGAAATTAGAAGGACATTAAATAGTCCTTCTAGTCTCTTCTGTCTTTCCACATATTCAAGTACTCTTATTACCCATATATTGGGTCATTTGATAGTCTCTCATTCTAATATTGAAATGCTTTTGTTTTCCTTTGGGTTTGTCATAGTGTCTTCCTTATTGTTTATTGAATTTTCCTGTGATGGCTTTTATCTTTGAGCTGTGCCTCAGTGGCTTAGTGAAATGTTTATACCTTCAATGAATACAAAGAGGCATGTGGTGGGTGTGGCCAGAGAGCTGTGGTCTGTGCTCCCGGATGGAGGAAGTATCTAGGATAACACCAAAGTTGGGCATGATAGCTCTCCTCTGGTTAACTGGAAGTACAGGAGTAGTCACTTCTGTTAGTGAGACCACCCCTTCTCCTCCAAGCTGAGGAATGCCCAGGTGTTAGCCCAGTGTGTTCAACACTCGTCTGCACTGCTGTATGAACTGCACATGTGATTTGTGCATGATGAACATGGGTCCCTTTGCTATGAGCTGCTGTAGGCAACCATGGAGCTCTGAGAGTATGCACGAACACTCTGTGATTGTTCAGAACCCAGGCACACCCTGCCTCCTCTCATGCAATCACAGTGTTTTCTCAGTCTCAGCATGCAGGGCTCTCAGGATCAGGGAGTGCTGGTGGAGCCACTGCAACCCACTAGCCTGTTCTGCAGGGAGGGGTACTGTGGAGTTCCCAGAGCCACTATCCGAGTGTATTCCAGCCTGCTGGATTGAGTCCTATCCTCCTAACAAGATTCAAAGTCAGTGGGGAACACCGGTGTCTCTGGTAAAATCTCTGGATCACAGGTGCACACAATACCCTCCAGCCACTGCCATGCTCACATCACACTTGTGCCAGGTATGTAGGAGAGTCCCACAGGCAGCACTTCCCTTCCATAGGGCTGCCTCCCCCGCCCCACCCATTGCCAGGTTGGTGCAGCTGGCTTGGTAGAGACTGTCCAGGTCAGCTGCTCTTGAACTTCCATGGTTGCCCCTGGTTACTAGGTGGCGGGTGACCCAGATAGTTGCTGGGTGCATGCACAGGAGCTGGAGCAGCTGCTGCCTGCCTATGTAGAAAGAAGGCACCAGCCCTCCCACTGCACACTGTAGGTCACCCTTGTTGGGGGAAAAGAGGAGAGAGAGACTAACTGCTTTCCCCCTCCTCCCCAGTGAACCGTCGCTCCACTGCCCTGAGGGCTCATCATGGACAGACTCAAAAACGGTGCAGTTCGTTAAGTTCCCCATCCTGCTGTATCAACAGCCTCGCAGTCTGATCTCACCTGGCTTGTCAGGGCGGGTCCTTGTTTCAGGATCCCAGCTGCTGGGTCCTTTGTTGTCTTGTTGGTCCTAGCTGCTTGTGTGCACCTTCCACACAGGTCCAGGCTGCTCCTCCTGCTTTCTCAGGACCTCCAACTGCAGTTTCCCCTGACAGAGTACTTGCTCTACTTTATTTATGTTCATTTCTTATGTTAATTTGTGTTAATTTTTAGCCTAAATCAGACTACCCTGTCACTATTCTGCCATCTTGGAACCCCTCAAGTGGAAAGATTTAACACACATTTCAGAAATTCCTAGCACAAGTAGAATTTGATGAATATAAAAATATTTTTAAAAATTGATTAGTAACTTCTATCTAATTAATGTCACTTGCTCAAATATAGAATGCTTCTATGCTTATATCCCATAATGGAGTGTGGTTTGAGTACTGGCTGCCCTAATACCTGCTAATGTGCCTAGGGAGGCAGTGGATGATGGACCAAGTACTTTGACACATGATACCATGTGCAACAGTGCTGAGTGATTGAAATGAGTGTCAACAGAATTGTCTAAGTGTCCTCACCTCTACATATCATTAAGAGGCCAATCTCTCTCAAGAATGAGTATCCTCAGTATCTTGGTAGTACTCTGTCACTGCATAGCTGGGAGCATGGGAAATGTAAGTTCACTGCAAATGAGGTAATGGATTTCATTAGGTAGAAGTGGGGAATCTTCACTCAATTATATTCCAAGCAACCAGAGACTTGAAAAATATTCTCACTGCCACCACAGGACATGTATATAGCAATAGCAGTTTTTCATGTCTATTAACATATGTATAGAAGGTAAAAAAAGACAAGGAAAATATAAAGCTAAAAGTAACAAAAGTTGGGTGCAAAATGTGAAAATCATTGTCAGTCTTAAAAGAATAACAAAACTAATGGATACGGAATCTTACTTTGAAATGGTTCTGATTCTTGTTAAGTAGATGAATGGAGAATCAGACATTTGAATCATGTTTGAGGTTTTCTATAATTTATCTAACTCTGAATATATATGGAATATGGAGAAGAGATACTGAGGAATATGAAAATGCATAATTTGACTTATAAAAACATGTTAAGAATGGGAATGTTTCAACGGGCACACAATGGACTATGTATTCAACATTAATAGAAACCTGTATATAAGAAATTGTGGGGCTAGTGTTTGTGAAGGAACTGATAAAAACTGCTGTTCTAATGCCCCCCATCAAATATTGCGGTGTCATTTCTAGTCCTGGCTCCTCTGCTTCTGATGGAGCTCCCTACTAATACTAATGGTATCTGAGCACCTGAGAGTCTACAATGGATGACTCTGCATTATTGTAGGGAGAGAGGCATTAGTGAGAAAGGCAAGTGTTACTTGTTGGGAGAAAGAACAGTTATTGAAGGCAATACTATGTATTCAAGGAAGCTATAGATGTTAAAAAGGAGGCGGGAGAGACCTGACAGGGAGAAGATGGATAGGAAGGGAGAGGTTTTACATGAGATAGTCTTAGAAAGATACAAAGTTTCCCAATAGGCCATGAAGTCAAAAATCATCCATTGTCTAATGTGCTATTTGGTAGATATTGGCTCTAATGACTGCTTTAAAGTTAGAATATGCATTTGGTAGGCAAAGAGGAGGGAGACCACCTGTGAAAATATACTTATCTGTGGGATTAGGAAGAGAGGTGTCCTATTCCACAGAGAAAAGTATTTGATCACCTGTGAGCCAAGAAAATATCCATTGAAAAAGAACTTTGCTTATATGGAAATGGGCAAGACATAGTTTCACTCAACAAAAAAGTCAAAAACTAAATCCCTGTTCAAAAAGAGCCAGACATTGGTCATGGCTCAAGTAGTTGGATCCCTGCCACTCTTATGGAACAACTTCCAGACTCCTGACTACATGTTATTGGCTCAGTCTTAGCTGCTCTGAGCATATGTGGAGTCAACCAGAGTATGGGAGATCTTTCTCTCTCTCTGTAACTCTCAAAAAACAGCACCAAGAGAACCTAGTTCTAAATATGTCTCAAAATCAGACCAAATCTTGTTTTATTCCTGATGGTGATGTATTACTTTTTTTTGTAATTCCTCATGGCACTAAAACTATTTTAAGGTAATAATATAATGCGAAACGAAATAGCAAGTAATTCAAGAATAGTTTATTTCACTTTTTTTATATTTATGTATTTGAAAGAAAGAATTTACAGAAAGAGAAAGGGAGAGACAATAAGAGATCTTCCAACCACTGGTTCACTCACTAATGGCCACAACAGCTGGAGCTGGGCACATTTGGAGCCAGGAGCTTCTCCTGGGCTTCCCAGATGGGTGCAGGGGACCAAGCATTTGGGCCATTTTCAAATGCAGTGTATTTCTAAGTAAGTGCATATGGAAATTTTAACTGGATTTAAAACCTTACATTATTAAAATGATCAAACTGCTATGGCTTAACAAGACCCTCCTGAGTTTTCCTACTGTCTTACATCTTCAAATGCACTGATTGCTGAATCTGATCATGCAAATTTGTACAGATATTTTAATGTAGTAATTTAATAATATCAAAAAGAATCATATATTTTTAAGTCAGCAGCCTCAGCCTTTTTGTTTTCCCAAAACCTGGAAAGATAGAAAGTGAAAAACCCTTGAGAATAAGGAAAAATTTTTAAGAAAGGCAATTGATATGCCCTATGATAATAATTTCACTTCACTAAGATGATTCTGTGTCCTCTGAAAACTAAGGAGATCATTTAACTTTATGCTATAAAGTTTAGTAATATTTTATTTTTAATGTTGATTTTTAATAGATGAATAAAAATTTCTGTATCTTTTGTTAGAGTGACGTTATGGGGGGGAAGCCATTGTAATCCATAAATCGTACTTTGGAAATTTATATTCATTAAATAAAAGTTAAAGAAAATAAAAAAATAAAAAAATAAAAAAATGATTTTAATGTGCAAAAAAAAAAAAGGTCAGTTATACAAACAATATAACTACTTATAGCTTAGATACTATTATGTAGTGATATCTGTAATAAATTTAAAAACCAAGTTGTAAA